>NC_080840.1:30674498-30981409 GCF_030435755.1 Ochotona princeps
GGCCCCCGCCCGCCGGTCTCCGCCCTCCTCCTCTTCCTCCTCCCCCCCGCCCCGGCCGCCCCTCCCCCGCCGCTCGGGAGCGGAGCCTGCGAGACGGAGAAACTGGGGCAGAAGTGAAGATGGCGGCGGCGGCGGCGGCGGTGGCGACGGCTCCTCGCCTGTGACGCGCGGTGCGGGCTTGTGTCCCTCCCCACCTACCCTAATCCGGACCCCCTCCCGCCCCCGGCCGCCGCCGGTTACCACACCGTGCCCGTAGCCCGCCCCTCTCCGCCCTCCCGGGTCGCCCCTTTCTCCCCAGCACCCGGCTGTCTCGGGTCCCGGCTGGGGGCCTCGCACTCCCTGGCGCCGTCGCCGGGGGAGCGGGTGGCGCCTCGGTGCGCACCGCCGGGCTTGCCGGGTCGCGGACACACGGCCGGCACGGAGAAGGCGGCGGCGGCCCCTGCGCATTTGCTTCCCTCCATTTGGGGACTGGGAGGCGGAGGCGACGGCTGTGGGTTTTGGGGAGGGGAAGGGGGTCCGGGGTGGGGGCGGGCGAGAGCAGGAGAGGGGGCCGTCCTCGGAAGGAGGACGAGAAGGAAGCACCATGACGTCCATCCATTTCGTGGTTCATCCGCTGCCGGGCACCGAGGACCAGCTCAATGACAGGTAATAGGGACGGCGGGCCCCGGGCGGGGGAGGGGCGCCGCCTTCCGCGCCCCTCCCCCCCACGGGCCGGGACGGCGGGTCCCCCCCCACCCCAGTGTTGACGCGCCGGCCGCCTGGGAGGGTGGGGTGGGGTCCTCGCTGCCCCCTTCCCCACCCTTCCGCCCGGCCAGGACCCCTTCCCGCGGGAAACTTGGCGACCCCAGGGAGGGTGGTGTTGAGGGGCCGCGCGCTGGCCGCGAGGCCCGCGGAACGACCGGCGGAGCGCGCTGCAAACCCCCCATGCCCGCCCGCGAGGAGCGCGTGGAACTCGGCGGGGCTGGGCTGGGCTGGGCTGGGGGGCGCCGGTTTTCTTGGCTAGGGTTGGGGGCGGGTGTCGGACTGTGATGACCGCCTCGGCCCAGGCCGGAGGAATCCATATTAGTCAAAGTTGAATTGAGACAGACAATGCGGATGGGATATGGTGGAGGTTAAAAAAAAAAACACAAAAAAACAAACAACAAAAAAAGAGGGATGAGGAGACGGAGGGGTCGGGGGAGGAGGGGGTCCCCGGGGTAAGCTTGGCCTGGACCCCCGGCCCTTGGGAGCGGGAGATGGAGCTGGTCCCGCCTGGCCCCAGGACCCCGGGGAGCCGTTCCGCCAGATCACGGGTGGGGAAGCGGTGGGGGGGGGAGGAGGAGGAGGAGGAGGAGGGAAGAAGCGCCATGATTATTGTTATTATTATTAAATTTGAGCCCCTTCAGTGAGGTCCACTCGCTCTGTCGGGGGTGGGGGAGCGGTTGGGGTTGCCTTCGCCTCTGCAGGCCCTTTCAGCTCCAAGGCCCAAGGGGTGGGAGCTTTTTTTTTTTATTCTAATGATAGTGTTTTCCTGAGTTGTAATTTGACAGCTGAAAACCGTGCGTAGCGTGTCAAAGGCAAACTCTTGAGGTTTGCAGTTCACCATGCTGCTTTCTGTGAACGCGCTGTGAATTTCTGGTTTGGGTTTGCTCAGGCGGAGGAGGAATTATTATTTTTTTGGTCTTTGATTAAGAGGCTGTTTTGGTTTAGATTCCTCTCCTTCCGTCCTCCGCCGCGCCGGTGCCAGTTTAGGATATTGGATAGCCGAGCCACATGCTCTGAGTGGGGGGAGCTGAGACGGAGCAGAAAAAAGTTCCTTGGCGAAACAGGCTCCTAGGAGGCGGAGGGAGGAGGAGGCCTCCGTGGAGATCTAGTGATGGGGGCCACATGTGAACGGGACCAGAAGTGGGGGTTGGGGTGTAGCTTGACACCTCCGGCTCCCCGGGTGCACTGCCCAGGCCCGTTCAGCAGTTGGGTACAGCTTTTGCTCAGTGGCCTGCCGGCTGAAGTTGCCCAACGCTGGGGTTGTGGTGCACTTTCCGGAGAGGTTGGCCTGGACCTCCATGCACCTGGTCACCTGGGGGTGGGATGGGGGCGGGAGGGCCGCAGCCTCTGAACCCGAGCTGCTGCTGCTCACCCTGCTTCTTGCCCTGGCCTGGAATTTGTTCAATCGCTGCCGGAGCCATATTGTATTTAATATGTTGGTGAAACTTGAAATAAGTTTTGAAAAATACTCTGAGTTGTTTAATGTGTTGTTGTCTTTCTTACTCTATTCTATTCAGATCGTTTTAAGGATATTTTGTGTATTTCAGGACCAGGTTAGTGGTGGGGATAGCCCTGTCTTCATTCACAGACTCGGTTGTTAGGGCTTGCTGTGTAACATGCCTTTTAGTTTAGAAAATTGTACCAAGAAGTAGGGCTTGCCCGGTGTGTTAGTCTTAGCTGTGTTTCCCAAGGTTGATCTAATAGGCCGTGTATTAAAGCTTATTAAAGCGAGTAAACCAGTGTTGGTACTATGATTGGTTTTTACGCATTTCTTTTGCTTGATGTATTTGAGAATTTACAAGTAATGCAGCCTTTTTAAGCTATGTAACTTTTTTTGGTAGTACAGGGAAATAATTAGCTTTGTTTTTCATTCTCACAGAGGTGGTATGAAGTATTAAGAATAGAACATTATATGAGTTCTTTTTGATGAAATAGAGGAAAAGCAAAGTGGGTTTGAGTTGTGCTGTAACACGCACCACAGGCTGGTAGGGTTTGGGCTGTGTGGGTGGATGTGGCTGCAGATGGTCGGGACAGTCCTGCAGTCTGGCTTTGGGGTGAGGAAGCAGACTGGTCGGAGCTGTTTGGTGTCTCTCCTTTGAAAGCAAAGATCCTTTTAGCATTTCAGGTTTAAAGTAATAAGACAGGTGGAGTGCTTGAGAGAAAAACTTCCAGAAGAGATCCAGTTTTTGAAACTTTTAAGTAGCTGGAAGCAGTAGTCAAGAATATTTTCATCAGATTATTTTTTTCTTAGCATATTTTACTGAGGTATGATAGTAAAAAACAGTGTGCTACTTTAAATTTTTTAAAGATTTATTTTATTTTTATTGCAAAGTCAGATATACAGAGAGGAGGAGAGATAGAGAGGAAGATCTTCCATCGGTTGATTCATTCCCCAAGTTGCCGCAACAGCCAGAACTGAGCCGATCTGAGCTTAGAGCCTCTCCTGGGTCTCCCACGTGGGTGCAGGGTGCCAAGGTTTTAGGGCCATCCTTGACTGCTTTCCCAGGCCACAAGCAGGGAGCTGGATGGGAAGCGGGCTGCTGGGATTAGAACTGGTACCCATGTGCAAGGGGAGTACTTTAGCCGCTGGGCTACAATGCTGGGCCCAATTATTTTTTAAATAATTTACTTATTTATTTGAAAAGCCTTGTTGGGAGGTGAGACAGACTGCTGGTTCCCTCCCCAAAGGACCCCAGTAGCTGGGGCTGGGTCAGGCCAGGCTGAGGCCTTGATCCTAGGATTCCTTCTGGGTCTCTCACATAGGTGGGAGGGACCCAAGCACTTGACTGTCTTCTACTGCTTTCCCAGGAGCGTAAGGAGGGAGCTGGATCGAAACTGGAGCAGCTGGGCTCATGTGATGCTGGCTTCAAAACTTGCTGTGCTACATCAACCCCTGCGCCTTCATTTTAACGTGTCTGTGAGAATCAGAGAAAATGATACATGAAAGTTCTGAGAGAAAAGAAGTATAAAAAGAATTAACTCTTTAAAGGAAGTAAAATTAGGCAGTAAGGTACTGTAAGTAAGATTTGGGGGCCTTAAATCATCAATATTTTTTTCCTAAATAAGTTTCATTTGAACACTCAGGCAGATTAAAAGTCAAATATTTTCTTCAGTTTAATAATACTAGTCCTGTGTCTTAAGTGTCTTTTTTTTTTTTAAAGGTTTTTTTTTTATTGGAAAGCCAGATATACAGAGAGGAAGAGAGAGAGGAAGATATTGCAGTGATTGATTCACTCCCCAACTGGCACAATTGCTGGAGCTGAGCCTATTCGAAGCTAGGAGCCTGGAGCTTTATCCGGGTCTCTCATGTGGGTACAGGGTGCCAAGGCTTTGGGGCCATCCTCGACTGTTTTCCCAGGCCACAGTCAGGGAGCTGCATGGGACGTGGGGCTGCCTGGATTAAAACCGGCGCTCATGTGGGATCTTGGCACATTCAGAGCAGGGACTTTACTGCTAGGCCACCACACCGGGTCCTCAAATAATTTTTAAAAAACACATTAGAGTGCCCGGTACTGTGGCCTAGCTGCTAAAGTACTCACCTTGAATGCTCTGGGATCCCATCTGGGCACTGGTTCTAATTTCAGCAGCCCCACTTCCCATGCAGCTCCCTGCTTTTGGTCTGGGAAAGCAGTAGAGGATGGCACCAAAGCCTTGGGATCCTACATCCGTGTAGGAAACCCGGAAGAATTCCTGGCTCCTGGCTTTGGATCAGCCGTTGCAGTCACTTGGGAAATGAATCATCGGATGGAAGATATTTCTCTCTGTCTCTCCTCCTCTCTCTGTATATCTGACTTTGCAATAGAAATTAATAAATCTTAAAAAAATTTTGAAAGGCAAGGTTAGAGAGAGGGAGAAAGGAGCTAGACAGATCTTTGTCCACTAGTTCACTCCTTTGGTGGCTGTGTGGTGGGCTCTTTGCCAGGCTGAAAGGAGCCAGGGACTTCTTCCAGCATGGGATTGGGCCTTAAGCACTTGGACTGTTTGCCCTGCTGTCATAGGCTGTTAGGAGGAAGCTGGATAGGATGTAGAGTAGCCAAGACTTGAACCAGCACCTGTATGGGTTGCTGGTACTGTAGACAGTGGCTGAAGTTGGCTATGCTATAATGTTTCTGACACAAACTTTTAATTTTACGTATTTTTAAAACTTTTTTTTTTTTTTGAAAGGCAGATACACAGAGAGGAGAGACAGAAAAATCTTCCATCTGCTGGTTTACTCCACTAATGGCTGTGGTGGCCGGAGCTGAGCTGACCAGGAGCCAGAAGCCTGCTCAGCATCCCTCGCGCGGGTACAGGGTTTTAAAAACTTGGGCCGTCCTCAACTACTTTCCCAGGGCACAAACAGGGAGCTTAAAGGGAAATAGAGCAACCAGGACACGAACAGGTACCCATATGGGATCCCAGCATATGTTTAGATGAGGGTTTAGCCTTTAGGCTATCTTGCGCGGGGCCAAACTTTATTTATTTTTAGGAAATACTTATTTGAAACACAGTTACAGAGAGAGAGGGATGGAAAGATTGATCTTCATATCCTGCTTTATTTCCCAAATGGCTTCAATGAGAAGCTCCATCAGGGTCTCCCATGTGGGTGACAGGGCGCAGGTGCTTGGGTCATCTGCTGCTGCTTTCCCAGGCACACTGGGTGGAAGCTAGACATGAAGTGGAGCAGGGGGACCTGAGCTGGCATCATATGATATGCTAATGTTACAGGTAATGGCTTAACCCTTGCAACACAGGGCCATCCCCTTAAACATCCTGGTTTTTTTTTTAAGATTTATTATTTTTTGTTGGAAAGTCATATTTACAGAGAAGACGATATATAGAGAGGAAGATCTTCCATCCGCTAGTTCACTCCCCAAGTAGCTGCAGTGGCTGGTGTTGAGCCGATCTAAAGGCAGGAGGCAGGAGCTTCTTCCAGGTTTTCCACATGGATGCAGGGTCCCAAGGCTTTGGGTCATCCTCAACTGTTTTCCCAGGACACGAACAGGGAGCTGGATGGGAAGTGGAGCAGCCAGGATATGAACGGTTGCCTATATGGGATCCAGGTGGATGCAAGGCACGGGCTTCAGCCATTAGGCTGACGTACTGGGCCTTCAAACATTTGAAATATGTGAAAAGTAAAGAAAAATGCTTATCTGATTTTTTTAAAAGAATTGTATTTTCTAACTTGTTGATACTAATGATGCCAGGATGAAATTGATGAATTTGGGGATTGCTCAGGCAGCAGGAAGGGAAGGGCAGAGATTTGGGTGTTTGCTGTAGCTTCCCAGAGTGATTGCTAGGGCCCTGGCAGGGTTCTTTGGCCCCCATAATTCACCAAATTGAATTCGACTCATTCAGCCCCTGTGATCCTTTGCTGACATTTGGATTTCTTTGCCATGAATCCTTAAGTTAGTATTGTGTTATGTCAGGGGTACAGCAGGACAGCTGGGGTTCTGCTCGTGGGATGAGGGTTGGGAGAGAGGGGAAGTGCCAGCCCAGGAAACCCTCGAGGGGCTGGGGAAGTCCTGCCCAGCGGGCTTTGTGCTGAGGCAGACACTGGCCTGAGATTCCTGGAGTGCATCCCAGAAGACATTGGGACCTACCACAGCAGCTGAGGGACACATGACAGTCTTGATTTTTTTTTTAAGGGTTCAGTGATCTTTGCATTATTTCACATGGCCTGTGTTCCAGACCAGATGTGCTGTCTCAGACACCCCAGCCTTAGAGCAGTCACCCATCCTGAGAGTTTTTATTTCCTCCTCTTGGTTCCTGGCTCCAGGACTCAGGGACTGCCTTCTGCCTTAAGGACTGGTCAGCCCTAGCCATGTCCCAGGCTAGATGAGAGGCCTATCTTTTCTCTTGCTCGTCTGTTTACTCTCTTGGCTTTTCTAATATATATATATATACTTTTTTCAATTTACTGAAAGGCAGAGTTACAGAAAGTGTTGGAGAAACAGATTTAATATCTATTGGTTTGCCCTCCAAAAAGCTGCAGTGCCTAGATCTGGGCCAGGTGCCTCCAGTGGGTCTCCTACGTGGGTTCAGGGGTGCAAATACTTGGGCCATGCTCTGCTGCTTTCATAGGTGCATTAGAAGGGAGTTCGACCACAAATGAAGCAGCTGGGACCGGAACCTGTGTCCATATGGCATACTAGTGTTCCAGGCAGAGGCTTACCTGCCGTGCCACCACACCGGGCCCAGGGAGAGGTTGTTTAAGGTGATGTAGGAGGGACATGCCTGTCCTCCTGCCTACTCGTGGATGACGAGTTGTCCTGTGAGCTTTTTGCCTTTTGGCGTTTTGTGTGCATTCATGAAAACCTTGGTTTGGGTGTTTATATCAAAGTAGTATTTCTGCAGGTAAGACAGTTTGGACAGGAGTTTGAAGTTCCTGTTTTTTTCAAATGTCACCTACTTCACCTGAAAGGTTGACAGAGTTTCTGTCTTCCGGTTCATTCTCCAGATGCCCCCAGGTACTGGGGCTAGGCCAGGCTGGACCAGGAGCATGTCGGGGACCCAAGTACTTGCTCTGTCACCTTCTGTCTCCCCGCAGATACATTAGCAGGAGCTGCAATGGGGACTGGAGCCTGTGCTTGAACCTAGTCACTCTGTTATGGGATGTTTACATTCCAGTTCCAACAAAGAGCTAAACAGCTACTCCCTGGGTCAGTTTTTTTCTGTTGTCACATATGTGCCATTGCAGTTGACTTTGAGGAGTAGAGACCAGAGATGCCACTCAATGTCTTATAGTGTGTTCGAGCCCACAGCAGAGTTACCCGGTTAGCCCACAGTGTCAGTTGTGTTGAGGTTGAGAAGCCTTGTGTTAGATTATCCGCAGCACACATTGGTGGGAAAAATGGAAGTGACTTTTATTGAAGAGCAGTTCAAGCAAATTTGAATAACAGACAGTTAACAGAGGGAGACAAAGACCAGGAGTTTCCATTACTGATTCGCTTTCAAGTGGATTGTGCAGTGGCTGGACCATGCTGAAACCAGGAGGCAAGATCTTCATCTTGGCTTCCCATGTGCGAGGCAGGGGTCCATAAACTTTGGCTGTCTTCCACTGCTTTCCCAGGCGCATCAGCAGGAAGCTGGATTGGAAGTGAAGCATTAGCTAGAACTCAGAGGATGTTGTTCATCACAGTTGGTAGCTTAATGCACTGCACAATACTAGCCTCAACTTAAGCAGTTAACTTAGTCTCAGCACAGGACTGTTTAAGTTAACGAAAATTGAATAGGAATTTATATCAGTTCCTTGATAGCTAGTTAAATTTTAGGTGCTCTAGCCATATGTGGCTACTTGCTGCAGAGTGGACAGAGTGTGTATACAAGAGCTGACATCTCTGAGAGCTGTACCTGGGTAGTGTTGGCCCAGGGAGTGCAGTAGAGAGACAGGGCTAGTGTGAAGCCAGGAACCCTCGTGGGTGACAGGAGCCTTAACTGCCGCATCTCAGGTGCATTAGCAGGATGTTGGGTCAGAAATGCAGAAAGGATACTTTCAAGCAGTGGCTTAACTTGCTGTGTCACTATGCTCACCCCTAGCAAAATTGTTCAATCCTGCACTATGGTGTAGTTTGCTGATATTCTGGCTACGGTCTCTGTATCCCATATGGCTGCCGATTTGCATTGTTTCTGCTCCACTTCTGCTCCACTTCCTGCTAATGCACCTGGGGAAGCAGTGGAGGATGGCACAAGTCCTTGAGTCCTTGCCCCTGTGAGGGAGACCCAGAATAAGCTCCTGGCTCCTGGCTTTGGATCATCTCTGGTTGTGTTGCCACTTGGGGAGTAAAGCAGAGGATTGAACATCTTTCTGTTTGTTCTCTGTAAATCTGCCTTTCCAATAAAAATAAATAAGTCTTTTAAAAAATTGCTACCTCTTGGGCCCAGCTCGGTGGCCTTGTGGCTGAAGTTCTTGCCTTGCGTCTCCCAGAATCCCATATGGGCACTGATTCTAATTGCGGCAGCCCCGCTTCCTATCCCTGCTCCCTGCTTGTGGCCTGGGAAAGCAGTCAAGGATGGCCCAAAGCCTTGCGACCCTGCACCCACATGGGAGACCCGGAAGAAGCTCCTGGCTCCTGGGTTTTGATCAGCTCAACTCCAGCCATAGTAGCCACTTGGGGAGTGAATCATCGGATGGAAGATCTTCCTCTCTCTCCTCCTCTCTGATTATCTGACTGTTCAATAAAAAATAAATCTTTAAAAAATGATAATAATTTAAAAAATTGCTACCTCCTTTTCTCTAGTTGATGTAAATTAGGTTGCTTTTTGTTTCTGCCTTTATTCCTCCTCTTTCATAGTTCCCTGTTTGTAAAAAAAAAAATTCTGTAGGAAAATGGAAGAAGAACTATCTAAAATGTTCTATACCATCACTAGTGACATTTTGTTGACTTTAATATACTTTTCTTTCTTTTTTTTTTTTTTAAAGATTTATTCATTTTATTACAGCCAGATATACACAGAGGAGGAGAGACAGAGAGGAAGATCTTCCGTCCGATGATTCACTCCCCAAGTGAACCGCAACGGGCCGGTGCGCGCCGATCCGAAGCCGGGAACCTGGAACCTCTTCCGGGTCTCCCACACAGGTGCAGGGTCCCAATGCATTGGGCCGTCCTCGACTGCTTTCCCAGGCCACAAGCAGGGAGCTGGATGGGAAGTGGAGCTGCGGGGATTAGAACCGGCGCCCATATGGGATCCCGGGGCGTTCAAGGCGAGGACTTTAGCCGCTAGGCCACGGTGCCGGGCCCAAAAGGTTTTTTTTTTTTTTTTAACTTATCTAAAATAGATTTATCTGTTTTTATTGAAACATCAGATTTACACAAAGGAGACACAGAAAGATCTTCTGTCCGCTTATTCACTTTCTAGGTGACCGCAGCGGCTGGAGCTGAGTTGATCCAAAGCCACGAGTCAGGAGCCTGGAGCCTCTTCCGGGTCTCCCATGCGGGTACAGGGTGCCAAGTCTTCGACTGCTTTCCCAGGTCACAAGCAGAGAGCTGGATGGGAAGTGCAGTAGCTGGGACATGAGCCCCTGCCCATATGGGTTCCTGGTGCTTGGAAGGTCAGGATTTAGTCACTAGGCTCCTGAGTCAGGCCCGGGTGAAAATTTTGTGTACCTGTCTTTTTAGGAAGCTGGACTCGGAAGCAGAGCAGGGAGTTAAAACGAGGCACTCAAATACAGGGCACCAGCATCCCAGGTGGTGTCCTAACTGCCAGACCAAAATGCTTACACCTGTACTGGTTGACATAGTCCACCTTAGGTTCTCTGCCCAGTTATTCGCTGCCAACACTTGGCTGGGGTAGTTGATCAATCTGTTCTGTCCTCTGTCTTCTGTAATGGTACCAGGTGTTCTTTGCAGACTGCAGTGTACTGTCATGTCCTCCATATGCACCTGCATATGATGTCCACTGCTCTAAGCCATTGAGGAGGCCCAGCTCTTACACATGCACTCCACGGTCAGACCATGGAATTTGCAATTCTCTCCATGGTTGGGGTTCTGAGTCCAGCAATTCAATTGTGGGGATTCCCATACAAACTTCATCTGAGATGATCCCAGACCTGATTCTTGTGTGTGCTTGCCAGTACAGGATCTGTCACAGTCTGTCACCCCAGTCAGCTTAGGCACATGCTGGTGGTTGGAGTTGCTGGATCAGTTCTGTCTTTAGCCCTTGTCTTTTAAACAAACCAATGGGTGTTACAGCCCAGCCTGATCCTGGTCACCACACACTTGGGCCTTCGCGTACATTAGTAAGAGTTGCAGCCTAGTTGGAGTGACCCACAACAACCACCACAAGGCCCGCCCCCTGCCTTGGTTCCTGTGCTTGCCAGTATGTATAGCAGACTGGTCCAGTCTGTTCCACATCCCATTCAACTCTCATACATGTCAATGGGTATTGAAGCATGGTTCAGTCCAACTAACCCCTCTATCCAGCCTACACACGTGCTGGTGTGTGTCGCTCTGTCTAGCCATGCCTGTCCCAGTCCTGGTTTTCATGCTCACCAGTCGGAGTGACAACCCAAGAGGGAGGTGCCCACTGTTTCCCTACTAGTCCCACTCCCACTCCCAGATCTTTTTTTTTTTTTTAATTTATTTTATTTTCATTGCAAAGTCAGATATACAGAGAGGAGGAGAGACAGAGAGGAAGATCTTCTGTCTGATGATTCACTCCCCAAGTGAGTGCAACGGCCTGTGCTGCGCCGATCCAAAGCCAGGAGCCAGGAACCTCTTCCAGGTCTCCCACACAGGTGCAGGGTTCCAAGGCTTTGGGCCATCCTCTGCTGCCCTCCCAGCTCATAAGCAGGGAGCTGGATGGGAAGTGGAGCTGTGGGGATTAGAACCGGCACCCATATGGGATCCCGGTGCCTGTTCAAGGCGAGGACTTTAGCTGCTAGGCCATGCTGCCAGGCCCCCCCTCCCAGATCTTGCATTCTGCATTTGGTTATGCAGTTTAACTTGACAGAATTTGCCCCCTCTGCCAGCATCTGCCAGCTGATGCTGCAGCAAAGCCCAGCTCACCCATGCCCACTCTGGCTTATGTGTGCAACAGAAGAAACAGTCAACCAAGCCTGGCATTTTCCTGATCCAGCTCACGTGAGGCTAACAAGTGTTGTAGCCCGGCCTGGCCTGGTTTGCCCCAAGCCAACTCATGCTCTCCAGTGGGAGTGGTGTTCTAGCAGGGGAGTCCCTCGCAGCCCCTCTACTGACTTTGCCTCCTCCCCACTTGGTATCACATGTGCTGAGTGGGTGCTGCGGCGCAGTTTGGCATAGCCTGCCTGACCTTTGCATTTGCCAGTGGATGCTGTAGCTTGGCCAAACCTGGCCTATCCCCAATTCCAGCTCAGGTTGGTGGGGACTATAGGTTAGCCCAGCCCATCCAACCCCCAGTCCTGGCCCTTGTGTGAACTAGCTTGTGTTGTGACCCAAGCTAGCCTGACCCACACTCCATTCTGACACTCAGATTCACCAGTGGGTGATATGACCCGGTCCAGCCTGGTTCACCCCTGGCCTGTGCCAAATGTATGCCTGTGGGTACCGTTTCCTGGCCTGGTCTGGGCTGCTTCCTATCATGGTTTTTGCGCTCACTTACAGGGACTGTGTCCTGACAGGAGTTCCCCAAGCTCATACTCAGGATTTCTCCCAATGTCAGGTCTCACGCCCATCAATGGGTCAATGAGCCAACCCTGCTTAGTCCACCTCCCATCTTTTCAGGAACAGTGGCCTTTCCTGACTGGCCCTCACCCAATCCTGTTTTTACTGTTGGTTGTTACAGCCCACCCAAGCTTTATGCACACCTAGACACAGCTCACACATGGCTCATCAAGGGCAGCCATGTCCAAACTAGACAGCAGGCCCCACTCTGGCCTTCTCACTCAGTAGTGGGAACCACAACCCAGCCAGGGTGTCCTCTTTATTCCATAGCCAGGTCTGTTCCTAGCCATAGATCGTGTGCCTGCCAGTGGCACACAGCGTCTGACCCAGCTTGGCATAGCCCCTCACCTGTCTTGGCTTTTGCCTTTGGATGCTGTAACTTGGCCTGACCTGGCGTGCCCCTAGTCCCAATTCTTGCTGGTGGGTGCTGCAACCTGGCCCTGCTCATTGTGCTCCCATCCCTGGCTCATGCACATCAGTAGGTATAAGAACCTAGCCTGGCATGACCTGTGCTCCAACCTGGTTTCTGCCAGGGAGGTAAGGTTTGCTCGGCCCTGCCCAGTCCACCCCCTTCCAAAACCAAATCACACATTTGCCATCAGTTGAAACTACGTTACCCAGCTTCCCCGACCCTAGACTTGGACCATATGATCACCAGTGAGAGCTATGACCCACTAGGGGAGTTTCCCAAGTTCCCCTGTTAGGCCCACTTTCATGCCCAGATCTCAAGAATTCTAGCAGGTTTTAGGTCCTTGTCCAGCTTAACCTGCCCCTCCATCTTGGGCCTTGTGTGAGCTGGTAAATGTTGTGGACCATCATGCCCCACACCCTGTTTTAGGATGCACAAGCTTCTCCTGCAGCCTGGATCTGTCCAGACTATTCTCGGTTACTGTACCCATGAATTTGTTAGGTTCTGTGGTTACACCTAGTTCAGCCCATCATCACCCCAGCTCTGGAGCTAACCAGCAGCACTTGTATTTCCATAGGGTTTGGCCCACATATCCCCCACAGAATCTGCCCTGGGCCTGGTTCTCTCGTGTGCTGGTTAGTATAATGGCCCTGATGTGACCTGTCCAGTGTTCCGACGTTCAGTCAGGTACTGGGATCTAGTCCTAGACAGGCCCCTAGCCCTAGCTTTCGTGTGGACTGGCGTGTGGTGGCCAGCAATGTTCCATTGCTAACAAGTCATGCTCTGGATTCCCATGTGTGCTGGTGCATGAGTCTGACCCATTCAGATCTTTTGGTCTCCCCTGCAAACCACCAGGTCTTATTCCCTTCACTTACCTGCAAGTACAATGTCGTTGGGAGTCCCTCAGGATTGATTCCTGGCATAAACGTACAGTGGCCTTATCCATGGATGTCCCTAGGCAGTGATTCCACTCCCTCAAGAGCCAGGAGCTTGCTCCCAGGTGGCCATCAGGTGAAGCCAGGCGCTGGTTGGTGCTGTGGCCACCCGCAAGCCTTGAATTTGCCCAGTGCTTGGGGCAAGGGCCCAAAGCATTGATTCTGACCTGGCTCAGATGCCCTGAGCAGCCTCCACACTGCTGGAATGTCTGTCCATCCAAGCCCGGAGGACAAACTCACCTTATCTGTTCTTAACTGATAGTGGTTGGTTTATCCAAAAGTGAGTTGAACTTGTCCAGCTAATGCTGTGATGCATCCAGAAACCTTCTTCAGAGCTTTCAAGTAAGCACACTCATCAAGTGGATTTGGTTGAAGTATGGATAGGCTTAACTTCACTTTTCTTGCCAGGCTTTTGTTTTTGAGGGGCTTGCATTCTGCTGCTTAAAGGGCTTGCCTGATCTGTTGAGAGGAGAGGGCTGTGTGCTGTGGCAGTGCTCCCTGTTTTGCTTCTGGTCGTTCTTGTGGAGGACAGGAACTGCTTTGCTCTGCCCAGGTAGTTGCTAGCAAAGAGTTCAGTGTAAACTTGCTGGCACTTGCTCCTCAGGGTTCTTGTTGGGGCTCTGTCACTGCTGAGGAGGCACAGAGCCAGAAGTCAGTGTCTCCCACAGTAGCATTTGCCAGTTCATGTGGGCTGCTTGTGTTGGCGCCTGCTCATCTTTGTGCAAGAGCTGAGAGCTACAGAAGGGTGTGTGCAAGCCTGCAGTTAGTCCACGTTTGGCTGCCATGGTTTACCATCCCGAAACTGTTCCTGCTTTCATAAAACTGGTTGAGTGGTGGCCACACTTGAGAGAGTGTGTGTTTTACTTTTCTTCTCTTGGCCTGCTCAGCTTCTCTGAGCACTGCGGGAATAAAAATCTCTGGCTGCTCCACTCCTAATCCGGCTCCCTGCTGATGTGCCTGGGAGAGCAGGCAAAGATAGCGCATGTTCTTGGGTCTCTGTACTCATTTGGGGAACCGGAAGGAAGCTCCAGGGCTTGGCCTTGGCCCAGCCCTGCTTTGGTTTCGCCTTGGGGAATGAATGAGCAGGTGAAAGATTGTCTCCTTCTTTCCATCTCTTTTCTTTCTTTCTTTTCTTTTCTTTTCTTTCAAATAAGTAAGTTAAAAAAATAAGCAATCTGATAAGAAGATTCAGACTTTGGAAAATCCTGGGACATTCTAGAACTGATAGTAATTTTCTGAGTGGCATGATAACTTTTTAAAAGATGTATTTATTTTTATTGGAAACAGATCAGATTTGCAGAGAGAAGGAGAGACAGAAAGATCTTCCATCTGCTGTTTCCGGGAGCCAGGAGCTTCTTCTGGGACTTCCACATGGGTGCAGGGTCCCCAGGCTTTGGGCCATTCTCCACTGCTTTCCCAGGTCATATTCAGGAACTGGATGGGAAGTGGAGCAGCTGGGACATGAACTGGCACCCTTATAGGGTCCCAGCGCTCATAAGGTGGGAGATTTAACCATTGAGCCATCACACCAGGCCTGGCATGATAACGCTAACCAGTTTTTCTTTAGTGAAAAATTTTTCAGCAGCAAATAATGAAACCTAGCCAAATAGTAAAATCATTTATTGTGGTGGCTTTTCCCAGGTCATAGAGGATTTGATTTAAATTAGCACTGCTCATAGTGTCTTGTGTGGGCCTGTATCTTCATGAGCACCAAAACTTGAGAGCTTTTGTGTAAAAGGCTCTTAACATACTCTGCTTCGTTTGAAGTTTACGGGATAAGAGCAAATGTGGCTTCTTTCCTCTTGGAGTACAGGTTCAGGTTGTATGGCTGCCTGTTTGAGAATAGGCTGATTTCATTTACCCCTTAAGAAAGGCTTGAGGCTGGAGTATTTTTGTTGTACCATGAAATTTTGAAAAATTACATTTGTTAAGTAAATGGTACCTCCTTTCTCAGAACTTTGATATTGAAAGGACAACTTTTGGTGCAGTTGTGAGTGTTGATTCAAAGAGCTGGAGCAAACTGAGATTGTGTTTCAGACGTAGGCTAGTTTGGCCTGTGTGCATGCGTGCCTTGCCACTGCCTGCCCAGAGCGTGGAAGCTGTTAGATCAGCTTACTTGTTCAGCACCTCCACACGGGCTGCTGATATGCAAATTTTGTGCTAAGCTAGGGGTGGTTGGTATGTTTCACTTGCTACAGCATTGTTTCCTGGGTTTTTGAGTTAAAAACTGGAACTTTTTTTAACTGATAGGAGAAGTTTAGAGAAGAGTGCGGAAGTACATTCTTGGGCTGAGGGGCTGACGCCAGATGAGCATGCCATTTACTGTTTTCCTAACTTTTTACTTTGAAATCATTACAGACTCACTCAAGTTCAGAAGAGCAGTGGAGAGATCCTGTGTACCCAGTGCCCAGGTTTCCCCCAGTGGTAACATCTTATTACACCAGATAGCTTTGACATCTTTGACAAAATAGTGGAGATAGAAAAGGAACATTTTTTTCCATGTGTGTTTTTATTGTTTATTTTTCAGATTTATTTATTTTTAAGTATTTATTTTTTAGTGGAAAGGCAGGTATACAGAGGAGAGAGGAAGATCTTTCATCTGTTGGTTCACTCCCTGAGTGGCCTCCATGGTCAGAGCTGAGACAGTCCGAAGCTAGGAGCCAGGAGCCTCTTCCAGATTTCCTACACAGGTACAGGGTCCCAAGGCTTTGGACTGTCCTTTGCTGCTTTCCCAGGCCACAAGCAGGGAGCTAGCTGGAAGGGAAGTTCAGCAGCTGGGATATGAACCGGCACTGGTATGGGATCCTGGTGGATGCTAGGTGAGGATTTAGCCTATAGGCTATAGCGCTGGACCCCCATATGTGTTTTTGAAAGTTGCTTATTTCTCTTACCACAGAAGACACATATTTAGAGAAAATTTGGTATTTTCAGATGATAACTAAAAAGATAATTTGAGAAGCAGAAAGAGACAAGGGAAAGAGTAAGAGCTCCCATTTGCTGGATCACTCTGCAAATAGCCATTCTCAGAGACGGGAACAATGCAAGACTTCCCACATGAAGGGACACAGTCACCTACTGCCGCCAGGGCTGCACTGGCAGGAAGTGATGTCACATGTGATGATGTTGCTCCTAGGCCTCCCAGTATCAGCATGTGTGCTCCTAAATGGTAATTTTACATTGTTGAGGTTTACACTGTGTGATGATTGACTTTTTTGTCAGTTTTGTCTCTGTGAACCATGATATCGTGGTGAGAAGAATGTACATTGGGACTAAGGATCTGAGATTTGTTCTGACACTGACCGTGTGACCTTGAATAAGGGGTAGAAAGCATTTGTAAAATGAGAGTAAAATGAGAGTTGGATTAGAGAGTTTAGATTTGTCCTCTCTGTTTTGGTGCCTTTGGGATTGTGGTAGGGAAAAGGGTTTTTGTGTCTAATTGGTTCAGAGAGAGAACTGTGTGTGATTATCTTAATTTCTTTCACCTGATTTTGCTAATAAATGGAATAAAGTGAACAAAGGAAATGAGAAAAGAAGTTTAACTCGATTCAGCATTGAGATATCAAGCTGACTGAACCTCGTTGAACTCCAGTTTACTGGTGGGTGGAGGGAAGGAGGATTGAAGTGCTGATAATACTAGGGACCGGGACCAAGGAAGGAGGACCTAATGACTGAATCTGAGTGTCCTTGGGAAGGGCTGTGGAGGCAAGGGTGCCGGGCTGGGGACTGGGTCATCCTTTGACTTGAACTCTTTTGATGCTAATAAATTTTAGTTTATAAGCATTGAAGATGCTTCGAGCAACCAGGCCTTCATCATAGGTGCTTGCATTTGATGTTGATAAGGTTTGCTTTTTGAAGATTTGTTTACTTACTTATTTGAACGAGTTACAGGGAGAGACATAGAGGGAGAGCTTTCATCTGCGGATTCACTCCCCAGGTAGCAGCAGCAGCCAGGACTGAGCCATGTTGAAGTCAGGAACTTCCTCTGGGCCATTTTCCACTGCTTTTCCCAGACCTTGAGCAGGAAGCTGAATCAGAAGTGGAGCATCAGGGACATGAACTGGCACCCATATGTGTTGTAGGCAGCAGCTTAGCTCACTGTGCCATAGTGCTGGCTCCCACTGTTAATAAAGTTTTGAAGTAGTTTGACTCTCTTGCTTTGATTAAGGACAGTTCATGATAGCTTGCTCTTTTTAAAATTTGCTTTTTATTTGTAAAAGATAAGAAGGATAAAAAGAAAAGCTAAGGTTTATCCATCCAAGGATAAAAAGAAAAGCTAAGGTTTATCCATCTGTGAAAACAGGTTGCCTTACCCCTGTGTTTTGATTTAATGGTGGAAGAAAGTTGGCAAGAGGGAAGGGGATGCTTTGAAGAGTAACCTCAGAGAGTCAGCCTTTACTCCATGTCCACAGGTCAAGGTCAAGGTTAAGCCTTTGGCCTCCTTATGTGCCTCCAAGGTGATGCAGCATGGAGATGTTTACACTGAGACCAAGTATTGTTTGACTCATTGCTGTATTGTCAGTAAATAGTTCAAGATTATATATGGAGATATGTATCCACATCTAATCATGCGATATATGTGATATAGCATTTTGTATCATACTTTAAGTCCCTAAAGTGGTAAGAAGTAGCAAAAAATGCGTTTCTAAGTTAAGATGTCCCTGTTTAATTCTTTCATGTTTTACAATAAATATTTATCTTTGGAAGGCTTGTTTTGTCACATTTGTTGTAATGAGTGAATATCAAGTATGATGTTACTGTGATACTTGAAAATACTTGTTGCCACTTAACCACAGTTCTTATACGGCTACGGGGTGATTCCATGCATTGTAGGGTATAACTCAGAGCTGAAGAGTCGAGTTGAACTTGAGCCGTCTGGTTGTTTTGTGCAGTTGTATAATGTTGAGCAAGTCATTTTCCTGCGGTGAGTCTCACTTTGACTCATTTATAAGATGAGGAGATGTATTTGATGTCCGGAAGTGCATTTCAGCTTTTGAGTCTGTGTGGCTATGGGATGCTCTTTTATGAGTTGTATTTGATACATGGTAGTTAGTTAGCTCTGTCATTTTACTGTTTGGTGCTTGTTTCCTGCTTCACACCTGCTCTTTTGCCCTTTTTTGTACCCCTAGTAGGTATTTAGGAGTAGTGGACAGAGAAAACAGTTCTAAACTCTTCCCATCATTTTAAAAAATATTTTATTTTTATTGTAAACTCATACAGAGAGGAGGAGAGAGAGAGAGGAAGATCTTCCGTCCGATGATTCACTCCCCAAGTGAGCACAACGGTCAGTGCTGTGCCGATCCGAAGCCGGGAACCTGGAACCTCTTCCGGGTCTCCCACGCGGGTGCAGGGTCCCAATGCATTGAGCCATCCTCGACTGCCTTCCCAGGCCACATCACAAGCAGGGAGCTGGATGGGAAGTGGAGCTGCCGGGATTAGAACTGGCACCCATATGGGATCCTGGTGCCTGTTCAAGGTGAGGACTTTAGCTGCTAGGCCACGCTGCTGGGCCAAGCATTAAATTTTTTAAGGGTTTGTTTATTTATTTGGAAGGCAGTTACAGAGCAGAGGGACAGATGTCATTTCCTAGATGTCCAAAACAGCTGGGTGGGCTCCATCTGTATCAGTTTTCACTAACTTTAATTGTTCTAGGTATAACATTTTCACTTGTCAGAGGTGTGTATGTGTGTTTTGAGGAATTTCAAGATGTTGCTCACTAGATGCAATGAAATCTGCAGAGTGTGAGGCTTGCAGTGTCACCTTGCAAATATTTTGCATTGGTTTGCATTGTGTTGTCAACTCCATCACCATTAGCTTAACCGTAGAGGACATGGAAGTCATTGGCCAGTCGGCCAGGTTTTGTACTTGTTAAGCTTGTAGGGATGCTTGCAGAGCATTTTTCTGAGATGAGCGGTTGGTGAAGGACTTAGCCTTGTCAGCTTTTGTTTCCTTTGGCAGTCTCTTGGCTTTGAGAGATGAGGAATGAGACACAGTGTGCATTGCTGGGTGTGACTGCTGAGAGTGGGCTTGTCAGGGCTGTATTCATCACTAGGGCACGTGAAGTGTAGTTTTTTGTTGGGATTCCCAAGGATTGGTTTATTTTGAGCAAAGGTTTACTATTCAGATGAATCTGGTTAAGTAGTTTCACAAACAAGACATCCATAATTAATGTTTCAGGAAGTTCACAGATGAAGATTAAAATAAAGTTGTTTTTTAAATGTGCACTATTAAAAGAATATATCAAAGATGAGTCTTTAATGAAGTCTTATTAACATATCAGATATATCAGTGATATTGTAACCAGAGATCCAGGGCCAAAGAAAGTGTCGAGGTTTTCTTTGATAATCATCCTGAAATATTTTTTTTATTGATTGGCGGTGAGCCATTCTGAGCTTAAGGGATCAAGTCATGATGATTATTATCTCACAGTTGTGTGTTCAGCTCAGGTTTTTTTGTTTGTTTGTTTTTGTTTTTAATGTATTATTTTATTGGAAAGGCTCACTTACAGCGGGGAGAGACAGAAAATTTCCACTTGCTGGTTCACTCCCCAGATGGCTGCAGTAGGCTAGAGATGATCTGAAGCCAAGAGCTGGAGCCTCTTCAGGTCTCCCTCCTAGATGCAGGGTCTTAAGGACTTGGGCCACCCTCTGCTGCTTTTCCAGGCCATAAGCAGGGATGGGAAGTAGAGCAGGACAGGAACCGACACCCGTATGGGATCCTGGTGCCCTCTGTGGGGTGGATTAGCCTGTGGAGCTCCAGCACTGGCCCAGGCTCAGTGGATCTTCTGTAGTTGAAATTGGTGATAGCTGGGATCATCCAGAAGGCGTCTGCACTGAACATTCGGCTGGAATTCTGGCTGGAAAGCTGAAATTCCCTGGCATAGCCGCCTCTGTGCCTTTAATGTAGGAAGGCTTCCGGGAAGCTCCACTTCTCTCTGGCCCTGGGAAGGGGCGCCTGGCAGGAGTGCTGTCTTGTGACCTCGCCCTTGAAGCCACGTGGCACTACTTCTGCTTCCTGTTTTTGAGGAGCAAGCCACAGACTAGCCAGTAATCAAGGAGAGAGCAACTAGACTCAGCCTCTTCATGGAGGAGTGGCAAAAGATTTATAATACTGAAAACAAAACCACAATGATTAAGGTAGATGATAAATATATTTACTTAGAGGTGCAGGTAACAGGAATGTTTCAGAAAAGATTGTTACTATATGTGAGACTATCTCATGAATTTGATGGAGAATGTATACTAAGAAAAGCCACAAGTGCGTTTTGAAAATTTTATACATCAAAGTCAATATATTAAAGTATTTATTTTCAAAATAAGCCTTTTTTTAAGTTTTATTTTTATTGGAAAGTCATATATACAGAGGGGAGGAGAGACAGAGAGGAAGATCTTCCATCCGATGATTCACTCCCCAAGTGCCCAGATTGCCCAGAGTTGTGCTGATCTGAAACCAGGAGCCAGGAACCTCTTCTAGGTTTCCCACGCAGGTACTAGATCCCAAGGTTTTGGGCCATCTTCAACTGCTTTTGCAGGACACAAGCAGGGAGCTGAATGGGAAGTGTGGCTGCTGGGATTGGAACCAGCACCCATATAGGATCCCAGTGTGTGCCAGGCAAGAACTTTAGCTGCTAGGCTGCCACGCTGGGCCTAAGATAAGTATTTTTTTTTTTTTTTTAACGAAATTTAGGAATTTCTTGTATTTGAAAATAGAGATAGTGAAGAATTGTCATTTATGCCCTTGGACATGTCATTTATGCAAGTCATTTTTTGCAAGTACTTTTATGGACTTGCAACTACTAAGGAACATACTAATCAGATTTGAACTTCACAGTTAAATGGTTTAATATCATTGAGATACCTCTCAACCCCCACAGTGAGCATCCCAGTCAGACTGACAGGAAAGTTGCTATAAGTGTGTTTGCTTCATTGGTGTTGCTCATATAGTCAGGTGGTTAATTGGGCATGTTAGGAAATGTTAAGCATTTGATATGTTCTGAGACTTAGAGTCAAGTGTGGGCTACTGATTAGTTCTCTGCTAGGACTATGCTCTCTCAGGGTATATCCTGTGAAAGTGTTTTCTTTGAAAAATGTGTTGGAAAAAATGCTTTCCTTTGCTCTCCGACTGTAACGCTCAACAGAGAAGACTGCTGTTAACAGCTTGGGCGCTTCTCCGTATGAAGGAGACACCATGTGCTTGTCTTTCAGATCATTTCCATCCTGGATCCTCGTTTTAGCTAACATCACATCCTACAGACTTAGGGCTCAGTCCCTGAGATTGCTTCCCTCCCTCCGTGCCCACTTCTGGAGCAGGTGGAAGGCCCAGTTTGTTTTCTGTGGTATCTGATGAGCTACAGACTTGAAGTTTGTTAAATTTGCCTGAGTGGTTCATAGGACAAAGGAAACATGACTTTACAGTTACCTGTGAAGGATAGTTTAATGATAAGAAGCCACCACCAGACTGATGAAGAGATCCACAGGGTGTTGTCTGAAGGGTCCAGGCGAGTGAGCTTCTTTTGTCCTTGTGGGCCTGGAGTTGTTTGTGTTCTTGTTCTGTTGGAAGGCTCTCCACACCTCTTGGCGGAATGGTGATTGCGCTGCTGCCCACTCCTTGCCACTAGTATCCCAATCACAGTGCCAGTTAGAGTCCTCCTTCTCTGAACTGATGCACTTGGGAAAAAGACTTGGCTGTTGGGCTTTTATGAAGGCCACATTACATATGAATGACTAATTAAACTCTTGACCATTGGTCATTAATTTGTTTTGCCTCCTGCTTGGAGGTTGGGGGTAGGGGTAAAAGTCTACCCTCTAATCGTGCCTCAGTATTTCCAGTGACCAGCTGTCATCCTGAAGCTAACTAACTAGGGCCACCGGTCATCGATCATCTCATTAGCATAGAAAAAGACACTTCCAGCCTGATGTGGTGGCTAAGCAGTCTAATTCATCCCCAGTGGGCTTGCTGTCAACCCGTATGGGTGCTGGTTTGTGTCCTGGCTGTTCCACTTCCAATCCAGCTCCCTGCTATTGGCTTGGGAAAATGGCAGAGGATGACTCAAAGCCTTGGGACCCTGCACCTGTGTTGGGGGGTCCTGGTAAGAAACTCCTGGCTCCCAGATTTGGACCCGCCCAGCTCCAAACCTGGTGGCCATTTGGGGCATGAGCTAGAGGATGGAAGGATCTGTTTCTCCTTCTCTCTGCATGTAACTGACTTTCAAGTAAACTAAATACATCTTTAAAAATATACTTTCAGGCTAGCACGGTAGCCTAGTGGCTAAAGTCCTCATGTTGCATGCGCCGGGATCCCATATGGGTGCTCGTCCTTATTTTGGTGGCTCCACTTACCATCCGGCTCCCTGCTTGTGGCCTGAGAAAGCAGGAGTCTTGGGGGTCTTGGGGGTCTTCTGTCAAGCAAGCCCCGAGATTACCAAGGGATTAGACCACAGCCTTCTGCAGCAGTAACACTGGAGACAAACTGAAGGTAAAGGATGTTTGTTTAATTGAGAGAAGTCACAAGTTTATCTAGAAAAGGGCAGGCAGAAGGTAGTCCCAGCAGTACTTCCACTCAACAACATTGTGACTGGCTAACAGATATGTCTATCTTTTTGGACCCTCCAATGAAGTTGAAGGTCAGGAAGCATAGGAACCTGTGTCTAGGGCAAATTGTTACTTGCTGAAAAGCAGGATGAATGTAACATTTGACTTCCTAGAGTTGTTTACAAAGGAAGTCCTAGCACAGCTAGTTAAAGGAGCACAGAGGAGAGACCAGGGTGCAACCCATCACTTTTTGGTTTCACGCCCAGTGAACAGGCCATGTTGGAGCCTGAGTTAGCCAAGGACACAGTGTGCCATGTGCCTCTGGCTTCCCATATGGGCTAGGCAGGCAGAGATCCGGGGCGATCTCCCACAGGGATCGCCTAAAACCTTGAGACCCTGCACCCACGTGGAAGACCTAGAAGAAGCACCTGGCTTCTGGCTTCGGATCGGCACAGCTCCGGCAATTGTGGCCAGTTGGGGAGTGAATCATAGGAAGGAAGATCTTCCTCTCTGTCTCCTCCTCTCTGTATATCTGACTTTCTAATAAAAAAAAATAAATAAAAAGACACTTTCCCAAGTGTTTTAAGAGTAGTATGTCTTTTTTTTTTTTTTTTTTTAAGATTTTATTATTATTGGAAAGCCGGATATACAGAGAGGAGGAGAGACAGAGAGGAAGATCTTCCATCCGATGTTTCACTCCCCAAGTGAGCCGCAACGGGCCGGTACGCGCCAATCCGATGCCGGGAACCAGGAACCTCTTCCGGGTCTTCCACACGGGTGCTGGGTCCCAAATCTTTGGGCTGTCCTCGACTGCCTTCCCAGGCCACAAGCAGGGAGCTGGATGGGAAGTGGAGCTGCCGGGATTAGAACCGGCGCCCACATGGGATCCCGGGGCTTTCAAGGCGAGGACTTCAGCCGCTAGGCCACGCCTCCGGGCCCAGAGTAGTATGTCTTAAAATGGACAGAGACCATGTGTGTATTCCACTGTGTTGCAGTAAAGAATTGTTTGGCTCCATTGTCCAGTTGGTCAGTGTTGGACTGAATGATTGTTTTTTATTTTCTCAGAGACGTCTGCCTGAAATGACTTGGGTTTACAGCTGCTATGAATGGAGATTATAGCATGTGTAGGGCCACTGTGTGCCAGGCATTGTCCTAGGTACTGAGCCTACAGCGGCTTTCAAAGGAAACCTTTAAGCCAGCTCTGACAAAGAGTGCCAGTTATCTGGGGCTGTCCTCTGCCTGCAATGCCAGCATCCCTTATGGGCACAGGTCAAACATCCTGGCTGCTACACTTGAGCTCCCTGCTGGTGTGCCTGGAAAGCTGCAGAAGGTGGCCCAAGTTCCTGACTATTGGATGGAAGATTTCCCCCTTTCCCTGCCTCCTACTCCTTTTCCCTCTCCCTCTATGACCTTGACTTCTGAATAGGTATATCTCTTTTTAAAATGTAGCCTGCCACTGATGAAAAGGAAGAAGACACCTGTTTGCACCTAAGAGGGTTTTAGGAATTTTTGTTTATCTGAAAGAGGAAGCTGATATTTACTGATTCACTCCTGAAAGGTAACAGCCCAGGATGGACTAGCCCCAAGCTGGGAGCTGGTAACTCAGTCTAGGTTCAGTTCAGTTAAGGATCCAGTTAACTTGGACCATCACCTGCTGCCTTCCAGGGTACACATTAACAGGAATAGAATGTAGAGCTGGGATTTGAACCCAGACACTAATGGTGTGGGTGTCCCCAGTGGCAGGTTAACATGTTGTGCTGCATGTTGTTTCTTTAGATGAAAGCAACTTTATTTTGGCTGTGCGTTGTTAGTTGCCAGGTTTATCATTTTGGAGAATAGTTTTTCTTGAGGATTTTGAAGGCATTGTGTCATTGTTGTATCAAGTGTTCCTTTCAAGGAGTTTCATGCCGTTTGACATCTAATCCTTTCTGCTTGAGATTGTCCCCTCCTTCATTCCCAGGTACTGAGAAATGTCATGTTCCTGGGCTGCCTTGCCGGTCCTCTTCTCGTTCTCTGTGGCCTTGGACTCTCGGTGCGTATTTTCCCCTGTCTCTAAGATTTGTTCACTTGAAAAGCAGAATTAACAGGCATCTTTCATCTTCAGCTCCCTCTCCAAGTGGCCTCAATGCAGGGATGGGTCATGTGGAAACCAAGAACTTCTTGGTCTCCCATGTGGATGCAGGGGCTCGGGCGCCTGGGCCATCTTGCACAGCTGTCACTTTTTCTTCTGATGCTGATACTCTTCCTCCCCACCCTGTAGCAGGTTCATTCTCAGGCTATTCTGGCTGCATTTGCTAGGTAGGAAGCCTTTTGTTGGATTCTGAGAGGCCCAGTCTCTAGCTTGCAGAGTACCGATGCGGGTCTCCAGTGCTTTGTGTTTGGGCTTGCCTGCAGATGCGGGTTCCACACATTGCTGTATTCACTGTCAGCTTTCCTTGTGGGCTTTAGTTTTGATTGTTGCTGTGTCAACTGCCCTTATAGATAGTCTGTTGTAGTTTCTAGTTCAGCTTTATTTGAAGGGAGATCTTGATTCCAGAAACGATAGTTTTGATCACAGGAGGAAGGTATTTTTAGACTGGCTCCTGTTTGTTCTGCAGTTAAGTTTTGATGAGCGGACAACTCTGGCACCATCCCTCTTTTAAGTGACTTATACGAAAAATTAATTTCACATCTTTGAATTCTTTGTTTGATATCTTAAAGTCTTTTTGAGAACTTGTAGGATTACAAGCCTGTTATTTGCTTGTTATTAGATAAATTGCCATAAATGTTCCCACTGGAATCTCCCCTTTTCAAAAATGATGAGTTTCTGAAGGCTGATTTTGAAATCTTGACTCTTAAAGCTCTGGCCCTCGCTGGCTTGTCTAACTCTTAAGTGAATTCTTTTCCTCTCAGTAATTTTTGCTTGTAGCTGTATCACTTGGTGTAAATTTTCTGTTTTCTTTCTTTATTCCTTCCTTTGTTTTAATTACTCTGAGAATTAGAGAGACCAGAGAAGCTGCCCCGTCCTCTGGTTCCCTCTCCAAGTGCTCGCGCTGGCCCAGGGATCTGGCTGGCACTACTCGGTCCAGGCCCCCCATCACTGTGGGGGCCCCAAGTGCCTGCTGCTTCCAAGGGTGTGCCTGAGCAGGGAGCTGGAGGGTGTGTTGGGGGAGACTCAAACCTGGACACTAATGTGGAGCACTTAGGCATTCCAGGCAGTGGCCTAACCATGAGGCCACACTCCTGGACCTCCTAGTCTTTCTGTGTGTATACTTTGGGTTTGCAAGTTTACTAAGCTGCTGCTTGAGAGAAGTGATGTCATCAGTGGTCCTCAGCTGCCAGTCTCACTCAGGCTTACTGAAAGGTAGGCTACGTGGTCTTTGTGACTGTGCCCCACCATTTGGTCTGGTGTCGCCAGTGTGCTTCTGGGGTGTAGCCCGCTTTTCCCCACTGTACCTTGTAGAGAGAGAGAACTTTATTTTACAGTGTAGTCACCACCCGGCTGTGGCTGTTGACTGCCTCACTAGCAAGTGACCTTCAGAAATTAAAATTGAGGCCAGCAGTTTGGGGGAAGTAGGGGTTGGAAGATTATCTTATGCTCTTTGTCAGGATTAGCTCTCTGTCGTGTCTATATCACCGAAAATCAGTTTTGGAACTGATATTTTGCATGGTGCTTAGGATACCTACATACTATATACAAGTGAAGTGGATTTGACTTCTACTCCTGGCCCCAGTTCCTGCTGATGCCAGACCCTGGGAAGGCTGTGGTGAGGTGATGCCCGAGTAATCGGGTCTGTTCTCCTCTTGGGAAACCTAGATTGAGTTCCCAGTCACTGGCTTTGGCCTGGCTAAGCTAGAGATGCAGGTGTGTGCTCCTGCTCTTTTTTTCTATCTCTGCCTCTCAAATAAATGAATGAGTGAGTGAAAGAATGGATGAACACTTAAAACTAAATGCTTTGTTCTTTGTAAGTGGCAAGGTGCAAAGATTGGGATGGAGTAAACCTTACTCTTGTTCAGGGGTATCAGGGATTGCCAGTGGATGCAGCTGCCTGGTCAGATCCACCCCCAGTCCTTTCTTTCCTGGCTAGGTGATGGCAGCTGTGGTCTAGCCAGCCCAACCCACCACAGATCTGTGCTTCATGCACAGCAGTGGGTGCCACAGCTTAGTTGGGGTGACCCCCAACAGCCCTAACCAGGTCTGCCGCAGGCCGTTATGTTTTGCATGTGTTGGCATGTACTGCAGCCTGGCCTGGTCCCATCTGACTCTCGTGCACACCCATGGGTGCTGCAAGTTAGCACCCACCCTATAAACCCAACTTTGCATTTTAAAGGATCTCACCAGTTAGAATTCAGCAGCCTAGCTGCATTCAGATAAGCTTTTATCAGATAAATTTTCTTGCTCTGTGCTGTCTTCCCCGTTTCTCTTTGTTTCCAGCTTTGTTTTGGTCTTTTCTTCTTAATGTCAGTCCAGGATGAACCTCAGAGGAGGGAGAGTAAGGGGAAAGGATATGGTCTTCTGGTGGAAAGGAGTGAGAGTGATTGAACCCTTCTGCCTGGTTAACTTTCCAGGGCTTGAGAGCTCCAGAAACTCCTCATGCTTGTGGTACTGCTTGGAGTCGAATGCAGCCTCCAAAGCAGTTACTTTGCAGGACAGCATTCCTGTAAAGACCTACCCATATAATAGTAGTCATAGCAGAAGACCAAAAACAAGAAAATAAATGTTAAATGAAAAATAAAGGGGAGTGGCATGATGCTGCGGGTTAAACTGCTGCTTTGCTTGGAGTCAGTTTGAGTCCCTGCAGCTCCACTCCCTTGCTTATGTGCCAGAAAAAGCAGTGCAAGATGGCCCACGTGTCTGGGCCCCTGCCACTCAGGTGGGAACCTGGTTGGAATTCCAGGCTCCAGGGTTTGACCTGGCCTAGCCTTAGCCAGTGTCACCATTTGGGGATTGAACCAGCTGATGGCAAATGGATCCACCCCTGGTCACTCTGCCTTTCAAATATAAACATCCTTAAACAACAGTAATAATGGATTCCACTGTGCCTCCTCACCTTCTCCTGAAGGACAGGTCGCTGCGCTTGGTTAGCTGCCAGGACTTTGTCCTTATGAAGAAAAATGGGCAGAACCAGAGATACAGACCACGGCTGGGGGATGGGCAGAGGCTGCATCGTGTGGTTCTGTGCCAAGTCTTTATTGCGCCTCTCTGATGTGCCAGGTCTGATCTGTTTTCTCCTTTCTTTGTTAGTCTGCCTTACAAATAAATAGATAGGTAAATAACTAATCTTCAAGGAAAAAGGGGATGCCTGGCTCCATGGTTGGTGGCTTTTTTTTTTTTAAACATTCATTTCTATTGCAAAGCCAGAAACACAGAGAGGAGAGACAGGAAGATCTGTCTGTTGATTCATTCCCCAAGTGGCTGCAACAGCTAATCAGGAGCCAGGAACCTCTTCCAGGTCTCCCATGCGGGTGCAGGGTCCCAATGCTTTGGGCTGTCCTCTACTGTGCTCCCAGGCCACAAGCAGGGAGCTGGTTGGGAAGTGGGGCTTCTGGGATTAGAACTGGTGCCCATTTGGGATCGTGGTGCATTCAAGGTAAGGACCCCAGGCTACTGCACTGGGCCCTTTATTTTATTTTATTTTTTATTATTTTTTTTCATGGTGCAATCTCTCTTTTTTTATTATATTTTTTTACAATCTTTACATAGTCAATTATGGTAAAAAAAGGTTCAAGGGCTATAGGGAAGTGGGTAAGACTATTATTTCCATATTGTTTCCTTCTTGTATCTGAGGTAAAGGGGGATATTGAGGGAGAAGCCCTACCCAGTTTCCCACCCACCCCACGTCCCGGATGCGGGGCATGCTCTGAGACACTTGCTCAGGTGGTTTTGATAGTTCACCAGTTATGAATCGCTGCCACTCTCGCCACTCCAAGCACAATGAGGTCGTTGAAGAATCCACTGATTGACTTAGTCCATCATAGAGTCTCCATTTGCCCAGTATTTCGTTGTCAACATATAGCTGAGGTGATTGATTGACTTGTTCTTTCTTCTGTCTTTTCTTGGCGAGGGTTCTGAGTCCAGCATTTCGATTGGGGAGATCCCCAAAGAAACTTTGAGGTATTCCCAGACCAGATTATTATATGTTCTAGCAAGCACAGGGCCTGGCACAGTCCATCACCACGATCAGCTGGTGGTTGCCATTGCTGGGTTGGTTCTGTTTTCATCCCCGTCTTCCACTGGAACCAATGGGTGTTTGCAGTCTAGCCTGGTTCTGCCCAGCACATACTTGACCCCAGGCTATCGCACCGGGCCCTTTATTTTAAAAAAGGAAAAGCAAGCTGTAGAATCACTGTTTTGAGATAGTGTTGATGTAGAGTTGAGTGGTTCATGAATGAGTCATTCCTTCAGTTGTTGATCTGGTCATGTGGCTACTAAACATTTATGTATGTGTCAGGGACTAAGGATTTGGAAATTATGAAAACACTCCTTGCTTTGATAGAATTAGGGAGGATGATTGGAGTGGCGAGATCGGCAGCTACACAGAACTGTTGAACTATCAAAAACCACTTGAACAGGACCATTAGAGCATGCCCCACATCAGGCACCCTGGGATGGTTGGGAGGCTGTGTGTGGCTTCTCTTATCTCTCCCCTCCACCCAAGATACAGGAAGGAAAAAAGAGAATGTCAAAACAAACAAAAAGCCAAAAATACATTTGTAGAAATAGTGATTCACACATGTGTGCATGCGTACGTGTACAGAGACGCACACACACACACACACACACACACAAAGAATTAGGGAGGAAGATATTTTATCAAACAGGTATTTACAGTGTGTGATGGGAGAGGAACAGGCTAGGTATAGGAATTCAGAAAATAGTTAATCAGCCTGAGGCTAAGGGGGAGTTCTTCAATCTGGCCTTGGATTGGTTTTGGGATGTGTCTGGATGTGCAGAAAAGTACCTCATCAGCGGTCCTTCCAGGTGGAGGGAGTGGGTGTGTTAGAAAGATAACAAGCAGTTTTGAGATGTAATTTGTTTAGTGGAATGTGAATATGGAGATGTTTGGAGTATAGACTGCTTCTGGAAGAACAAGAAATAAATCTCCACTCTTCAAGCAAGCATAGGAAACAAAGGGTTGGGCCTGCATTGTAGTGTAGCAGGTAGACACCACTGCCTGCAGTGGCAGCATCAGACATGGGCACTGGTTTGTGCTCCAACTGCTCCACTTTTTTTTTTTTTTTTTCATTTTATGACACAATTTCATAGGCTCTGGGATTCCCCCAACCCCTCCCCATGTCCTCCCCCCATGTTGGATTCCTCCACATTGTTGCATTAGTACAGTTCATATCCAGTCATGGTTCCTTCATTGCAAGCCTGTACCATGCATAGAGTCCAACATCTTATTGTCCAGATAAATTCAACAGTCTCATTAGGAGACCGTCCCTGATCTGAAAGTAGAGCTGGTTTAATATCATTCCCTCCAATGAAAAGCCACAACGTAACATCAACAACAATTTACAACATCATAGAGTTAATTGACATGGTATTGAGTGACCAGTATGTTAGAAAATGCACGTTCTTAACCACATCCTGTGGCTACTTCATTGACGTTTCAATTTTAGTTTATACACAACCAGTTGCTATACACCTTAAAATGATTATAGGGTACTATTCAGCTGTCTATTTTCATTTTTATATTTAGCAAGTTATAGTTTTGAAGCGTGATTTTTACTGAACTTGGCGAATTTTAGGATAGTCCAAACAGGCTTATAACTAACAAAGGCGTATGTTAACACTTGAGGTGCAGAACAGTTTTGGGAGGTGTGTGCAGAGAAATCTTCAGTACCTTAGTGAGGAGTAACTAATCTTTGTGTCCTATCTAGCAAGGTATACGTGAACTGCTCCACTTCTAATCCAACTCTCTGCTAATGGCCTGGGGGAGCAGCAGAAGATGGCCCAAGTGCTTGTGCCCCTGTACCCACATGCGAGACCCAGAAGAAACTCCTAGCTTCTAACTCTGTCCTGGCCTGCACAGGCCCGGCCATTGTGGCTACGTGGACAGTGGACCAGTGGATGGATCTTTTTCCCTTTCTCTCCTTCTCTCTCTTAACTCTGCCTTTTAAATTAATTAACCAATTTAAAAAAAGGCAAAGTGTGAGTGCATTTATATGGAATTCAAAGATACAACTGTAATTCTCTGAGTGCTCAGCTCCCATTAGTCAGATTGGGCCGTATTTGGTTTGCCAACAAAACTCAGAATTCAGAACTTGGCAGGTGTGAAGCAACAAGATAGCAGACTATCCAAGGATGGAGAATATAGTTCAATGATATTGATAATGTCTGGCATTTATTGGGCACCTGTGTGCTTAGCTCCCTTCAGGGTTATTATCTGTAATAATTATCTCTAATCCTTAATATAAGCAGCACCATAGGCCATTTAACTGATTAATCTTGGGGAGGTGAAGACAGGCTTGCTCAGAGTGGCAGAGCTGGTAAACTTTGGGGATAGACTGAAACCCAGTTTTGTTTCTGTCTCTGGCACCATAGGTACACTCATCTACTCTCTCCACCAAGCTGCTTCTCATGAGAGGGTAGACATGATTGCTGGCTGGGATTGCAGCGAGGACATCAAACAAGTATTTCAAAGGCAGGGACCCTGCTGTTTTCAGTGCTCCTGCAAGGGCAGCAGTTAGAGATGCCAACAGCTCCCTGAAAGCTGATTGTGTCCAGAGCTTTCATTATCAGCACACTCCTACTTGTCTCATTTTCTGGGGAAAAATTAGATTCGTTAACAGCGTTATTCCTGAAGGATTGGATAACTTGCTAAAGGGCAGCGTTTTTGCTTATTTGAAAGGTGGATAGAGAGATGACAGAGCTCCGATTCTATCTTGCTGGTTCCTACTACAAATGCCCCCACGTGCTGGGCCGGAGTCTAGGAGACAGGACCTCAGTCCTGGTCTTATGGGGGCAAAGGGCGTCAGCTACCAGGTCGTAACTTGATGCTTTCTAGGGTGTGTATTCACAGGAAGTTGGAACTGGGAGTAGAATTGGAACTTGATACAGGATTGAGAGTTTAATCCTGTCTGAACCGCGAGGCCAAAGCCAGAATGGTGCAGTGTTCATAGAATGAAGAACATTTGTTATCTCCTTAGACATTTGATTGGTATGTACGGATGCAGTTGGGTCTGTGACCATATGAACATGTTATCTGTATAGGGCAGGTCCTTTAATGAATGACAGTAGCAGCTATTCAGAATAGATAAAGAAAGCCAGGCATTTTCTCCTGAGATTTTTGACCAGATGCCATGAGGAAGCTGTCCTATGCTGTAGGCATAGCTTGATTCTTGTGTATTTATGTATATATATATATATTCTTACTGTTAAGAAGACTAAATTAGATAAAACGGACTGAAAATATCCAAAATAATTGCTGTATAGGGCCCAGTGTGGTAGTCTAATGGCTCAAGTCCTCGCCTTCCAACCACTGGGATCCCATATGGGTGCTGATTCTAATCCCGGCGGACCACTTCCCTTCCAGCTCCCTGCTTGTGCCCTGAGAGCAGTCAAGAATGGCCCAAAACCTTGGGGTCCTGCAGGTGTGGGGGAGACCTGGAAGAAGCTCCTGGTGGCTCCTGGCCTTGGATCAGCTCAGCTTTGGCCGATGTGGCCACTTCTGGAGTGAACCAGCAAACGAAGATCTTTGTCTCTGTCTCTCCTTCTCTTTGTAAATCTGACTTTCCAATAAAAATAAATAAATCTTTTAAAAATTGCTGTATAAAGGACATTTATTTTATCTTTTCCTAACAAATTTCTTGTTCACTTGGCATGCGTATTTTTCCCTTTTCCTGTTTTTGAAAGGAGCTGAAAATAAGATGGTTAATTTTGCTTAAAAGGAAAATGACTCATTATTTTTGTGGTTCGCAAATGGCTTCTCATTTGGTGTTGTGTTTCAGCTGGCACAGTACCTTGGGAGTTTGGATTTCTTCTCATTTTATTTGGAAAAGTACCATTCAAATGCAGTTTGCTTTTTTTAAGATTTGTTTTTATTGGAAAGTCAGATATACAGAGAGAAGGAAACAGAGAGGAAAATCTTCCGTTTATTGATTCGCTCTGCAACCGGCTGCAGCGGCCAAAGCCGAGCCGATCCGAGGCCAGGAGCCTCTTCCTGATCTCCCATGTGGGTGCAGGGTCGCAGAGCCTTGGGCTGTCCTCCACTGCTTTCCCAGGCCACAAGCAGTGACCTGGATGGGAAGTGGGGCCACCAAGATTAGAACTGGCTCCCACATGGGATCCCAGCCCATACAGGGCAAGGACTTTAGCTGCTAGGTACCATGCCAGGCCCTCTAGGTATTTTCTTAATGGATCAGTCTGATGGCATCTGGGAGTTGTGGGAGATCTTTCACAACTTAGAATCTTGCCCTTAGAGGTAGTTCTCTGAAGAAGGTTGGTTGTGCAAGGTGAGTGTGCTCCCTGTCCCTCACTCTGTTCCTGGCTCTGCCTATGTTGGATCCTGTGCCTGAGCTACACAGTATCAGCCTCGAGACGCTGCCCCTGGAGGGTTCCTAGGAGTGGACTGTGGGCCTCCATTGTCAGCCTGAAAAATAAGTTAGACTCTCTCAGCAATTCTAAAATAAAGAAAATCTGATTAATTCAACCATTTCAGGAAGTTGACAGATGAGTCTTTCCTTTGCAGAAGCCATCTTTTGTGTATCTTGAGGTCATTTACTCACTGTAAGGTCAGTTTTCTTTGGATAGGCTATAAATCAGAAAAGTAATATGATTATCATAGAAATCATTAAGCCGAGTTAAGAGACATTTTGTGATTGAGCAGGTTTATTAGAAATCAGTGTTGCAGGGCTGGCGCGATGGCTCAATTGGTTAATCCTTACTCTTTTAAATGCTGGGATCTCATATGGATGCTGGCTCATGGCCTGGGTGCTCCACTTCTCTTCCAGCTCCCTGCTTGTGGCCTGGGAAAACAGTTGAGGGTGGCCTAAAGCCTTGGGCCCTTGCATGCGTGTGGGAGACCAGTAAGAAGCTCCTGGTTCCTAGCTTCATATTGACTGAGCTCTGGCTGTTGTGGCCTTTTGGGGGAGTGAACTAGCAGGTAGAAGATCCTCTGTATCGCCCCTTCTGTCTGCCTTTGAAATAAAAAAATAAGCCTTTAAAAAAGAAAAAAGAAATCAGTGTGCAGGCTGAGATCAGAGTTAAGACTGATCAGATAATTTTTAAGGATTTATTTTTTATTTTTATTTGAAAGGCAGAGGTATAGAGGAGATAGAGGTAGGGAAATAGATTTTTCATCTGCTAGCGGCAGTGTTGAGCAGTTTGAAGCCAGGAGCTTCCTCCTTCCTCTAGGTCTCCCATGCGGGTGCTGGGCCCAAGGATTCACAGGCACATTAGTAAGGAGCTGGGTTGAAAATGGAGTAGCTGGCACTTTTAACTTGCTCCCATGTGGAATGCTGATGCCAATGACTGAGACACAGCTCTGACCCCAATCCACTGATTCTTTAGCAAGGAACTTCCCTGTGCCAGATGGGGGAGGAGTTATCCCTTCTGCATCAGTGATTTCAAGCCATGGGCAGCTTCTGGTCATCACTAGGGATTGCATAGTTCAGTGTTAGGTCTCTTTTTTCTCCACAGAAGCCAGAAACCTGAAATTCCCAATGAAATCTTTCAATTTTAAATGTGGTTTTTCCGAATGACTGACGTATGCTGTTGCAGAATCGTGCGTGGATGCCGGAGATATTCAAAGCTCAGTGAGAGGTTTTCAGATTCCAAATTTTCCCTACCTTTAAAACCGATAACTTCTCTCACGTTCTGGTGTAATGTCAAAGAATGTCTCCTGTTATCTGTAAAGGAGATGAAGAAATCTCACCCTTTTCTCTAACGGGATGTCTATGTATGGCCAACTTTTCTTCATAGACTTGGACCAGAACCGCATACTGTGGTGGTTTGGATGCAGGCAGAAGTGAGAACCCAGCTAGTGAAACAGAGGCTTGCAAACTAGCCCCCGGTTGTGAAACACTCCCTTTATCAAATTTTTTTTTTGGGGGGAGTAAATGGTAAATGGTTATTTCTCCTAGGGAACTTACTTATATAAATATGTAATGAGTTTGCTATTTTATGAGTCAAAATTTTAATGGTTTTTAACTTTAGTGTTCAGTGGACATACCATAGAAACAAATGCTTGGGGTGCGGTGGGAGGGCGCTCAGTAATTTAAGAGCACAAAGTCGTCCAGAGAATGGTTGAGGTTTCTTGATAAATGAGGCAGGAAAGCTGTTGAGAAGGTTGGGTTAAAGAAGGTTGTGGAGGGGCTTTGTGTGGTAGCGTGCTCAGGTGCTGCTTGGTCCACCTGTGTCCCCTATCCAGTGCCTGGGACCAAGTCCCACCTCTGTTGCTAGTCCACTTCCTGCCCTTCCAAGAGCAGAGTGGCTCAAGTGCTTGGATTCTTGTCATTCTGCTGGGAGATCTGGATAGAGTGTTTTGGCTCCTGGCTCAGCCCTGGCTGTTCAGCATTTCGGGAGTGAATCAGACATTGGAAGCGCTTGCTCGGTCACTCTCTCTCGTCACTCATCTTGCCTGTCATATAACTGAATAAGTAAATAAAAATAAAATGTTTTATACATTTTACCCAGAGATTCTGATTTCTGGTAGAGAACATCCTCCTGTAAGAACTGCAAAGAAAACATTGAAAAAAATCCTCAAACCATTAGTCTTAGCTCTGAAAGCCAAACTCTTTCTACTTTTGCTGGTGTTTTGAGTTCTGTCCAGTAATCTTTTTTTCTCTGACTGCCCATTTATTCAACATGAAGTAACATACGCTAATTTCAGTGAGGTGGCTGACTGGCCAAATAGGATGAAAAAGTCTCTTTCATGCAGCCCAGGACCCGATGGGCAGCATGGCCTTGGGGATGTGCTGGGTAGGAGCTTTCGTGCCTGAGCTCTGAGCCTAGACGTGTGGACGTCATTCTTAGCCACCACTGTTGCCTTCTGCCTGGTTCTTCTTGGACATGAACGTCTTAAAGGGTGTGGGCAGTGCTGGTGGGGCGTGGGAGCCCTGGATGCTTTCACGGATGGTGGAGTCTGGTAGGTGAGAGGCCAAGGCCTTCCCAGCAGGCTCTCCTCCCCTAGGCTGCACTTCAGGACTCTGAGACAGCCTGCAGTGAGGGGTGTGGCCCTGCAGGAAGAGCAAGCAGGCGACATTGTCTCCCTGGCCTGGCTTATCCTTGTCACCCAAAGGTATCTTCCTGCCTCTGCCACTGTAGTCATCTTTTTCTTGGAAGTTTTATTTTTGGGTAGCTGTGACCGCACAAACCAAGGTAAGAATGGAAAAAGAGGGGTAGAGATCAAGAGTGAGAGAGACAAATCTTCTGTCCACTGCTTCAGTCCCCAAATTGGCCACAGCGGCTCAACCAGGGCCAAGCTTGAGCCAGGAGCTTCATCCGGGTCGCCCACGTGGATGCAGGGACCAAAGAATTGGGGCGGACCTCCCTGCTGCTTTCCCAGGTCATAAGCAGGGAGTTAATTCAAAAGTGGGAGCAACCAGGACACAAACTGGTGCCAGGATAGGGTGTGTGCTCCACAGGTGGAGGCATAGTATGCTAAAAACCACTGTGTTGGTCCCAGAATGCAGTTTTAAATGGAGCCAAATTTTATGGCCTTTTAGATTTTTTTGTTGTGATAATAGAGAAGGTGATTTTTTTTTTGCCTTTTATAAAACAAACAAAAAAAAAGGCACTGCTTGTCTTGTTTTTCTGTCTGCACGCTCATTTATCGTTCTGTGACGTCCTGAAGTTGGAGATCCCGGTGATCAAGGTTCAATTCAGACAAAAGCAGTATCAAGCGGATCTTGAGAAAAAATGTCTGAAAGCGGAATGTCTGGAATTCCCATCTCAGAGTTTCTCTGGCACACAGAGCCAAGTGACTCATTCCTCTTGCTTGCATAGAGGCAACCAGGAAGGCAGGGGTGACTCTTCAGGGCAGACAACCTCCTGTTCCACCTCCAGCCCCCAGGCTCTGCGTGTGTGTGACTGGAATCAGGCTGGCCTGAGGATACCACCTTTCCTGAGGGCTCTAGAAAGAGTAGTGCCAGGCTCTGCGCCAGCACCTGCAGTGTGCTGTGGTGTGTGACAGTGGAAAGGCTTCCTCCTCTCGCCCCACACCAAGTCCACAGTGCAGCATGAGGCTGTTGATCTGCCCCATCTTTTTTTTTTTTTTTTAGATTTATTTTATTTTCATTACAAAGTCAGATATACTGAGAGGAGGAGAGACAGAGAGGAAGTAGAGCTGCCGGGATTAGAACCAACAGCCATATGGGATCAAGGCGAGGACCTTAGCCACTAGGCCACGCTGCCCAGCCCGATTTGCCCCATCTTACACCAGACCCCCAACCGGGCTGTCTCATGAACTCTGCTTCAGGTTGTTTGCCACTCTTGCTCTGGTACTGTGAGAAGGAAATTGGAGTTGGACACTCCTTGGAATAGATTGAACTAGCTAGCTCTAGGTCCTCAGTTTGCTAGGGGGCGATCAGTGGCGTGGAGAGGAGCCTACCAGGGGTTACTGCAAATAAATGCCCATTTTACGATTAGGATGCCTTCTGCAGCTGTGACTATAGTATAGCCTTTTCCTCCAGTTAGAGCAGCAAGCCGGTGGGACCACCAGGTGCTAGTTGGATGCAGTGATGCAGGTGTCAAACAGTTGGCATATAAAGGAGCCGAGTAAGAGGTGGCATCTTGTGTATGTAGAGTGGTGTGGTTCTATTTCAGGCCAGTGTGAGACAGAGTTGAGAACTGGCTGCACTTGGGAGAGTGCGTGATGATGGTAAGACCGTGTTCTGTGGGCTGGAGTGGATTTGGTACCATCTGCAGTGTTTGTTTCCCCTTTCCTACTCCGCCCCCCCCCCCCCCCCAGTAAGACATGCTGGTGCAATTTTTTACTTTTGGGTATTCTGAGAATCTAAGACTTAAAACCTGAATCTTTTAAGAAAATTACTTTTAAAAACTTGGTTATTTTCCTTGAAAAACAGGGAGAGACAAGGATGCAACTACCAGACCCGGGCCAGGCTAGAGCCAGGAGCTTCTGCTCCGTCTCCCATGTGGATGAATGAGCTCAAGCACTTGGGCCATCCTCACTGCTTCTCCCAAGCTGTTAAAAGGGAGCTGGGTTGGAAATGGAGCAGCTGGAACTTGCACCAGTGGCCACATGGAATGATGCTGAGGGTGGCTTAATATGCTACACTATCTTGCTGGCCCCAAACAGAAACTTCTTTTTCTTTTTTAAAGATTTGACAGAGCTGGGGAGGGAGGAAGGGAGAAGAAGAATGAGTGAGGGGCCAGATCCTGATCCTGCATGCTGTTCCATCTGCTGGTTCATTTGTATGTCTCACTTGGTGCAGGGCTCCAAGCAGATGCATTATCCAGGAGCTGGAACAGAAATACAGTAATTGGGACTTGAACTGGTACCCATGTAGGATGCAGGCATTTCAGGCAGTAACTTTACCCACTGTACCATAACACCGGCCCCCCAAAATATTTCTGCAATATTCTACCAGATGTTTCTGGATACATATTTTTATTTTTATTAATACATTTTAAGGCTTACTTATTCTTATTGCAAAGTCAGATATACAGAGAGGAGGAGAGACAGAGAGGAAGATCTGTCCGATGATTCACTCCCCAAGTGACCACAATGGCCAATGCTGCACTGGTCCAAAGCTAGGAGCCAGGAACTTCCTCCAAGTCTCCCACACAGGTGCAGGATCCCAGGCATTTTTTTGGGCTGTCCTCGACTGCTTTCCCAGGCCACAAGCAGGGAGCTGGATGGGAAGCGGGACCACTGGGATTAGAGCCGGAGCCCATATGGGATCCTGGCCGGTTCAAGGCAAGGACTTTAGTCGCTAGGCCACGGTGCCAGGCCCTTATTAATATATTTTAAAAAGTTATTTAAAAGAGAGACAGACGAAGTCTTCCATCTTTTTTTCACTTCCCCAAATCCCTACAGCAACTCTGTCCAGACTAGTTTAAAGCCGGGAGGTGAAAATTCAATCTTGGCCTGTCATGGAGGAGCCAGGTATTTGGTCCTCCCATCATGTGTATTAGCTGTAAGCTGGAATCAGAAACGCTGAGGCTTGAACCCAGGCACTATGATAGGGATTGCAGTAGGCAAACACATTCCTGTGATTAGCCAAGTATTCTCCAAACACATATAGACAGCACGAAAAAATCTGTGCTACCACCTGTGACTCTGGCATTCCATACAAGCACCAACTGAAGTCTCCACTGCTTCCCTAGTGACCCAGCTCCCTGCTGATGGTCTGGGAAAGCAGCCCAGGATGGCCTAGGTGAAAGCTGTCATGTGGGAGGCAGCATCAAGTTCCTGGCTTTAGCTTGACCAAGTCCTAGCTGTGAGTGATGGCCATTTGCAGAGTGAATCAGTGGATGATCGGTCAGTGGTTGGTTCTCTCTCTCTCCCTTTCACACAAATCTTTAAAAAAAATTTTTTTTTTTTGTCCAAGGGCAGGCATTTGGCAATGATTTTTTTAAAGTAGGTGGCATTCAATAGCTCAGTACTTTTGAGTGTGGTCATTGGCCTTTGGTCTGTGATTTGTGTGTCTGTCATGAAAAAGAAAACAAAATACCCATTAGCTATAGTTTTGCTTGAAAATTTGTCACTATACTCTGGATCCGTGTCAACTTCTTCACAAGAGGACAGTATGAACTTGGAGCTGGAGTCGAATGTAGGCACTGTGATGGGGGCTGCTGCTATCTTCAGCCCTGGGTTAAGAGCCTTCCCCAGTATGTAGCATTGGGAAAGTTTGGTTACATTTCCAGCAATTCCTTAGTAGCCCGAAATATGCCTGTGAGTTGTTGAGTATTTTATGTTATTTTTTATGTTCTCAAAGTGTATTTTAGTTTTTTTTTTTTTAAGATTTATTTTTATTGGAAAGTCAGATATACAGAGAGGAGGAGAGACAGAGAGGAAGATCTTCCCTCTGCTGATTCACTCCCCAAGTGGCCACAATGGCTGGAAGCCAGAAGCCTTTTCTGAGTCTCACACGTGGGTGCAAGATCCCTAGGCTTTGGGCTATCTTCATTTGTTTTCTCAGGCCACAAGCAGGAAGCTGGATGGAAAGCAGGCCCACTGGGATTAGAACTGGCGCCCACATGGGATCCCGGCATGTGCCAGTTGAGGACGTCAGTTCGCTCGACTACTGCACTAGGCCTTAATTTAACTTTTTAAAGGATGTTTATCTGGAGTGCAATTTTGAACCATGGAGACAGCATTTAATTTTTATTTTCAGTTATTGTACAGTTTTGAAAAGGTTTTTGGGAAATTTTATTTCACTGTCAACACTGTTTTGTAAAAATTGCCCACAGAGTTTTGACCCAGTAATAAATGCATGAAAATAAATTATGTTACTGTCATGCCAGCAAGCAAATTGTCTTCTGAGAGAGTGATTTCTGTGGTTTTGGTAAGCCCTTTGTCCGGCTGCAGCAGGAGTCTGCTTCCTGAGGCACCGTGGCACCCAGGGCACCCAGGGCACATCCTGCGCTCCCTGTGCTTGATGCTGACTCGGGGCCTGCAGCTCTGCACCGCAGTGCTCTTCCCGTGTCTGAGTCAGCTGTCTTCTCTCCCAGCACTCAGCAGTTCAGGAGGCATGCCCCCATCCGTAGAACACAGCAGTGTGCCCTGTAAATGAGCAGTTCAGTTAGAAGGCTTAATTTCCAGGACAGATGAAAACATTTTATTAATGAAAGTAAATGTGACACTGGACATACCCAAACATGATTTTAGACACAGTCAAATTTCCCAGGATCAAGGTGCTAGTCTTTGCGATTGAGAATAAAAGTCACCAGGGGATTTGTTTCTTTTGGTAAGGTGTCATTTGAAAGTTACGCTGCCTTATCTGTGATTTGGTATCAGGTAGTTGTTATGCTTGCTTGAAAATGCCTCTCACTAGTGGGCAGCGGATAGAGCTTAAGGAGAGGCTCAAGGACAGAGGGGGGCCAATTCAGTCTCTCCTACTGACGTAAGTGGATTATTTTTTCCCATAGATTAGGATTTAAAACTGCCACAAATCATATAAGTTAGCTTTAATGTGATATATTTTTAGAATATCGTAGTACTTTAAACTGTCACTACAAATGATTGAATTTTATTCCATTCCTGTCATTTAAGAGCAAAATGTGTGGAAGTTTGTTGGTTCAATGTTGTGTTGCTCGTATTCTTGATTTACTGATAAGAGAACTCTAAAAATTCCTGATAATATCAGGTAGATGTTTTGGACTTTTAAATGAAACCTCTACATAGGGCTACATGTTAGCATTATACACGTACATCTCTAGATTGGCTGAATGCCCAGGTTAATTTAGCGGAGTCTGACAGTGTTATCTGTAATAGCTCTTTGGATGTTACCTGTTGAGATTTTCGTGCTGTTGATTCACTCAGAGGAGGTGGTGTTATCTCTGTAAGTCATTGAGGCACTGAGTTATTCAATTTGGTGTCATAAGCTCCGTCAAAAACTTGAAGAACATACCTTCACTTCGTTCAACTTTGGGGTTTTTTTCTACCCTGTTCTGTTAAGTTCTCAGTAGGTCTATTTTTTAGAGTCTTGCCTTTAGGAAATTCGTGTCTGTTCAGGAGTTTCTTTGGGCTTAGATTGCACAGTTTTAAAAATAGTCTTTTCATTAGTTGTTGGTTTAGGAGAAGCCCAGCTGTCGCTTTTTGTTATATAAACTGTGGAAACTTGTTTTTGGTCTAAAAAATGGAATTGCTACTACTGTTGAAATTTTGAGTGTTTGATAAGGAAAGAAAATGGCAGCGTGTTTCTTTTTTTGTACAAAAGTGAAGAGAATATATAAAAAAATTTCTTTCCTTGCAGTTTTCTTGTATACTATTGGAGGTCATCAAAATAATGAGGCATTTTGTGGGGCTATTTTATTTACAAAATACCTGTACAGTAATATTCTGTTTTGCTTTTAAAGGTTACGAGAAGTCTCAGAGAAGTTGAATAAATATAATTTAAACAGGTAAGAATTGTGACATAATCTGACAAAAAAACTGCATTTTACCTTACTAGGAAAATAACTCATTTAGGCAATGACCCTATGGATTAAGATGAACACGATGATGATCAGGTTAGGAATTATTTAATCAATGTTATATGGATTGGATTCATGTGGATTTTAGTTTTCATCTTGATGAATTTTTAAAAATCTACCAGGAGTATAAGGATTAATAAGGGTAGTCTAATTCTTTCTTGTTTTTCAATTTTTGCTTTAAAATGTGTCAGAACTAGTTATAGATAGATTTTTCCAGCTATTTTTTTTTTAGTTCAATCTTTTTAAAGTGATGGTATGTAATTTTGCTTTCCTCTTGTTCCCTAGCCACCCCCCTTTGAATGTGTTGGAACAGGCTACTATTAAACAGTGTGTGGTGGGACCGAATCATGCTGCCTTTCTTCTTGAGGTAAATTATTTGCTCTAAGGTAGAAAAATAAAAAATAGTTACGATGCAGTTGTGCGTTACTTCTTTTATAACCGTGGAGGAGAACAGTTACTTCCAAGGGTTACCTTGCTTACCTCCTAGTACTCTTCCTATTGTGAATTCTCTGGCTCAGGGAAAACTTCGTTGATTGCCTAGAGTCTGACACTGGACAGTAGCAAAGCCAAGAGGCTAAGTTACCTGTCTTTTCTCTGAGTTCTCACAGAGCAAGATGACAATGTGGGTATGTCCTCTTCCCTCAGCTCTGCTGTGAGTACTTTCTGCAAGGGACCTTTTTGGTTGTCTTTAAATTGACAGTGAAGGGTTCAGAATCTGTTGAATAAAATCATGTTTTAATATCCGTGTTTGCTTTGGGAATGTGATCATCTATTTCTTCATCTATTTCTTTTGATTTTAGGATGGTAGAGTTTGTAGGATCGGTTTTTCGGTACAGCCAGACAGATTGGAATTGGGTAAACCTGATAATAATGATGGGTAAGACATCCTTTTTTGGTTAACACAGCATGTATTTTGCTCTTAGAATGTATTATATTTAACCAAGAATGTGTTATATCTAAGATTATTTGCTTTGGTAGCTTATAATGAAAAACATTTGCAGAAAATTAAGATTAAAATAGAGTGAAATGTAATTTTATTTCAGACTTTAAAGAAAAGATTTTATTTGAAAGGCAAAATTACAGTGAAAGAGACACAGAGAGATTGAGGGAGAAAGATCTTCCATCCATGGATTCATTCCTCAGATAGCCACAATAGCCAGGATGGGACCATCCCAAAGCCCGGGGCTTCCTCCTGGTCTACCACAGGGACCTTGCACCCACGTGGGAGACCTGGGGAAAGTTCCTGCCTCCTGGTTTTGGATCGGTGCTGCACTGGCCATTACAGTCACTTAGGGAGTGAATCATTGGATGGAAGATCTTCCTCTCTGTCTCTCCTCCTCTCTGTATATCTGACTTTGCAATAAAAATAAATAAATCTTTAAAAAAGAAAAAAATTTTTGTCACTGGCAGCTGACCTTCTGATGCTAACATCTTGTGTCAAAAGTCCCAGCTGCTTTATTTCTAATCTAGCCGCCTGCTAATATACCAAAAAGTGGTAGATGGTGGTCCAAATTCTTTGGGCCCCTGTCACCCATGTGGGAGACCTGGGTCGACCTCCTGGCTCCTGATCTAGTCCTTTTATGGTATTTGGGAAGTGAACTGATGGGTCAAAGATCTGTTTTTCCAACATTTAGTGTTTCTAAGAATCCCTCCCCCTAAAAAAAGACAGAAACAAAGCCCAAACTCAATATCATAATCGGAATCAGTGTGTGACTAAATGGACTGATTGAATTAAAAACTGATGCCTACTTTAAAAAAAGTTGAGTCTTTTTGATCTTTAAAACTTATGTAAAAATGAATGCTCAGAAGTGACTGACAAATTTCAGATGGCTCTTTTTTTTAAGGGAAATGTGATTAATTTTTAAAAAGGTAAAGAAAAAAATGGTACTGTTTTTAACACTTATTTGCAGCTGAAGTGTGAAAATGCTTTGCCCCAGGAAGGAACGCTGGCTTATTGCGAGGCACAACTGTCAGGCTTGTCCCTGGATGTGAAGGATAAATGCAGTAGGGAGTAATGCAGGAGTTGCTGCGCTCGGAGTTGGTTGCTTTTGCTGTTAGATAAGCCCCCAGCTGTCCGACCTGAAGCTCCAGGTTTGTTTCGAAGCAGGCTGGTGCTGTTGGTGATGATTTCACCTCTTGTTTTTCCTCAGGTCCAAGCTGAACAGCACCTCAGGGGCAGGGAGGACTTCCAGGCCTGGGAGGACCAGCGACTCCCCGTGGTTCCTCTCAGGCTCGGAGACCCTGGGCAGGTTGGCAGGCAGCACCCTGGGGTAAGTCTCGGCCGCCGACTGCTCCGTGCTGTTGTGTGAGTGCTTGTGCTGAGACTGCTCCTCAGGTCCCCCAGGCCTTGGGCGAGGAAGTTCAAGTGCACTCTGGGCAGGGAGGTCTGGGTGCTCACCGGGAACTGCCGGGAGCACAGTCACCCTCATGGCCTCACTGCAGCTCACCCTGATGCTTGGACTTTGAGCTATGTGTGGAAGGAGCTGCTTGAGCCAGCAGCTAGCTAGGCTGGATGCCCGAGTCCTCCCTCCACTCCCTCACCTCAGCTTCCTGATGTGCACACACAGTAGGCGAAGCCACAGCTGCCTGTGGGGAAAACCTGGCTTGAGTTCCTGGTCTTAGGTTGTGGGCATTTGGTGGGTGAAGCAGCAAATAGGAACGCACATATCTCTTTATCTCTGAAAAAAGAAAAATAATGAAAATGTGTTGGGGCCAGTACCGTGGCATTGCTCATGGGTGCTGGTTTTAGTTTGAGCTGCTCCACTTCGCATCCAGTCCGTTCTCCGGTGCTGGGGAAGCAGCAGCGGCAGATTGCACAAGGCTTGGGGATCTGCCAACCATGTGTGAAGCTGGAGTGGAGTTCCAGCCACTGTTGTGGCTGTTTGGGGAGTGAACTGGCAACTGGGAGATCTCTCTTTGTCACCTGTCTCTCTGCTTTGGGTCACTCTGCTTTTTGAATAAATAAATAAACTTAAAAATATGTATATATTTATCATGTCTCTTATCTTGGCATTTATGTCATTTAATACTTTTTAAGTATTTCCATCTTTGGAAATACTTTGGTATTTTGGTCTCTTCAAACTTAACAGTGGTCTTTGGTCTCTTCAAATGTAACAGTGTTAAAAAATTGCAAGCTTTCTTTTTTTTTTTTTTTAAAGATTTATTCATTTTATCACAGCCAGATATACAGAGAGGAGGAGAGACAGAGAGGAAGATCTTCCATCCGATGATTCACTCCCCAAGTGAGCCGCAACGGGCCGGTGCGCGCCGATATCCAAAGCTGGGAACCAGGAACCTCTTCCGGGTCTTCCACGCGGGTGCAGGGTCCCAATACATTGGGCCGTCCTCAACTGCTTTCCCAGGCCACAAGCAGGAAGCTGGATGGGAAGTGGAGCTGCCGGGATTAGAACTGGCGTCCATATGGGATCCCGGGGCTTTCAAGGCGAGGACTTTAGCCGCTAGGCCACGCCGCTGGACCCAATTGCAAGCTTTCTTCAAATTTAGCAGTTGTTTCTGAGTTGATGAGGTTTGTAAACTGAGTTAACAAACCGTGTAGCTTTTAATCAAATTATTTTTACTTTTTAAGTGTTTTTATAAAATGTGTGCTTTTAAAATTAATTTGTTTGAAAGGCAGATTTAGCGGAAGAAATGAAAGAGAAGTCTCTCAGCTGGTACACTCTAACTGATCCCAGCCAGGGCTGATTGGGGCTGAGACCTGGAGCCAGGTGCTTCATCTGGGTCTGCTACAGGGCTGGCAGGGGCTCCAGTGCTTGTGCCTTCCATCCTCCACTGCTTTTCCAGAACACCAGCAGGGAACTGGGGTGGAAGTGGAGCAGCTGGGATTAGAACAGAAACACCATCATCATAGGTAGTGTCTTAACCTGCTACAACACAATGGTTGTTTCAGTGTTTGCTTCAACTAGATGCTGAACTCCCCTAATGATATAAAGGTTATATATTTTCAAGCTAAAGAGACCATATGCGGGGCCTGGCGCCGTGGCCTAGCAGCTAAAGTCCTCGCCTTGAAAGCCCCGGGATCCCATATGGGCGCCGGTTCTAATCCCGGCAGCTCCACTTCCCATCCAGCTTCCTGCTTGTGGCCTGGGAAAGCAGTCGAGGACGGCCCAAAGCTTTGGGACCCTGCACCCGTGTGGGAGACCCAGAAGGAGGTTCCTGGTTTCTGGCTTTGGATCGGCGCGCACCGGCCGATGCGGCTCACTTGGGGAGTGAATCATCGGACGGGAGATCTTCCTCTCTGTCTCTCCTCTTCTATGTATATCCGCCTTTCCAATAAAACAAATAAATCTTTAAAAAAACCATATGTGAACTCCATGCCAGATGTTTTTATTCATTTTATACTTTAATTCTCAAATGGCTAGATTTTCTGGAAATAACCTTGTTAATGAATCCAAGTAAAGGATGTTAGAGGAATATAGCTAGAAGCAATTAAATGATATCAAAATATAACCAAGGCAATAGGAGTTTTTTTGGAACATGGTGAATTAATAGATGAAAGTTGAGTTTAAGATTGGTATCTGAGGGCCCAGTGCCGTGGCCTACCGGCTAAAGTCCTCATCTTGAACGCGCCCAGATCCCATATGGGCTCCGGTTCTAAATCTGGCAGCTCCACTTCCCATCCAGCTCCCTGCTTGTGGCCTGGGAACGCAGTCGAGGATGGCCCAAAAAATGCTTTGGGACCCTGCATCCATGTGGAAGACATGGAGGAAGTTCCTGGCTCCTGTCTTCGGATCAGCGCACACCAGCCGTTGTGGCTCACTTGGGGAGTGAACCATTGGACGGAAGATCTTCCTCTTTGTCTCTCCTCGCTGTATATCTGACTTTGCAATGAAAATAAAATAAATCTTAAAAAAAATTGATATCTGAGAATGTTCTGTTTGTTTATGCACAAGAGTGTGCGTGCCACCTTCCATCTGCTGGTTCACCGCCAGAGGGCAGGAATAGCCAGGGCTGGGCCGGCTCATGCCAGGAGATTCATTCGGGTCTCCTAGTTGGTTACAGGAGACCATCCTCTGCTGCTTTTACTAGATCATTAGCAGGGAGCTTCATCAGAAGAGGAGCAACCAGGACTCAGCTGGTGGCTTTGCAGGTAGCAGTTTTACCTGCTCTGCCATGATGCCAGACCCTGTTATTTATTTATTTGCTTTTAAATCCAGATCCCTGTTTTGAAGTAATCAAGCTTCTAAAAAAGTTAAAAAATATTAGAATTTCTATTCCACTCCCCTTTCTGAAATGTTAATATCTTTTGTAGCTATATTATTCAAAGAATTGAACACTGATCATTGCATCATCTGCAGAGGTTATTCCCACTCCACCAGTGGTGCCTCTGAGCCTCTGCTTTTGGTCCAGAACCAGTGCAGGGTTGCACTTGTATTTAGTTGTCATGTTTCTTAGGTCTGCTTTAATTTGGGACAGTTCTTTACTTCTTATTTATTTTTCCCAAACCTGACATGTTTGAAAAACTGCTCTCTCTTTAGTAGAATGTTTGGGTGTCTCTGTTGATTTCTCCTGATTAAACTTACATGATGCATTTTGCTGCAGGTGGTGTTGACATTCCACATTGAGTACCAGCTGCCCTCCCTTCCAGGCCACTTTGGGAAAAGAGTGGATGATGGCCCAAGTACTTGGGCTTTTGTCATCTACTTGGGGGACCCCTAATGTGGTTCTTGGGCCCTAGTCCTACCCATTGTGGGCATTTGGATAGAGGGCAGGCAGATGGAAGACAGCTTTGTCTTCCTCTTTCTTTGTGTGTCACTCTGCTTGTTAAACAAATATTCTTTTTTTTTTTAAAGATTTTATTATTATTGGAAAGCCGGATATACAGAGAGGAGGAGAGACAGAGAGGAAGATCTTCCATCCGATGATTCACTCCCCAAGTGAGCCGCAACGGGCCGGTGCGCGCCGATCCAATGCCGGGAACCAGGAACCTCTTCTGGGTCTCCCACACAGGTGCAGGGTCCCAAAGCTTTGGGCTGTCCTCGACTGCTTTCCCAGGCCACAAGCAGGGAGCTGGATGGGAAGTGGAGCTGCCGGGATTAGAACCGGCGCCCATATGGGATCCCGGGGCTTTCAAGGCGAGGACTTTAGCTGCTAGGCCATGCTGCCGAGCCCTAAACAAATATTCTTAAAGGAAGGTGACCAGAGCAGTGATGAGCTGCCCTTTGTAGTGAGTCCAAATTAGGCTAGGAAATGACTCTCATTCCTGGAGATGAACTTACCTCTGATGACTTACTCAAGTTGATGTTCTTTATGGAAAGGTTAATGTTTTCTCTTGGGGAGCTAACTGTGTGTGTGTGTGAGATGACCTATTTCTCACTGACTTTAACATTTTTTTTAAATGTTTTCATTGGAAAGGCAGATTTACAGAGAGGAGAGACAGAGAAAGTGCTTCCATCCACTGGTTCACACCCAAATTGGCTGCAGTGATTGGAGCTGAGCCAATTCAAAGCCAGGAGTCAGGAGATTGTTCTAGGTCTCCCATGTGTGTGCAGGATCCCAAGGCTTTGGGCTGTCTTCCACTGCTTTCCCAGGTCATAAGCGGGGAGCTGGATGGGAAGCAGGGCTGACGGGATTAGAACCGGCACCCAAATGGGATCCAGGCACTTGGAAGACAAAGATTTGACTCCCCTGAGCCATCGTGCTGGGCCCAAAGCTTTATTTTCTACCTATTGATTGGAATTTTTCAGGAAAATCTTTGTCTTTCATTTGTAATTCTTGTATTCCATTTTATTATTGTATTGCATCATTTATGTTATTATAGTCTTCAATGGATATTTGTTCTCTTCTCTGGCTTATAACCCTTTATGTGAATTACTGCTCATGGTGTCCCTAGATTTATTTTGGTCATTTTCTTTTTAATTTGTTTACTTGAGTTAGAGAAAGAAAAAAGCACATTGAGTTCACTTCCCAAATGCTCACAATAGCTGTGGAGGGGCCAGCCTGAAAGCGGAAACCAGGAGCTTCATCCAGTCGTCTATGGGAGTGACTGGGCCCACACATTTGGCTGTCTGCTGTTTTCCCAGGTCATTAACTGGAAGCTGGATTGGAAGTGGAACAGCTGCAACTTGAAACTGGCTTCACAGCTGGCAGTTTAGCATGTAGTGCCATGGTACTGGTCCCAGGGTTGCAACTTAAAAAGAATCACTGGTTGCAGAAATTGTCTTTTGTGACTACTAGTAAGCCTCTGTTAATGTTATGTATTTAACACATGAATTTTCGTAGTTAAAAGGATTTTCATGTATGGAGAATCATAGGTGGTGTGAATTCTTGTAGGAAAAATGTAGGAAAAATGTTGCATAGAAGGTGAATGGGAAAAGGTGATGTGTTTTATGCTAAGAATCAACTGGACAAAGCCAGGGTTATTTTGGCAATTTTCTTCCAACTAAATTCGTTTTAGATTTGTATAGCATAGATTGCAAGATGACAGCCAGTGGTTTTGTAATGGATTAAAACAAGTGGATCTCAAAGAAAGGAATTTGAATGTTTTTGATATGCAGGTATTTTCCCCTGTGCTGTGTTATCTTGGCTGCAATTCATACATCTCTGATGGAAGCTGAACTTGTGTACCTGAAAGGTCTGTCCAGGAATAGACATGTTACTTGGATAATATTCTTGTACCTGGGCAGGTTTCCAGTATTACTTGCTTGGGGGGCAAAAATGACACACATGCTTTGGTGGAATTGTCATGTTGTTCACTTTTATCTATGTTGACCATATAATTCATTGTCCACATGTATATTTTTTTTAAAGATTGATTTATTTTTATTGGAAAATCAGATACAAAGAGGGAAGGAGAGACAAAGACCCTCCATCCACTGATTCACTTCCTAAGTGACCACAATGGCAGGAGCTGAGCCAATCTGAAGCCAGGAGCCAGGGACCTTCGTACGTGGATCGGGGCGAAGGCCTTGGGCCATCCTCAACTGCTTTCCCAGGCCACGAGCAGGGAGCTGGAAGGGGAGTGGAGCAGCTAGGATACAAACTGGCGCCCATATGGGATCCTGGCTTGTGCAATACGACGACTTCAGCCACCAGGCTACCATACTGGGCCTGGTGTATTTTTCACTAAAATAAATAGTTAAGCTCAGAAAATAGTCTTAAACTGACTGTGTGGCCCATGGAAACTGTGGTCATCTCAGTTTTCTTCTTATATGATGCTTCATTTGATTTTCTCTGTTTTCAAGTTGAAGTGCTGTATTAAAGTTTTGAAAGTTCAGGCATTCCGAAGAGTGGTTCCACCTGAACGAACCTAGTGTAGAACTTACATGAAACTAACAAGATAAATTCTGACCTGATAGTTAGTTTAATGCCTCTTTATGTGTTTCTTTCATGCTGTTACTTTCTGTTGCGTAATTGTCTTCATATGTATACCTTAAGCATGTCTATTTTATAGAATGGTGTTGCCTTTGGTAAGATGAAATCTTTTTATACTGTACCTTTAAAACTCAAGTTTTGTAGCAAAATACACAGTTTATCGTTTTAACTTCATACATTTCAGTGGTGTTAAGAATATTCAGAGTGTTTTCATCTTGTAGATGTGAAACTGTACCTCCTGGACAGAAGTCTCCCTTTCTCCCTGCCACTTAGGTCCTGGGAGCCACCATCCTAATATCTGATTCTGTGAATTTGACCACTTAAGATTCCTCATATAATTGGAATTTAGTATTTGTCTTTTCTTTGACTGGTTTATTTCAGTTACATAATATTCTCAGATGTATTCATGCTATGATATGTGAAGATATTTTCTCCTTTTGGCAGAATAATGTTCTGTTATACATTTATACATTCCTTTGAAAAAACTGAAATCTTTGATTCAGTATTGGGTTGTGCTGCTTGTACTGCTTTGCAGTGAGCAGTGCTGCTGTGCACATGGGTATGCCGGAGTGCTAGTGTTCTGGTGCAGAGGGTCTGGTGGACAGGTGTCAAGACACCTGTTCCTCATACAGCAAGAACATCCAATATGAACATGATCCTAGCTACTCCAGTTCCCATCCCTTCCAGTCCTGCACCTGGGAAAATAACAGCGGATGACTCAGCTGCTTGGTGCCTTGGCCCTCCCTTATCCCTATGGTTAGCTCGCTCTCTTCCTCCCTCTTCCTCTCCTCCCTCTCCTTAACTCTGCCTTTCAAATAAATAAATCTGTAAAACATATCTTTGGGTTCTTAGTTATGATACTTTTGTTTATGTGAAGATACTTCAGGGTGTTCATGAAAAATGGAATTAAAATGTTTGTTTTGTTGCAAAGTCCATGCCTAAAAGGAATCTTTAAACTGAAGGTCTATGGAAAATGTGTTATGAAAAAACTGCATTTCACAAAAATTTTTGAACTAAAATTTGTCTTTTAATTCTGTGTTCCATGAACACGGAAATATTCTTGGGCACCCAGAAGTACATTTGTTAAATCATGTGGTAGTTCTACTTTGAGTATTTTAAAAAACTTCTAGATTGTTTAATATAGTGCCTCTATAAATTTGAAAATCCTACTGAGAGTGAACCATGGTTCCAAATTTCTATATAGTTGCTGCTTCTCTATAGCCATCCTAAAGGATTTCAGGTTTATTTCATTGTGGGTTTTTGATGTTAAGCATTTTTTTTAAGGACTTATTTATTTTTATTGAAAAGTCAGATATACAGAGAGGAGGTGAGACAGAGAGGAAGATCTTCCGTCTGATGGTTTACTCCCCAAGTGACCGCAGTGGTCGGTGCTGCGCTGATCTGAAGCCAGGAGCAAGGAGCTTCTTCCGGGTCTCCCACGCGGGTGCAGGGTCCCAAGGCTTTAGGCCATCCTCGACTGCTTTCCCAGGCCACAAGCAGGGAGCTGGATGGAAAGCGGGGTTGCCGGGATTAGAACCGGCACCCTTATGGGATCCTGGTGCGTGCAAGGCGAGGACCTTAACCAGTACGTTATTGCACCCGACCCGAGCATCTTTTCTTATGAGACTTTTTAAAGTTAATGTAGAAATGGAATTAAGAGGAAGTTGGTATGAAAATTTAAAAGGTTTTTTCAGGATGCATGTTTTCTGTGAACTTTTGAAGGACTTCATGCTAGTTTTATTATTTGCATATCAGCTTTGGAGAATGTTTAAGTCCTTAGTTCATTTTCTGACCAGGTCAGTTGTTGGCGCTGTCTTGTCTGTACGTTTGGATATTAGCTGTTTGACATGTTGCCAGCATTTTCTTCTCTTAGATTTCCTTTTCCTTTTTTTTCACATTAACATATCAAATTTTATTTTCTTGTTTAGTTTATACGTTCTTCAGCTTTACAATGTTTCAGTGGTTAAATGAAATCTATAAAACAGAAAGGAAGTCCTTTCTTGAGACTTATTCCTTGAGCTATGGTCCCTTTCATCAGTGCCATGACTATGTCTGCTTAAGCCCCATGTGGCCGTGCTAGCAGCCAGCCGCAATCCATTCCTGTGACCAATTCCTGAGATCTTTGCCCATTTCCTTTCGAGGGTTGAGGCTGTAAGAGCTTGATGCCACTTCTGTCACACACCTTGCCATTCTTGGAGGGAGCTTCAGGCATCGCTTCAATATCAGTATTATCTGCCATTTTCTCTAAACAGCTGTGCGGGTTTTTGGGTCTCTCTGCTGTTTGTATGCCAGAAGGGGTGACTGCTGCTAAGGTTGCCTCAGATGCTGCCACTACTATTGATACAGCTGAAGCCCTAGGACCAGGCTGTGGTACTGCGCAGCCTGAATATTGGGCTCCAAGTGCTGCTAGTGAATCTAGAAGAAATAGTGGAATTTAAACAGCTGGCACGGGAGAGCAGGACTGCCGCTCTGGATTACCCCTGCGAAAGTAAGGACCAGCTCCCTTAAAATGGCAGCTGCTACTGCCCCTGTACTCAACATTCACCAACACAGAAACACTCGGGGCTTCACCGCCTTTCTTTCTGTTCTGTCCTTTCACGCATGTACATAAAACTTCTTTTAAATATTTATTTTAATTGAAATGCATAGAGGGAGGGAAAGATCTTTTATGTGCTGGTTGCTCTCTAAATGACTGCAAAGGCCAGAGCTGGTCCAGGTCGGTACCATGAGTCTGCAACTCCATCGGGGTTGCCTCAGTGTGTTGAAGGGTCTAAATGGTTGGGCCATCCTCCACTGCCTTGCTGATGCATTAGCAAAGAATTGTATTAAAAGTAGAGCAGCTGGTTCAATGCCACTGTCCCAGGTAGCAGTTTAATGTGCTGTGCCACAGTAGAAGCTCCATGCACAAAAATATTCAGATTTCATTAGTCTTATTTGTCTGTTTTTGCTTTTCTTGCCTGTGTGTGTCATGAAGTTTTTTCCTATATGTTTTCTTCTAGTTGTATAATTTTATGTCCTTGAGCCTTTTTAGTTAAATGTTTGTATATAATAAAAGATCCAATTCTGTTGTTCTGCATGTGGATCCAGCACCACTTGTTGGAGGAGCAGTCCTTTTTCTCATTGAGTGGTTTGAGCAGCTTGCGATCATTTGGCTGGATATGCAAGGGTTTGTTACTGGAGTCGGTATTGGATTCCATGTATCTGTTTGTGCCTGTGTCACCGTTCTAATTACTTTTGCTCTTTTATATGTTTGAAATTATGAAGTGCTAATATTCCAACTTTTTGTTTTTCAAAATTGTTATGGCTGTTTTGAAATATGCTTGGATGTCATGTGAGTTTTAGCATGATTTTTTTTATTTCTTAAAATAGAAAAATTGGGATTTTGATAGAGGTTATTAAATTTGAAGATTGTTTTAGGTAATTTGAACATTTTAATAATACTGTCTTCCAGTCTAATCCATGTAGATATTATTGTAGCATGTTTTCTTAATTGTGTTGTCTTTAATTTTTTTAAGTAATATTTTGTCTTTTGCTAACTTGTTCTTTTTGATAATATATAAAGGGAATTTTTTTCCAGATTTCCTCTTTGTTTTGGTTCATGTTGCGTACTTTGATGATGCCGCTTTGTCTGTCGTCTGTCCTGTGACTAGTCTCTTAACATGACATTTCTAAAAATCTGTTGCTGTTTTCATACTGCATCCCTGGAGGTGCTCAATACTGTTCTTCACCAGAACTATCTTGTGCGGTTCTGAGATAATAATTACAGCCAGCACAGAAAAATGAATTGCTAACGTATGTCAATAAGTACAGAAGGCCTTCCAAAAAGTATGACACAATTTTGCTTTTCTCATGTTACAAAGGAAGCTGATTTAGAAGATTTTAGATTGTTTAGATGTCCACTGGACCTGAGAATTGTTACTTTCAAAGCTTTCTAAGGAATAAAAAAGGAGGAGACAATCAAAACTAACTTCACTTACAATTGCCTCTTGAAAGGCTTCAGCCTTTTTAGGGAGTACTGTGGAAGCTGGGAGCAAGATACCTTTCTCTAGGTTAATCAATTAAGGAATGGTTTTCCTTTAGAGAGAAGGGTGACAGTCCCAGTTTAAAAGACTGGTGTGATTTGTGTGACTGTTTTCTTGCAGGGGTGATTGATTGGAGAAAAGTAGTTGCTTTATGGGTGGGTATCCAGTTGATTTTGAAGGGTTTTGGGGCCAGAAGATGGTGATGTCATTCATTCCTTTTGCATATTAGTTCATAGTTAAGAAAAACTCATAGTGTTTTTTAAAGTAGTAGTTTCCCTTTGACGAAAGTGGTTAATGATAATAAATGTTATTCAAGTAGTTGGAGATGAATGTTTTATTCTAACAGTTTTTGAGTTGGGAGCTCTGAATTTTGCTTTTTTTGTATCATGTAGCAGAAGAATGTTGGTAAGTCTGATGAGACCTACCATGCAAAAGTTAGATGTGTTTATATTTTAAAGTGTGCTGTTTATGTTTCTAAGAAGTGCTCTGTACTTCTGCATTTAAAAATTGAGACAATGTTGTTTTAAACCTTGAGCTGATTTCCCTTTTGTCAAAACCCAACTGTAAAGTAGGTATGTCAACTTTATCTTAGCTCAAAAGCGTGAACATGAATTCTGAAGTGATCTTGCCCAGAATGATTGTTTAAAATGCCGAATTTCTTAAATCCTTTGCTCTCTAGAAGCCGCTGGAGTTCTGGAGTGGGAGGAAGTGGTGGAGGATCCTCCGGCCGCTCCTCGGCTGGAGCTCGAGATTCCCGCCGACAGACGCGGGTCATCCGCACAGGGCGGGACCGAGGGTCCGGGCTTTTGGGCAGCCAGCCTCAGCCAGTCATCCCTGCATCCGTCATTCCTGAGGAGCTGATCTCACAGGTACGGTGCCTGCGGAATACCTACTGTCGGACAGTACTTGGGACGGGGAGGCTTGGTTGGATTGGCTGAGTCATGACTCAGACCATGAATTGGGCGATACGGATGCTCTATCTTGATCCTGGAAAGTGTTTTTTTAATTTACTTGATAGAAAATGAACATAGTATGATTCTTTGCTTTTTCATTGCAGGCCCAAGTTGTTTTGCAAGGGAAATCCAGAAGTGTCATTATTCGAGAACTTCAGCGAACAAATCTTGATGTAAATCTTGCTGTAAATAATCTGCTTAGCCGGGATGATGAGGATGGAGATGACGGGGATGATACGGCCAGTGAATCTTACTTGCCTGGAGGTTGGTGAATCCCCCTCAGTGGTGTTTCTCATTTATGGACTGCAGAAAGCACTCTAATGTGCTCTTGAGGTTCTGACTACTGTTTCTAAAGTGGTAGATACTCTCACTCTGGAATTGCTTGATTGAAATGTAAAGTTTCATTTAAGGAAAATTGAAGAAATGGTTTTACTCTATGTGCCGGTAAACACCTGGCTGTGTCAGTGAGGGACACGCTGCTGTGTTTTCATGTCCTGGTTCCTGAAAACACCTAATTTCCCAGCTGTGTTTAGAGTTTTGACTGCTATCTCTATGATGTCACAAGTAGTACAACTTGAATGGGAATGTTTTCTTACCATCACTGTTAAGTTTAATAAGTAGCCCTGGCAATAATTTGTGGTTCCTTAAGATGTATGTTAATTTTATTCCCGAAGTAGTTGTTGCTTTTTTACTATGTGTAATATCAGTCTCTGACTTCATTGTGTTACAATTTTTTGAGGTCTTCCCTCGCTCTACAAATGTATTCTCTTCGTAGCTGGGTTGTTTACATTTATGTGTTTGTTTGTAGAGGATCTTATGTCTCTTCTTGATGCTGACATTCATTCCGCCCACCCAAGTGTCATTATTGACGCAGATGCCATGTTTTCTGAAGACATTAGCTATTTTGGTTACCCTTCTTTTCGTCGTTCATCACTTTCCAGGCTAGGATCATCTCGAGGTAATTTTGTATTTATTTCTTTTGACCAGAGGCTGGCTGAATGGAAAGATAGTGGTAAATTCACTGTATTTGAATGTCTACAGTGCAGTAATAAAGTCATTACTTGTGTTTTGGGATGCTTTGGCATTAAAACTTGTTCTTAATTTTGAAGAGCCACAATAATATTTTATAAATTATGTTATTCACATTGTGGAATAGATGCATAATCAAGGCTTATGATTTATTAAGCTGTGTTTTTAATTAGGAATATGGAATCTGAGCTAAAAGTGGAATTCTAATTTATAGTGACATGCAGCATTCTGAAAACAAGTCTCATTAGTTTCATTAAAACAAAAATTGAGTTTTTTTGTTTTCTATTCTGATTAGAAGCAAATGGAATAAAACTACTAGAGTGATGTTGGCCCCATGAGCTTCTTAAAATGTTATTTTCAAAAGCTTAAAATCCTATAAAGAAGAAGTTCGCAGGGTACTATATAGTAGAAAAAAGCCATTAAAACCAGTCTTTCTGGATAGGTGTGTATATAGTTTAATTTGCCACCTTACTTTAAGTCAGTGTTTTTCACTTTCCAGAATATGAGATAGTTTTATTCAAAATCATCTGTACTTTCTGATCACTGGAAAACATGTTAAATTAAGCCTTACAGATAATGCAGAGTACTTTAAATCATAAAGTAAAAAGCAGCTTTAAAATAATGAATCTGTTAATGTTCTCAACATACTGAGTTATGTGTAAAAATTGTGAAGTGAAAGCATACTTAGCTACTTCAAATTTACCTAGTATTGCATTTTCAGATGTTCAGAATTTAACACAAGTAGCTTCCTTTTTCTTTCCTAAAATGTTTGTGTACTTGTGATTTTCAACTTGAACTATTTGAAATGGTTGATCCTTGTACTTTTCCTTTGACTTCCAAATGTGGCTGTTTCATATGTGTCACCTAAATATTGCCTCTGTGCCTTAGTATCTCAGTCATGGAAAGTTTAGTTAGATTTTTTTTTATTGAAAAATTATGTATGAACAGAGTAAAAAAAAATGGCTGTAGATAGTTTATAAGACAATTGTAGGAAAAGCATTTTGGTAGGAAAATTGTTAGATTCTTAAGGAAAATAAGCAATACCTGTTTGTGATTCGTTACAATTTTTTAAATGACACATGTATGGAAATCCTACATATAAAATTACCCTAATACAGGTCTCAGGAACAATCTTACAATTAGTGTACATTAATGGATTTTTGCTTTGATCTTTCTGCATTTCTGTTTCTGTGTATGGAGTTTTTGCCCTTAACCTTCATACTTTGTAGCAGGTACTCTTTTTGGATTGCTTCAAAAGTTCATGGGAAATGCACATTATTTTAAAATTCTTCTGTGAACTTTTTGAAGAATCCTAATGCATTTATGTATTGAAAATTGTAAAAAAAAAACATTGTAATGTCTGCACATTTTCTGAAGTATAAAGAAAAAGTCTTAATATAAACATTTCAATGAAATTCAAAAATTTTAAGCTCCATTTAAAAACTCCCAAATTCAATAAAAATAAAGCAGTTCTCTAAAAAATACAGTTTTAACATACACCGATCTACCTCTACATAGTTTTTTAAATGCTAGTTTAAAGTTTAAAGGGATTAATGTTTTGGGTGTTGCATGTCAGCCTTGTTAGATGCACATTTGCATACATTTGTGAGTAGATAAACTACTGTGAGTTGCATCCTGAAGGGTCTTTACTAGAGAGTGGCTTACTTTTATCCCACTGGTGTGACCCAATTGCATACCAGTTCTCCTTCTTCCCTTAGAGAGAGACTCTGAGCTGTTGCGTGAACGTGAGTCCGTTTTACGTTTACGTGAACGAAGGTGGCTTGATGGAGCCTCATTTGATAATGAGAGGGGCTCTACCAGCAAGGACGGAGAGCCCTGTTTGGATAAGAAGAACACACCTGTTCAAAGTCCTGTAACACTAGGAGAAGATTTGCAGTGGTGGCCAGATAAGGTATTTGGAAAAAATTCACACCCCTTCCACTTAAATGAGTTCATAACAAGTTTCTTCTTTTTCTTCCCTTAAAGTTTTGCTCTTGTTTATTCAGATTTTTAAAAAAAAAATTTTTTTTCTAAATTTTGAATTTTATGTACAAGTCTGTATAGTCTGGGATTCTCCTCCTTCTGCCTCCCACCCCCTGACTGATTTTCCCCATATTGTCACAACAGTACATTCCTTCATAAGGAGTTACAGTTCCATCAGTCTGCTGTTTATGTGTGCTGACATTGCTGGTACAGACAATGTCAGACAGTCCATCATCCCATTGTCTTCATATGTCCAACACTTTCACTGGGAGTGCATTTTTTTTGAAGTCGGGATGCATGTTGCATTGTGTCTTCACAAATGGATATGCACTCATTCAGAAAAAGAAAAAGACAGAAATACATAATAGTGATATTATTCTAAGAGAATTATAAGTAAGGCATCTTTCATTGACTTTATATGAGTCGTCTTAGTAAAATATGTTCATTAGTGGGTGTTTCCCCCTGCTTAATGCGATAAATGAGAGAAACGAATCTTAATTGTAAATAATGGATTAACATTTCTTTCAGGACTTAATTTCTGTCTTAATGACTTTACTAACTTAGATTCCTTGGTACGAGTTCATTGTGGTAACATTTGAAATGTTGGGTCGACCCGAGTTTTGGCGGGACAAGTGTGTGGTCTTTGATATAGTGTGGATATCAAGACTAGATTGGGGATTTTTGTTTGATAGTTAGCTGTCCACTAGTGACGGTGAATTCTGATAGATCTTTTGCTGTGATTCTTATGGGGAGACAAAAAGCCAACTGACCAGTGGTTGATTGGGGAGTTGGGCTCTACTTCTGAGAAATAAAAATGGTTGAATTTTAGCAAGCAGCAACCGGAATAAGTGGATTTCAGTGTTTTAATGAAAGTCCACCATCACCGTTGAGGGTGATATAGCCTGTTGATGGTATATGTGTTTCATCATTGCCTTAGGTAATTGGTAAGCTCGTTTTCAAAGATTTGTAAGACACTGTCCTTTTGATTCTTTAAAAACAGAAGTTTTTTCTTTGGAGCTAGATGGCTAAGAAATTCTTGGTAAGCAGAGATACGCTAAAAGTTGGAAGCTGGTTTTGATTTTTAAAAAAAACTGAGTATTTTTTTGTTTCTTTGGAGCTAAATGGGTAGAAATTCATGGTAAGCAGATAGAAACTAAAAGTTGAAAACTTTAAGGTTGATTACGGAGAGAGTTTGATAAGGATATCTGTTTGAATTTGAATTTGGGATAATGGAAAGAAAATATTTAAATTTCTCAAATTATGTTTCCAGAGTTATTGTGTGTCTTGATGTAGCTGATTTCCTCTGCATTCAGTTTGTGGAACGCTTGAATGCAGGAGGAACATGAACTTTAATTAGTCTCTTTGGAATCAAAAGGTTGTTGGTAGCTGCCAAACTCTGAGTTGTGTTCTACTATTTCCATTAAACTAGAAATACCCCAAGTTCTACTTTTTGCTTCAGAATGGTTTATACCTTTGAGTTTTCACTTTTTTAGGGGTTTGCTTAGATCTTGTTAGAGCTGTGCCTGTGATGTTTGCAAAAGTATTAGAGGACTCATGGATTATGTTTCATTTTATTTTTTAGAATTATTTATGAAAGGCACAGTTAAGCACGTACACACACACACACACACACACACACACACACACCCCGACATCCTCTGTCTGCTGATTCATTCTCGAAATGACTGTCTGTTCCAAAGTCAGTAGACAAGAACAGCTTGGGGGCCGGCCCTTCCATGTAGATGGGGGATCCAAGCAGCTGAATCACCTGCTGCTACTTCTCTCCAGCCATTAACAGGGAGCTGGATCAGAAGTGGAGCCTTTTGCAGGTAAACTGGTGCTCTAATGGGGTGCTGGCATCACAGGTAGCAGCTTCACCTATTATATCACAGTGGTTGCCCCTCATTTTTTTATTTTTATAAAGATTTATTTACTTATTGGTAAGTCAGATATACAGAGGGGAGGAGAGAGAGAGAGAAAGAAAGAGAAAGAAAGAAAGAAGAGAAGAGAAGAGAAGAGAAGAAAAGAGAAGAGAAGAGAAGATCTTCCGTCCATTGATTCACTCCCCAAGTGATCGCAATGACCGGGGCTGAGCTGATGATATGAAGCCTGGAGCCCGAAGCCTCTTCTGGGTCTCTCACACAGGTGCAGGGTCCCAAGGCTTTGGGCCGTCCTCGACTGCTTTCCTAGGCCACAAGCAGGAGCTGGATGGGAAGTAGAGTAGCTGGTACACACACTGGCACCCATGTGTAACCCCGGCACTTGAAGGGTGAGGATTAGCCAACTGAGTCACTACGCCAGGCCTGCCAGTGAGCTGGATCAGAAGTGAGCAGCGGGGTTTAAGCTGGTGCTCATAAAGGGTGCTGGCACTGTGGGCAGTGTCTTCAGTTACTTCACCACAATGTGGGCTCCAGTATTTTTCTTTGAAAAGTGGATTTCTGTATTCTTTACTGAGGTTTGATTTTTTAAAAAATGTTGCCAGCTGTTTAGTTTTCCAGTTAATGTTTCTCTATATCATCTTTATATTAGGCTCCTAGATGGCAGCTGAGTTTCATAGCTTCCTAAAATCTTACAGCTTAGCTTTGACCCATTTGTTGTTATAATGAGGAAACTTTATGTTTTTTCTTATGGCAAGCTTATTGCAGATTCAGCAGTGAAAACAGGAAGGCTCAAATATTTTCTTATGATATCATTTTAAATATTAGGGTCTAGTATCATTTTTGGGAAGGGATCAAAAAAATGCATTCCAGCTTAATTTTGCAAATGAATTAAATCATTGCTTAGTGATTTTAACTGGTGAAAGTCTGTATTTTTCATCATACCTCTTGTTGGGATACACAAGGAATTCTGTTAATGAGTTAGCGGATTTTTTTTATTATTATATTGACAATCTTTACATAGTTAATTATGGTAAAAAGGTTCAGGGGCTATAGGGAAGTGGGTAAGACTATTATGTCCATATTGTTTCCTTCTTGTATCTGAGGTAAAGGGGGAGAGTTAACGGATTTTAATACATACTTTCTTACCACCTATTTAGAGGATCAATGGGTTCTCTAGTAAGAATTAGTATTTTGTGGGCCACAGAAATTTTTTTAAAAAGATTTATTTGTTTTTATTGCGAAGTCATATATACAGAGAGGAGGAGAGACAGAGAGGAAGATCTTCTGTCCGATGGTTCACTCCCCAAGCGGCCGCAATGGCTGGAGCTGAGCCAATCTGAAGCCAGGAGTCAGGAGCTTCTTCTGGGTCTCCCACACAGGTGCAGGGTCCCAGTGCTTTGGGCCGTCCTCAACTGCTTTCCCAGGCCACAAGCAGGGAGCTGGATGGAAAGCAGGACTGCCAGTATTAGAACCGGCACCCATATGGGATCCCAGGTGTGCAAAGGGAGGATCTTTTTTTTTTTTTTTTTAAAGATTTATTCATTTTATTACAGTCAGATATACAGAGAGGAGGAGAGACAGAGAGGAAGATCTTCCGTCCGATGATTCACTCCCCAAGTGAGCCGCAACAGGCCGGTACGCGCCGATCCGATGTCGGGAACCAGGAACCTCTTCCAGGTCTCCCACGCGGGTGCAGGGTCCCAATGCACTGGGCCGTCCTCGACTGCTTTCCCAGGCCACAAGCAGGGAGCTGGATGGGAAGTGGAGCTGCCGGGATTAGAACCGGAGCCCATATGGGATCCCGGGGCGTTCAAGGCGAGGACTTTAGCCGCTATGCCACGCCGCCGGGCCCAAAGGGAGGATCTTAACCACTACGTTATCGCACTAGGCCCCAGAGAAACTTTTTTGGTGGTGGAACTTTGAAGCCTTTATAATTTGAACCGGAAATATTTCATGCAGTCTTTCAATAAAAATACTTCTCAGAATTATTCCTTAACTTTTTTTTTTTTTTTTTAAGATTTATTATTATTGGAAAGCCGCATATACAGAAAGGAGGAGAGACAGAGAGGAAGATCTTCCATCCGATGATTCACTCCCCAAGTGAGCCGCAACAGGCCAGTGCGTGCTGATCTGATGCCGGGAACCAGGAACCTCTTCCAGGTCTCCCACGCGGGTGCAGGGTCCCAAAGCTTTGGGCCGTCCTCGACTGCTTTCCCAGGCCACAAGCAGGGAGCTGGATGGAAAGTGGAGCTGCCGGGATTAGAACCGGCGTCCATATGGGATCCCGGGGCGTTCAAGGCGAGGACTTTAGCCGCTAGGCCATGCCGCCAGGCCCTATTCCTTTTGTTATTTAATCATTGGAAATTAGAAGAGTTTGAAAGTTCCACGCAGACAGATCAGTCATGTAGTCTGGGGCGCCTTCTGGATGTTCCATATGAGAAGCAGGGCCCCAAACACTTGGGCCACCTTCTGCACCTCCTCAGGTGCCTTAGTGGGAGCTGTATCAGATGTGGAACAGCCAGGACTGGAACTGCGCCTGCCCCATGTGGTCTGTGTTATGGCAGCTTGGTGGTTTGCTGGGTTTCTTTTGTTTTCTTGGAGCAACTTGGAGGCAGTCAGGCTTTGCTGCTTGCTTACTGCCTGGCCCTCACTCTCTGCATTGGTTGGAGGGATGTGGAGGGACCACAGTGTCTTCCTGTCCTGATATTTCATGGAGAAAGAGACTGTGCAAGTTCTTCTGAGCTCTGGCATTATCAGGGGAGTCCTGGCCTGGGAATATTTTAGTCTGATTATGCTTGCTTCAGGCAGGCAGACATGTGCTGCTATTTTGTCTTTATTCCCTAAATGTTTGTATCAGTGACAAGCATGGAGCACAGAGGCCCCCCAGAGACGGGCAGTTCTTCCCTCCAGGACCTTCGAGGGGAGCTCTCTCCAGAGCTCCTGGTAGGACACCTCCATGTCGGTGTCTCATTTGTCTCCAGTTGGCAATGTCAAGGCTCGCCCCATTAGCATCTCTGCCATGAGCCTCAGTCCCGAGCCCCTCGTTTGTAGCCAGCATTTCAGTGTGCCTGCCCCTGTGGTTTAGTTCTGGTAGAAATGGTTGCAAGTAGACCAAATGGGAGTGACAGGGCCTGTATACCTCACCTGACAACATTCTTAAGCTTTAAAGTGGCTGTCATTACTGACTTTCTGGAATTTTCTAGAAAGATTAATATTTTTTGTTAAATTAAGTGTTTTCTTCATTCTTTTAATAGGAGGCAAGGATTTGTAGCCCAATATGGGAGAAGAAAACTGTGTGTGTGTGTGTAGAGAAAGATTGATTTGTGTATGCTTATCTGAAAGGCAGAGTTACAGAGGGAAGGAGAGCCATGTAGTGGTTTACTCCTCAAATGGCTGCAACAGCTGGAAACCGGGAGCTAGAAATTTTCTGGATCTTCCCAGGGGTGCAGAAATTCAAGGACCTGGGTCATCTGAAGCGGTGTTCATATGGGTGCTGGTGCTGCTTGCAGAGGCTTACTATAATGTATTTTAAATAAGACAATCATTCTGGTTGTAAAAAATGTGGAAGAGAGCATTATTTATTAGGTTCCTTAGCTACTTCTCTCTCTAGGGAGAGCTGTTCTCTAGGTGAAGTGAAACTTGCAGTTATTTATGTCCTGCTTAAGTACCTGGGAAGCTTCCAGAATTGCATGTTCCCTGAGCGGCAGAGGATATAAACAGCTTCTATGTAGCTTTAATGTTTCTGTACAGAAATGTGTTTATCACTGCAACACTGACATAGAGTTTAGATATAGTATTTAGTTTTCTGTGGGCTCCTAAGGAAGTTCTTTTTTAACCTAGAGCTGCTCAGGGATGCAGTCAGATTGGCAAATCCACTCTGCGCTGTATACCTCCCCACACAGAAAGAAGAGCGTGCAGGAGAGAGGACACCTTCAGCTTACAGCTTCCCTGTGGCGCTGCAGTGTGGCCCTGTCCAGTGGTCAGATACCTGCCACGTGTCCCTACCTGTGAGATCCACATCCAGTCAGCTCCTCGGAAGCACTGGGTGTGAACAGCGCAAGCCCTGCAGGCGGCACGGCCAGGGAAGGGTGGGGTGTCTACAAATAGGGCAAGGCACTTGGCCTTACAGAAAAAGGACTGCGATCCCTGACCCTTGCTGGGAGCGGCAGAGGGGCGAGACGCTGCCAGTCCAAATGACAGCCAGCTTCTCTGAGCGAAACTGCACTGCAACACATAAATACTCCTGTGCCACTACCAGGAAAGCTTGGCCCTGTTGCCAGGCATCTCAGCGCTGTGGCTGTGGGCAAGCAGGGAAGGTTAGCACACTCCGCTGTACTTCATGAGGGTATTGGAACTTGCAGGAAAAATCCAGAGAAAGAACCAAAGCCAGTTGATTCAGGGTATGTTGCATTTTGAGTCTGGTCTTCCTTCAAATAGAGCTGTAAAAAGAAGTTAGCTCTCCTATGTGAGCCTTACTCACATTTGCACTTGACTATCAAAAATCCATTAAAAGCAAATCTTGTAAAAAAAAATTGTGTAACTGCTAGTCATTTTGCTGTATGTTAGGGTCTGAGTTTTAAGACAAGACAGGGCCTGGTGTGATAGCATAGCAGCAAAAGTCCTCACCTTCAATGCGCCGGGATCCCAAGTGGGCACCGGCTCTAATCCCGGCAGCTCCACTTCCCATCCAGCTCCTTGTTTGTGGCCTGGGAAAGCAGTTGAGGACGGCCCAGAGCATTGGGACCCTGCACCTGTGTGGGAGACCCGGAAGGAAACTCCTGGCTCCTGGCTTTTGATTGTCGCAGCACCAGCCGTTGTGGTCCCTTTGGGGAGTGAACCATCGGACAGAAGATCTTCCTCTCTGTTTCTCCTTGTCTCTGTACATCTGTCTTTCCAATAAGAATAAATACATCTTAAAAAAAAAAAAAGACAAGACAGTATTAATTGTTTTGGACAAGTGCCATGGTAGAATTAAGCTCAGGCATCTTTGGGGGCTCGCAGGTAGCTGGATAGAATGACTGAGGAATGTGGGCTATGGAGTATGACTGTTGGACTTCATACCCTTAGTCAAGTTTTAACTTCTTTGAGCCTTGGTTTGGTCTTCTGTAAGGCAAGGTTAATAATGGCTTTAGTTCTTTGGAAGACAATTAAATGAATTAATATACAAAGGTATTGCAAAAAGTTCATGATAAGTGGATTTTAATAAGGTAAATATTTAGAGGTCCAGAGGGTGATGTTTGTATCGTTTGGATGTATGTTTGAGTGTGCCAGGGCTGGTGGTTTGGGGAGAATGGGAAGAGGAGAAAGGGGTAGTGATTCATTCAGGTGGAGGGAAGTGGGGGAGGAGAATGGATGTTGGGGCAGCATTATGAGGAAAACGAACTTTTAAAAATTAACAGAAAAATGGGCCCGGCGGCGTGGCCTAGCGGCTAAAGTCCTCACCTTGAACGCCCCGGGATCCCATATGGGCACCGGTTCTAATCCCGGCAGCTCCACTTCCCGTCCAGCTCCCTGCTTGTGGCCTGGGAAAGCAGTCAAGGACGGCCCAAAGCTTCGGGACCCTGCACCCGTGTGGGAGACCCGGAGGAGGTTCCTGGTTCCCGGCATCGGATCAGCACAGCACTGGACGTTGCAGCCACTTGGGGAGTGAACCATCAGACGGAAGATCTTCCTCTCTGTCTCTCCTCCTCTCTGTATATCTGGCTTGGTAATAAACTGAATAAATCTTTAAAAAAAAAAAAAATTAACAGAAAAAATGTTTTTAAAAGCTATGCATGCATTTCAAGACTTGTTGATACTAACATAAAATAAACTTTAATTCCATTTTTCCCCAATGAATTTCTTGAAGTATCAACAGGTGCTTCAAGGTACTGAGCAAATATAGCACAGTCTTGCCCTGGGAAGAGGGAACAGACAGTTCCTGCATGTGACCCATGGATCTGAGAATTTGGGTATTGAGTAGGCTGATGTAGTAGCAGTTGTATTTTGTGTGCCAGGTTCTCTGTAAGTAGTGAGTAGGGCGCAAACTGGAGAACGTCCGACTGTCGCTGTGTTCTGACTGGGCTGGAGTGTGAGATAATACAATGTCTGCTCACAGAACTAGTTTAGGATGGCAGGAGATGCCCAGGCAGTGTCTGTATGGCAAAGTGAGTCTGAAGTCTACATCTAGGATGAGCATATTTGAACTAGCCAAGTTTATTCTGGTTTCTGAAAAATTTCACCTGAAAACATCAGCTTCTTTATTTCTCTGGCTTACTTGACTGCTTATTGGATTTTATATTTCTATAAATAACTTTGATAATGCAGCTACACTACTAAGAAGAGATTATCCTACCATTAGGTGGGTTTTTTTTTTTAAAAAGATTTATGTATTTTTTTATTGCAAAGTCAGATATACAGAGATGGGGAGAGACAGAGAGGAAGATCTTCTGTCCGATGATTCACTCCCCAAGTGACTGCAATGGCCGGTGCGCGCCAATCCAAAGCCAGGAACCTGGAATCTCTTCCGGGTCTTCCATGCGGGTGCAGGGTCCCAAATCCTTGGGCCGTCCTTGACTGCTTTCCCAGGCCACAAGCAGGGAGCTGGATGGGAAGTGGAGCTGCTGGGATTAGAACCAGCGCCCATGTGGGATCCCAGGGCGTTCAAGCCGAGGACTTTAGCTGCTAGGCCACGCCGCCGGACCCCATTAGGTGGTTTTATCTAACACAATTCTATTTCCGGTTTATTTTTCTAAGACTAGAAATTTGGTTTTATATTTCCAAACCTTAGATGTAAATTGCAGCTGTATATGTACTTATGTATGCTGCCAGCAAGAATCTTAAACCCAATAAATTCTGCAAGGCCAGTGTTGCCTTCATATGCAAGGCATTGAAAGGAACATTAAAAAAATAACACTATGGGTCAATATGTCTGATGAACATTGCTGTAAGTACCTTCAGTTAAAAATGTGACAGCTTACCCGGAAACAGCACAGTGAGCCATGGCGGGAGGCCGTGTGGCACGGTGGCTGCTGCACTCGGTGCAGGCCGTGGACGTGATCTCGGCCTCTAGTTTCTGAGCCTTCGAGATTCTGCACCTGCACCTGGACCTGCGCTCTGAGTTCGGGCCCCCCGGGTCCCGGGCCCCTGGAACTGTGTGCTCAGCGGCACGGCCACCTACCAGCTGTGCTGCCTGCTGCCCGAGTGCGCATCGGAGCTGCGCTCCACTTGCACCCATGCCTCAAGGTGATGGTGGCGGTGCTGCAGCGGGAGTGGCCAGGTTTGGAGGAGGAGCCGCCTGCTGAGCCTGTGTCCTTCCACACTCAGCCCTTCTCGCACTATGGCCAGGCCTTATGTGTTGTCTTCCTGCAGTGCTGCCGGAAGGTGAGCAACTGTGGCTCGCCTTCTGCGTTGGGGAAGGGCCCGGGGTGTGCTGGCTGACTCCCCAACAGACAGTGGGAAAGAAGAAGCCATTTGTCTACACCTAGGGCCAGGCTGTGCTCAACTGGTCCTTCTTCCCGTGTTTTGACATACCTGCAGTCAAGTACAAATATTCAGCTCTCGTGGAGGTCCTGGATGGCTTCACAGCTGTGATGATTGCTGACACCTGGGAGAAGAGAGGCCCCAAGCGAGTTCTTCTTCCAGATGAACCACCTCATCCCCTCCTACCTGATTGCCTTGGCCATTGGAGATCTGGATTCGACTGAAGTTGGACCCAGGAGCCGGGTATGGGCCGAGCCCTGCCTCCTAGAAGCTGCCAAGAAGGAATATGATGGCATAGTAGAAGACTTTTTGGCAACGGGAGAGAAGCTCTTTGGACCCTACTTGTGGGGAAGGTACGACTTGCTCTTCATGCCATCATCCTTTCCATTCGAAGGGATGGAGAACCTGTGTCTGACCTTCGTCACCCCCTGCCAACTGGCAGGGGACGGCTCCCTGGCCCATGTTATCATCCACGAGATCTCAGCTGATTTAGGAACCTGGTCACCAGTGCCAACTGGAGTGAGTTCTGGCTCAACGAAGGCTTCACCATGTATGCCCAGAGGATTTCCACCACTTGTACGGGGCTGATGACTCCTGCTTGGAAGCTGTCACAGGTTGAGCTCTGCTGCGGCAGCATATGGACCTCACGGGAGAAGAGAGCCCACTGAATAGGCTCCGAGTGAAGATTGAGCCAGGTGTGGACCCAGATGATACCTACAACGAGACGCCCTATGAAAAAGGTTTCTGCTTTGTCTCATATCTGGCCTACCTGGTGGGTGATCAGGATCGGTTTGACCAGTTTCTCAAGGCCTACGTGGATGAGTTCAAGTTCCAAAGCATCTTAGCTGATGACTTCCTGGAGTTCTACTTGGAGTATTTCCCTGAGCTGAAGGAGAAGAGAGTGGACTGCATGCCAGGATTTGAGTTTGATCGCTGGCTGAACACGCCTGGCTGGTCCCCCTCCCTCCCAGACCTCTGTCCAGGGGAATCTCTCCTGAAGCCTGCTGAGGAGCTGGCCCTGCTGTGTTTCTATGACATAATGAAGTAAATGACTAAAATACTGTCTTTTGTGTGTAGTTTGTTTCATGCTGTGATAGCTTCCTTTAAGGACCAATTTGAGCCAGATAAGAAGTAAGAGTTAATGTTTCTATTATCTTCTTGTGGCTGGTTGTGTGCTGTCCATCTCTTATTTAAAAGTGTTAAAGTTTACTCAGGAGGTGAGAAACACAGACATGTAGGCGAAAGGGTCAGGGAGAGAAGCTGCTGCCTTTGTCCTTGCTGTTGGTCCTTAAGTCTCTTAGAAGCAAGGGACCAAGAGCTACAATGTGTTTGCAGGGACTGGTGGGTTCAGTGGCTCACCTGGAATGTGCCCTGAGGCACCAATCTCTGAAGGGTGCAGTCAAATCAGCTCTGAGGTGGCCTTGGGCACCATCATCCTGCTGTTGGGCTGGTTTGCCTCCAGGCGTGCACTCTGGTGAGGACCTTGGATTGGAGTTCAGGGTTCCTTGGCTTGTTCTGTCATCTTTTGGGGTGGTCCTGGTTTGTGCCGATGTGATGTACAAGTGAGCACACCAAGAGGGAGGGGGCGATTTAAACATTTGGTTAAAGTCTTCCTGTTAGGATTGGTGTTAGACAGAAGGTGTGTGTGAATTCCTTGGGAGTATCACAGTTGGAAACAGCTGATGCCACCCAACAGTGCTGGCAAAGGCTTCACTGCCTTTAAGCCACACGTTAAAGTTGAAGTATGTGTTGACCAAGTGTGTGCAAGCATGCCAGGCATAAAGGTAGCTGTGAAAGTTCACCGGGTGTTTGCCTAATGTTTAAAAGTTCTGCTTTGTGGTAGGAGAAGAAGTAGGAATGGGGCAAGACTACCAAACACAACTTGTGAGGAAGTGAAGATGATATTTTGCAGTAACAGAGATGTCAAAGTAGAGTCAAAATAGAGAAGTGGCATGATGAATTTCCTGAAGTTTGGTTTGGTTTTGGTTTGAATTGAGTGAATGAACACTTGGCATTCTGAGTGAACCATGGGAATAGGAAACATGTAATCATTTGTGAAAATGGTACTCTTGAGGAAAAAAAGGAATTGTTGGGACTGGTGCCTGGCTGGACAAGCTAATCCTGCCTCTTGTGATGCCAGCTTCCTCTATGAGTTTGTGTCTCAGTGCTCTACTTCCCATCCAGTTCTCTGCTTGTGGCCTGGAAAAGCAGCAGAGGATGGCCCAAAGCCTTGGACCCTGCACCCACGTGGGAGACCCGAAAAAGGCTCCTGGTACAGGGCTTCGGATTGGCTTAGCTCTGACTCTTGTGGCCACTTGGAGTGAACCAGTGGCTGGAAGATCTTTTCTCTGTATCTGCTTCTCTGTGTAAATCTGTGATTATAATAGAAATAAGTAATTTTGTTTTTAAAGAAAGGAATTGTAAGAATTTCAGCAAAAACAGGGCTAGTTGCTGTAGAGGAAGAGAAGGCACTCCAAGGACTCAAGCAGATGCAGCCCTGGTGTCTAAGTTGGTGGGTTTGTGAGATGAGGCGTTGAGAGAATTTCCAACATTCCCACACCTCCTAGTACAGGCCTGACAGTGGAGGAGTGCAGAGGAGGGCGCATTTGCAGGGACTGGGGACTTCATGTTGGAGAGGGTGTTTTCAGACTTCCAGATAGGCCAACAGAGTTATGTGTTGAAGCACTTTACTGACACAGAGGGTGTGACTTGATGTGAACCAAGGAGCAGAGAATCTGTGACAGGAAATGATGTGGTATGAACAGCTTGCAGAAATCATGCAGGTTAGAGGAAAACCTGTGGCGCTGGTGATCCATGAACCAGGGAGTGGCTAGGTTTCTGAGGAGATGATGAGCCGAGACCAGTGGGCTTATAGAAGAGATATACTGGTTGAATATACACATTGGCTTAGCAGTTGGGAGTGTTGTTGGAAGGGGGGGGGGGAAGCTGAAGTGTATGTAGGGAAAACTCACAGTATCTTGAATAAGACTGCAGAAGAGAGTACTAGGTTGGTTTGTATGGTTGTTGGGGAGTAGGTGATGGGCTGCATGCAGTGGGTGTGTGTTGTCTCTGTTGGATTGTGAACAAAGGTACATTGTTTGTGTTTTGGGAGCAGAGATCTAAAAATGAGCAGTGGGCTGTCCTTTCTTTCTCTGTGAATGGTGCTTTCTTCATAAGTAAATTGAGACGTAAGACTAATCCTGAAGCAAGAGCCAAAGTGTCATTTTCTGGGTGAGTAGGAGAGGAAATCTGTAAACAGTCTTCTTCAGTGTACAGGGCTCTATGCTGTGTGTTTTTCTGTGTGTTCCTTCATTTGGGTTTTTAGTTCTACAGCAATTGAGAATGTATTTTTTTTATAATAACCATTTTGTAGGTTAAGAATTGATTGGGTGACCTCCGTTGTAGCACATACAGCATCACATGCATACAGTGGTTGCCAGCATCCTATGTGGTCCTTTATGAGTGCCAGTTTGAGTCCAAATTTTTTTTAAATATATTTTTATTTTGAATTCTGAATTGTATAGGCTGGGATTCCCCCCCAAACCCCCACCCCTGACAGATTTTCCCCATTTTACTACAATAGTGTAGTCCTTCATAAGGAATCATAATTCTGTTAGTCTCTTATCTAAGTGTACCCCGATATTGTTGATACAGACAGTGTCAGGCAGTCCAGCATCCCATTGTCTACACATGTCCATCAGTTTCATTGGGAATCTATCTTTTGTCTGAAAGCTGGGATGCCTGTTCCCTTATTCCTCCACATCTGTATATGATAGACCCCAGTACTCCATCAGTATACATTTCCATAATTGAGAAGTCATGAAAACAGGTCAACAACTGGTATGAGTTAGAACAGCCACAACAACATCAACAACAAATTATGGCACTGAGTAACCAACACATGAGTGACAGAAAGGAAACACAAAAGTCTCAGGAAAAATGATGCCACCATGTAATCCATGAGTCAGTGATTAATTCGACAAGAGAAAAGGAAAACTGAAATAAAAAGCATCAAAACACAAGGCATACAGCCAAAAAACCAACCAACCAACCAAAAAACAGTATGGAAAAACCCTATAACAAAATGGGCAAAGAAAATGAACAGACATTTTTCAAAAGAAAGATTCACATGTCTAACAGACATATGAAAAGATGCTCAGGCTCCCTAGCCATCAGAGAGATACAAATGAAAACCATGTTGAGGTACCACCTAACTCCAGTGAGACTGGCCTTTGATCAGAACTCGGCTAACAACAGCTGCTGGCGTGGATGTGGATGTGGGTGGGGAGAAAGGCATCCTCCTTCACTGCTGGTGGGAGTGTAAGCTAGTACAACCACTGTGGAAATCAGTATGGAGAGTGTTTGGAGAATTGCAAATAAACCTGCCATATGACACAGCTATCCTGCTCCTAGGAATATATCCAATAGAAGTGAAATCTGCGTATGAGAAGAGTATCTGTAATACTTTATTTGCAGCAGCACAATCGACAGTAGCAAAGATGTGTGAACAATCCAGATGTGTGTTCAAAGAAGAGTGGTTAAAGAAACTGTGGTACATCTACTCCATGGACTGTTATTCAGCTATTGAGAAGAATGAAATTATACCATTTACAACCAGGTGGTCCGAACTTGCATCCAGTTTTGATCCACTTCTCTGCCAGTGTTCCTTGGAAAACAGTAGAAGATGACCCCAGTACTTGGCCTCCTGCACTCATGTGAGGGACCCAGTGGTGTTCTAGGCTTTGGCCTAGCCCACTTCTAGCTGTTGTGAACATCTGGGATGTGTACTCTCTCTCTCTTTCTCTCTCTTTCTCTCTCTGGGTGTATGTATCTCTTTGTTGAACTGTATTTCAAATAGAATAAATGTTTTATAAAAACAGGGGTTTGGAGAAATTGCATAGCCCATGTGAAAGCACATACTTAGAAGTGTTGGATACAGTTTATTTTTAAAAAGCCATGTTTGTTTATTTTGAAATCAGTTGAGAGAGAGAGAGATGGCGAGAAAGAGAGAAAGCTTCCATCCCTGGTTCATGTCCTGGATGGTTGTAACAGCTAGACTTGCTACATTGGAGAGGAAATAGAATGGTGGAAAGTTGCTGTTTAATGAAAATGGTTTAACTTTTGCAAGTTGAAAAAGATTCCATTGGATAGTGAGGATGGCTACACAGTAGTGTGAATATACTTTTGCCACTCATTGTGCAGTTGAAAACTAATTAAAATGGAAATTTTAATATGTGTATTTTGTTTTGTTAGTATTTTATTTTGATGAATAGTGCTACTTCCTTTAAAGAAAATGAACATGATCTTGGGCACACACAGGTTTCTGAATGCCCATGTCAGAGAGGCATATTCTACAAATAGGCGAAGTGCTTTTGCAGACAAGTGTTTTGAAATTTTTTTGTTTCTGTTGTTACTTTATCCATTAATGCAGAGTACAGGGATGTTACAGTTATTTATCTTTTGTTCTTTAAAGATTTATTTATTTTTTTATTGAAAAGATCTTCTGTCTGCTGGTTCACTCCCCAGATGGCCACAGCAACCAGAGCTGAGCCGATCCAAAGCCAGGAGCCAGGAGGTTCGTCTGAGTCTCCCACAAAGATGCAGGGATTCGGGGCTTTTTGGGTTGTCCTCTGCTGCTTTCCCAGGCCACCAGCAGGAAGCTGGATGGGAAGTGGAGCAATCCTGATATGAACCTGAGGTGACAGTTTAGCCAGTGAGCTGTCTTGCCAGACCCATGGTGTCATTTTTACTAACTCAGTGTCTGATGAATTGAAGCCACAATGGGTTAATAGGGCTACATGGTTTCTCTTCTGTTGTGATTGCCTCCTGAAGTTTTGTTTACCATTTCCAGAAGGTTTTTTCTTGCAGTCTCAGGGGACAGCTAGACACCTAGGAAGACTGAGAGAAATTTAGGGTCCATGTTGATGATACCAAATATTTTGAACCGGACTCTGTATATACCATGTTCTAGCTACAGAGAAAGCAGCTGCAGGTGGAGAGGAGGTTCTGTTTTATGTATCCTCCATGCCTTAAAGCTGTCTCAGTGTGCTTCCTGGTTTTATTCTGAGAACTTGTGAGATTTTCTTTTTGTCTGAATAAGGAAATGAACTTGACTGGACAATAAGATGCTGGACTCTATGTTTGGTATACGCTTGCAATGGGGGAATCTCAACTGAACTTGAGCTGTGGTTATGCAACAAGGTGGAGGAATCCACCATGGTGGGAGGGTTTGGGGAGGGGTGGGGAGAACCCAAGTATCTATGTAACTGTGTCACATAATACAATGTAATTAATGAAGTTAAATAATAAATAATTAAAAAAAAATTTTTGAAACCAAGTTTGGACTCTGACTCGGGAAGCCTAGTTGTTTTAGCTTGCTGTTCTCTGGAATTAATTTTAGGGTTGGGGCTGTTCCCAAAGTCTTGAAGGGGATGTGGGAGCCAGAGTTGGTGTGACACAGTATGGCTTCTCTACCTAGCTCCTGAAACTGGTTTCTCCTAGCCCTTGGCTTGATTCTAAAGCCTCCTTCAGTTCTGGTCTTATCTACAATCCGTGTTTAGCTCTTTAGTTCTCAAACTAAATATGAATTCTTGACTCTTCAGTGTTACTTTCTGAAGCAAGCTTTGTTTGGGACTGTACCGGTTAAAGATGCCGATCAGAATTTTTAGTTATTCCTTTTTGAATTTTATGTGACTGTGTCTATGATTTATTGTCATATTGCTTGAAGTTGTCTTGGATCATGTTGGAAGTCAGTCCTATGGCTTAAACTTCTGTCCAATCTTAATTGTATCAGTAACCTCTGAAAGTAGTGGAAGGCCTTTCACCTTAAAACAAATATGGACATGTGTTTCAGCTACTGTAGTGCCTATAGAGCCTATAACCTATAGAGGATGCCTGGGTTTTGACTTCTGAATGCAGCACCATAAACCGCTTGGCCGTCCTGACTCACTTTAACTTCTGACTTTACTTGCTTTAAATGCGTTACTCAATTCCCTGCCCTCACTTCACTCATTTAATGTATTCGTCAGCACGCACTTTGTGTAGTAGCTGTGTTTTGGTGAGCAAGGCAAAGGTTACATTAAAAAATGCAGACATGTAAATGTAACATGTCAATTTGTGAAGGTAGAAGGTTGGAATGTGTAAGAGGTGGTTTTGTGTGTAGTGCGGTCAGGGAAAGAAGATCTCTGTGAGGAGAGAGGTTGAGAATGAGTTAGTAACTGGAAGAGAGGACGGCAGGGGCAGTGTCCTGGTGGGGTCATGGGAGATGTGGCCTGGGAATGGGCGAGACAGTGTTTATAGAGCTAACACTGCGTTATAGGTGCCTTGTAGGCTGTGCTTGAGAGTTGGGGTAATTGGATTATGTCTTTGTATAATGCATCTACATTGATTTAGTAATGAAGGTGTATCCATTGGGTCAGGAATTGTGATGCAGGGGGTTCAGGGCTTTTATATTCTACTTTTTATTTTTATTTTAATTTTACATGCAGAAAGTCATTGTTATGCAAGGTTTGAGGAATTATCTTCCAGCTTTTAGTTCATTCCCCAAATGGCTACAATGGCCATGGCTGGGCTAGGCCAAAGCCAGGAGTTAGGAACTCCATCCTGGTCTTCCACTTTCTGGCAGAGGCCTGGATATTAGCAGGAAGCTGGACTGAAAGCAGAACAACCAGAAGTACATGTCCCCCGCCACCAAGCTGCCACATGGGATGGCTGCAGCTTACCTATTGTGGCTTGGCTAACACTCCCTGGAGGCAGCAGTGACGGCCTCAGTATTGAGTCCATCCACCAACCTGGCCAATCTGTGTGTAGCTCCAGCTTTGGACTTAGGCTCTGCTTCTCCCTGGTGGTTGTGTGCATTTGGGAGCGAGCCAGAAGATGGACAATCTAAATATTCCTCACTTTCTCTAGCACTTCTTGTTTCAAATAGATCAATCTTTCAAAAAAACCTCACATCTCTTTTTTTAAATAAATGAGTAAATAAAATGCATGTCTAAATCAGTGAAATTGGCAGTTTTTGTACTTACAAAATTTGTTCATTTTTGCTTTACAGGATGGGACAAAATTCACTTGTATTGGAGCTCTATATTCTGAGCTTCTGGCTGTCAGCAGTAAAGGAGAACTTTATCAGTGGAAGTGGAATGAGTCTGAGCCTTACAGAAATGCCCAGGTAGTTCTCCTGTCAGTCTTGCATTGAGTAGCTTCTACATATCTGCTTACAAATTAGTAACCATTTTTTCTTATGCTTTTAAAGAATCCTTCATTACATCATCCACGAGCAACATTTTTGGGGTTAACCAATGAAAAGATAGTCCTCCTGTCTGCAAACAGCATAAGAGCAACTGTAGCTACTGAGAATAACAAGGTAGGAAACTTTCTGCATTGATAGCATTTCGTGCTTTCATTCTTGATTTCCTTTCTCCTCTTGCCCCTTTTTAGATCTTTTCATTTTCTCTCTTTCCTCTTGACTAGATGCATAAATACAAAGTTATCTCAAGTCTTAGTAGACAAATTCAGTATACAATTTTTTGTTTGTTTATCTTTCCACTGTAATTCAATGCTAAAAGTTAAAACCATTAAAAAGGTGCTAAAAGGGGATGGCATTGTGGCTTGGTTGTTTTGAGGTTCCTCCAGTGGTGCTGCCATTCCATATGAGCGCCGGTTGGAGTCCTGGCTGCTCCACATCTGACCCAGCTCCTTGCTAATGTGCCTGGGAAAGCAGTGGAGGATGGCACAAATCCAAGCTCCTCGTGTCAGACTGACAAAGCTCTGGCTTTTGTGGCCATCTAAGGAGTGAACAAGCGGGTAGAAAATATCTCTGTTTCTCCTTCTCTCTAAATCTGCCTTTCAAATGACAATAAATGTTTGAAGTGCTGAGAAAGGAAGAGATGCTAAGCAGCTTTAAAGATGGAGAGAATGAGGTTATCACTTCAGGTTTAAAATCACAGCAGTTGGTGCTGGGTGTTAATCTCAAGGAGGAATTCTGATCAGAGAATGCTGATGTGTGCGTAGAGAGATGCTTTGAGTGGCGGAATATGAATATGAGAGGATCATTTCTAAGACTGTTTAGAGAGGGACATTTCATTTTGGGCAAAGTGACCTCAAACCTTGAAGACAAATTTCTGAAATCAATTTCAAAATTGTTGGAGTAAATATCTTTTGTGTAATGCTTTAAACATGGCGTTAGACATTCATTTCTGATCCTTCTGTTTTATTTGTATGAAGATAATATTGTAGTTGATTAAGAATGTTTTCTGAATTCCTTTATAATAGCCTTTAGCTTAGAGAAATGTAAAAATTCTAGTCTGTTGAGTATGTGTCTTACCCTAGTTTTGACAATAGTAATGTTTAAAAAATTAGTTACCTACCTATAATGCCCTTAATATTTTTATGTTTAGGTTGCTACATGGGTGGATGAAACTCTAAGTTCTGTGGCTTCTAAGCTGGAACACACAGCACAGAGCTACTCTGAGCTCCAGGGAGAACGAATAGTGTCTTTGCATTGCTGTGCTCTGTATACCTGCGCCCAGCTGGAGAACAGCCTGTACTGGTGGTGAGTGTTTTTGCACCAAGGAGGAGGGGTTCTTTTCGGGGCAGGGAGGTGGGTGGTAGAATGTCAACACACGAGGCCAGTCTTGACATGCTGCTTTACACAGAGAAGGAAGTTGCATTTCAGAGCCAAGTCAATTTTTAAAAAATCTTACAGGAAAATTGATAAAAGGAATATGTACATAGTGATGACACTAGGGTTTATAAAAGTAGAATTTAAAAAAAATTCCTGGAATCCTACAACTCCAAAGATTTTTAGTGTTTTATTCTATATAAACATATTTTACTTTTCATTAATGGAATAGGTTTCTTATATGACTAATTTTGCCTTTATTTTTAGAATGTATCTCATTTTAAGGAGTAAATGTCAGTTTCTGGCAGAGAATCCTATTAAAACATGATTTGGAAGAATAAGCATGTGATGCATTTCCTATAAAATGCAGTCTTAATGGTTGAATAAAACTGTCCAGTTATTAAATCTGTTTTGGGTATGTGCACATGTTAATATTCTGTGGCAAACATATTAGACAAAAATACTAGACATGCATAAATAATATAAATAAATAAATAGCATTCCAGATTTATTTAATGGTACTTACTGGACATTTTTGTTTTTTCTTTTTAGGGGTGTAGTCCCTTTTAGTCAAAGGAAGAAAATGTTGGAGAAAGCAAGAGCAAAAAATAAAAAGCCTAAATCCAGTGCTGGTATTTCCTCAATGCCAAACATCACTGTTGGTACCCAGGTTAGTGACTAGAATTCACTTCCTTGGCTGGGCATTGTGTCAGTGGTCTAACTCCCTGTTTGTGATGCCTGCATCCAAGCATATCAGAGTCCTGCTGGGTCTGCTGGCCAGCTTCCTGCTAGTGCACTTGGAAGTCAGTAGCCCGCTTGGGCCGTCTTCTGCTGCTTTCCCAGGTGCATTAGCAAAGGAGCTGGATCAAAAGTGGAGCAGCTGGGACCCTGGCGCCCATGTGGGATGTAGGCACTCTCACAGTGGCTTTATGTGGTATGATGCTGTCCCATTTGATTTTCTTTTTGTAAGAAGGCATTAATAAGTACCTTTTATTCTTTATTATACAACATTTGTTTTTTTCAGCTAAAGCTTTATTGAAGCTTTTTCAGGTTATAGCACAGTGTTTTTGGAATATTGCTAGAGGCATTTTTTTTTTTCCATTTGCAACTAAGGGCAAATCTTTTCAAAGGATCCTACTCTTTAGAGCTGTTTATGCTACGCCGCTAAACTCCCATTAGTAATGCATACTGATTCTTGGGTAGGACTGCAACTTAAAAAAAATTACATAAGAATTAGATAGTACAGAGAATCAGAGTGCTTCAATCCTCTGATTCATTCCCCTAATAGCCACAATGGCCAGGGCTGGACCAGGCAGAGTCAGGAGCTTTCTCTAATCTGCTACATGGGTGGCAGAGAAACCAAAACACTTGGCTGTCTTCAGCTACTCTCTGAGGTTGGTAGCATGGAGTTGGAGTTGAAGTAGAGCAGCCAGGTCTTGAACTGGCTTCCATATGGAAAGTTGACATCCACAGAACTACTACTGTTAAGCCACATGCTAGCTCCGTTCCACTTAAATGTATTGCTCATCTACTTGGTGTTTCTCATAAGCCGTAAAAACCCTGTGATGGTCATATATATCACTAGTCAAATGTAATGTAATAGGGCCCGGCAGCGTGGCCTAGCGGCTAAAGTCCTCGCCTTGAACGCGCCGGGATCCCATATGGGCGCCGGTTCTAATCTCGGCAGCTCCACTTCCCATCTAGCTCCCTGCTTGTGGCCTTGGAAAGCAGTCGAGGATGGCCCAAAGCCTTGGGACCGTGCACCCGCATGGGAGACCTGGAAGAGGTTCCAGGTTCCTGGCTTCGGATCGGCGCAGCACCTGCCCGTTGCAGCTCACTTGGGGAGTGAAACATCGAATGGAAGATCTTCCTCTCTGTCTCTCCTCCTCTCTGTATATCTGCCTTTCCAATAAAAATGAATAAATCTTTAAAAAAAAATGTAATGTAATAATTTGTTAATGAGGAAAATGCCTTTAAGTTGGGTTATTGGTGAAATTAGGAGATCCATGGAAGTTATGGTCCTGTTTCAGATGAGGCAGTACTTGGTATGTCTTTTTTTTTTTTTTTTTTTTAAGATTTATTTATTTTATTTTTATTGGAAAGTCAGATATACAGAGAGAGGGAGAGACAGAGAGGAAGAAGTTCCCTCCACTGATTCACTCCCCAAGTGGTCGTGACGGCCAAAGCTGAGCCAGTCTGAAGCCAGGAACCAAAAGCTTCCTCTGAGTCTCCCACAAGGCTTTAGGCCGTCCTCGACTGCTTTTCCAGGCCACAAGCAGGGAGCTGGATGGGAAGCAGGGCTGCCAGGATTAGAACCGGCATGCATGTTGGATCCCGGCACATGCAAGGTGAGGATTTTAGCCACTAGGCTACCGCACCTGATCTGGTAGTTGCCATCTGAGAGGCCGTTGATTTTTTTTTTTTCCAAAGGATGATCGCAGGTTACTTCTGTGAGAGAATTCCCAACACTGGTGTCTACTTACTCATTTTTTTTTTTTTTTAATTTATAAGGGAAAATATAGTATGAAGAGAGTTTCTGGTTAACAAAAAATACATCTTCCAGGAGAAGTAATCATTGATAGTAATGAAGTTACAGATTCTTTTGAATAACATGATTGACTAAAACAATGGTTTAAAGTTACAGGAAACTTGGTGTTACTGAAGCTAGTAATGAATTTTTAGCACATATGATGACAATTTTGACAGCTCTTTAATAAGTCAGTATGTATTTAGCCTTTCGGCTTTTATAAGAGTGTACATGCTAGGAAGCAGTATTTGTATTGCCCTGGCACGCATTTGAAACAATGTTGTTTTGTCTAAAACAACTTCATCTTTGTGGTGATTTTGTTTTTTTTCTCAGGTATGCTTAAGAAATAATCCTCTTTATCATGCTGGAGCAGTTGCATTTTCAATTAGTGCTGGAATTCCTAAAGTTGGTGTGTTAATGGAGTCAGTTTGGAATATGAATGATAGCTGTAGATTTCAACTTAGATCTCCTGAGAGCTTGAAAAGCATGGAAAAAGCTAGCAAAACTACAGAAACTAAGTAAGTACTGTGTCCTAACCTTTTTTAAAATTATTTCCTTATTGGATGTACATGTGAATGGGATTAGTAAAGAAAAACTTAAAATTAAATATATATCGATATACAAATAGAGAATAATCTTTTTCTATTTTAAGCTTGCTTAATATTTATATGGAGGGGCTTTGAAATATCTGAAAAAGTGAAATAAATGGCAGTTTATGATCCACCTTTTGTTAGAGTCGTAATGCTGTTCACAGTAGCAGAAATACTCATTCAGCAGAAATATTGACTATGTGTTAGATACGTATACACACAGTGGAATTTTACTCAGCTATATGAGAAAAAATAAATCTTGTTATTTGTAACAGAGTGATTAGAACTGCTTGAAACCATGTTGAATTCAGTAAGCCAGATACAGTGAAATAAATGCATATTCTCCATTACATATTGGAGCTAAATTGAATGAAAACATGGAAACCTTCCGAACCCAGAATGTTGTTGGTTAGAGACTGGAAGGGATAGGAGAGAGAGAGGGAATTTGGATTTTAAAAATGTGGGAGGGTTGAGTGTTATGGTGTAGTGGATTATAGCCACATACCATTTCCTGCTTCCTGCAGCAGAAAATGGCCCAAGGGCTTGGGTGCCTGCTATCCATGCAGGAGACCTAGGCAGAGTGCCTGGCTGCTGGCAAAGCAGTCGAGGACAGCCCAAAGCCTTGGGACCCTGCACCCACGTGGGAGACCCAGATGAAGCTTTTGGTTCCTGGCTTCAGATTGGCTTAGTTTTGGCTGTTGCGGCTGCTTATGGAGTGAATCATTGGAGTTCTTCTGTCTCTCCCTCTCTCTGTATATCTGACTCTCCGATAAAAATAAAATAAATCTTGAGACAAAAAAGTTTATGGAAGCTGGGTATAGTTCATTAACCTTTGTGATAAATATACTAATATGAAATGTAATAAGGGAAATGGAGTGGATGGTATGTTGGAACTCTATTACCTCGCAATTTTTGCTTTGTAAATTTAAAGTTAAAAAGTAATTAGTAAGTTTTTATTTTATTTATTTAAAAGGCAGAATTACATAGAGAAAGGTATTTCATCTGCTGGTTCACTCCCCAAAGGGCTACAGTGTCCAGTGCTAGGCAGGACAGAAGCCAGTAGCTTCTTCTGGGTCTCCCATGCGGGTGCAGTGTGCCAAGGCTTTGGGCCGTCCTCACCTGCTTTCCCAGGCCACAAGCAGGGAGCTGGATGGAAGTGGAACAGCTGGAGCTGTTGGACATGGCACCCATATGGGATATTGACATTATTTATTTTATTTTTATTAGAAAGAGATATACAGATAGAAGGAAAGGAGACAGAGAGAGAAAGATTTTCTGTTAGTTCACTCCCCAATTGGCTGCAACAACTGAAGCTTAGCCAATCCAAATCTAGGAGCCAGGAGCTTCTTCCAGGTCTCCCATGTGGGTGCAGGGTCCCAAGGCTTTGGGCTGTCCTCAACTGCTTTCCCAGGCCATGAGAAGGGACTTGGAAGGGAAGTGGAGCTGCCGGGACACCTACTGGCACCGATATGGGATTCTGGTGCATGCAGGCTATCACTTTGGGCCAAAAAGCATGGTTTACTAAAGATTTATTTCTTTTCTAAGCAGAGTACAAGAATGGCAGGAAGGGAGGGGATGGAGAGGGAGGGTGAGATCAGTCTTCCAGCCATTGTTTGCTCCCCAGATGGCTGCAGCAGCTAAGACTGGATCAGGCTGAAGCTGGGGTCCTGGGACTTTCTCAGACTTTCCATGGGAGTGGCAACAGCCCAAGCATCCTTCTTCCACTGCTTTCCCAGGCACATTAGTAGGTAGCTGGGTCAGAAGTGGGGTAGCTAGGACGTGAACTGGTATTCTCATGGTGGGTGCTAGTGTTGCAAGTGGTGGCTTAACTTACTGTACTGCTGTGCTGACACCCGTGAGTTTATCAATGCTGTTACTGTATTAATTTATAAATTCTTTTTTTTGCCTGTGTGATTACAGTTCCTTCTTTGAACTGAGGAATTAATAAGTAGTTGAATTTTTTTTTCTTTTAGTTTAATTTCATTTCTGTGTCAGTATTCTAGTGTGAAATATGTTCAGGTGGCTTATGATAAAGTTATATTGCAAAATCCTATGTGACTTTTGTTGTTCCTAGGTGATGGTTAACTTATTGTCCTGTTATGTATGATATATTTTACTTTGTTAAAATGTTGTTTGAAAGCATTAATCTTATACTATTTTCAGTATCTTGAGTCTTAGATACATGCCTTTTAGCTAAAATTTTTAATATTTCTTCTTTATGACAATAAAGTGGTTTTTGAAAATACGCTCTATTTGCCAAGCATCTTTTACGTGATTTTCCTAATTGTAAGGATAACCTTAATTTTTGTCTCAGGCCTGAAAGTAAGCAGGAGCCCGTGAAAACGGAAATGGGTCCTCCCCCCTCCCCAGCTTCCACGTGCAGTGATGCATCCTCCATTGCCAGCAGCGCCTCAATGCCATATAGTAAGTTTTATGTCCAGTACCCAGTGCCTGGAGTAGCAGCCTAGAGAGCTGTGTTCAGTTTCTTTCATACTGAATGCAGTTCTTGCCATTAAAAACAGAACACACACACACACACACACACACACACACACAGCCTATTTATTAAATAGTTTTTCTTTTTCAGTTTTACTTAAATTGGAAAATAGTTTGTACATTGTTGAGTGTAATACTAAAATTCATTACAGTTGTGGAAGGAAATTATGTGCCTCTAGCTCGAGTGCTTGCCTCTTTTTGTTTAGACTCTGTAAATTGACTATGGTGTGCTCGCAACTTTGCTCAGGTTTCTAGGATTCAGAAGCCTAGACTTGCTAGTGCACCATGGATCCAAAGATTTAAAAAACTACTCAAAATGAATTTGTTTTATAGTGTAGTTTATTGATTTATTTGAAAGAGTTAATGTAGTAAGAGGGTGAGACACATCTTCCATCTTCTGGTTCATTCTGAGGTTGGCTGTAGTAGCCAGCGCTAGGTCAGGCTGAAGACAGGAGCTTCTTCTGTGTCTCCCACATGAGTGGTAGGGGCCCAAGCACTTAGGTCACCTTTGGCTGCTCTCCCAGGCAATTGGAAGGAACTGGATCAGAATAGTAATGGCTGGAATTCAGACCAGCATCCATGTGACATGGGAGGAAGTGAAAATTTACAAGTTTTTTGGCTTCATGGTAGTTAGGAGAGGAGAGAACATCTTTGTCTTCTCTTTAGACTTTGGTTTGGTCACCCAAAGTGAGTCCAAAGAGAATCAATCTATCCATCTGTCTATCTATCTATCTATCTATATTTTAACAGTGGTGTTAGTACAGGGAGACTTTAATGGTTGCAGTTTCTTTACTTGAGTTTATTTGAGGTAAAAAAAAAAAAAGTCATAAAACTGCAGTCCCGAAAGCCATTGTACATGAATTTTTTTTTTTTGTTCATGAATATTTTATCTAGAAACCTCAGCTATGTGTCCCTTTAAAAATGAGCAACTTTTATGCGTAGAAGAACTTTATAAAGTCTTTCCCATTTTTTTTTTGGTACTTACCATTTTGTTGTTGTCTAAGAACGTCGCCGGTCGACCCCTGCCCCGAAAGAAGAGGAAAAGGTGAACGAAGAGCAGTGGTCTCTTCGGGAGGTCGTCTTTGTGGAAGACGTTAAGAATGTCCCTGTTGGCAAGGTTTGTTGCAAACATCTTAGAGTTTATTGCTAGCAGGAGTAGGATGGTGCCAGTTCTACCAGCCTTTAAGGTCAGTGAGTGCTGTGCAGGCAGTCTGCCTGGGTTGTTGACATGTATCCAGGGCAGGGGTTAGTTAACTTAGTCCCCTGCCTGAATCAACTGCAGCTCTGCCCTCTCCATCACTGTCCCTGCCCGGTCAAGAGATGATGTTTCACACTGAACTTTTATGGCTTTTTGTTTTCATAAGAGAAAAGGCGTGTCAATTTGGAATAATATTAGATTTATTGAAAAGTTGCATAGAGGTACATACATAACTTTAATATTCAAGGATGCTATTTAAAAATACGTGATTTTTTGATGTTTAAGAATTTAGCATTCACCCTTAACACTGAAAGAATGTAGCACTCTGGTTACATAAATCTGTTTTTTTTTTTTCCTTCTTTCTTCCTCCTAAAAAAGGTTTTGTCTGCTCAGAATCCCAAGTATGTAGAGGCCGTGAGCTGAAATGCCCTTGGTTTCAGCTTTAATTTGCATGGTGCAGTGTGGAGCTGTACTAGAGTCTGCAGAGTAAAGGCTTTTCCCCTGATTGCCCATTAGTTTCTAAACTTTTTTAAAGCTTTATTTCTTTTTATTGCAAAGTCAGATATATAGAGAGGAGGAGATGGAAAGGAAGATCTTCCATCCCGTGATTCACTCCTCAAGTGGCTGCAATGGCCAGAAATGAGCTGGTCTGAAGCCAGGAGTTCTTCTTGGTCTCCCAGTGGATGCAGGGTCTAAAGGCTTTGGGCTGTGCTTGACTACTTTCCCAGGCCTCAGGTAGGGAGCTGGATGGAATGTGGGATCCTGTAGGCCATGATGCCGGCCCCAGTTTCTAGAATTAAAGCAAAGAGCTGGTGATCCATTAAAGCCTTTCTTATTAAGTGTGATTTCACTGGCTCCAAATTAGATGTGTTAAAATAATAGCTCGGTGAAGTTTAGTGCCCCAGCTTTTAGGGCTTGTGTTTGTCCCTTGAAGCCTTGCTGGCCCTGTCCTGTGTTGAGCAGTGCCTCCTAGCCATGTATGTGGCTGTTTACATTTACTAAAGTGAAATAGCTTCAAAAAGTTAGGTCCTCAGTCACCTTAACTTAATTTCAGCTACTCAGTAGTCACCGAGAGGTGCTTCATTGAACGTTACCATTGTCACCCAGATAGATGTTTTTGGCTTCTGTTCACCTTTTCCAGTGGGTTGTAGGGCATTCACAGGTTGTAAAGTCTGGCTGTTCAGGTCAGCTTTTCTGGAGAAAATGAGCCCTGGATATAGACATCAACAGTAAAACTTCTGTGAGTTTTACTTGGTGAATTTTATAACTTTGTTGTCATTGAACAAGCACTCTCGTATAAGGAATTAAATCCTTCTGATGTTGATTCCATGTAAGCTTTTATTACTGTTTACTGGATTTCTTTGTGTTTCCAGGTGTTAAAAGTGGATGGTGCCTATGTTGCTGTCAAGTTTCCAGGAACATCTAGTAATGCAAGCTGTCCAAGCTCTGGTCCAGATGCCGACCCTTCGTCTCTTCTGCAGGACTGCAGGCTACTTAGAATTGATGAGCTGCAGGTATGGCGAGGAGCCATGGAGCAGGAGAACATGGGGCTGACTCCTTAAGTTGTCTTCCCAGGAATTTAAGAGGAAATTTCTTTTTGTATCTTTCAGGTTGTGAAAACTGGTGGAACTCCAAAAGTTCCAGACTGTTTCCAAAGGACTCCTAAAAAACTCTGTATACCTGAAAAAACAGAAATATTAGCAGTGAATGTTGATTCCAAAGGTGAAGATTTGATTCTTTTTTACTCTACCCTGCTAATACTTAGGCGATACATGGGATTATGCTTAAACATCTTGGACTCTTGATAGTTTTTGTTCCCCCGCCTGTCCCATTTTGGAAGAAAATGTTTGAATTAATTTACACATCTGGAAAGAGATGTGTGATGAGTTACTCAGTACTTGTTTGAGATACAGATGTGTAGCAATATCTGTTTCCGTGTCTACTGCTTCTCCAGGTGTGCATGCTGTTCTGAAGACCGGAAATTGGGTCCGGTACTGTATCTTTGATCTCGCTACGGGAAAAGCGGAACAGGAAAATAATTTTCCTACAAGCAGCATTGCCTTTCTTGGTCAGAATGAAAGGAATGTAGCCATTTTTACTGCTGGACAGGTAAATCTCATTTTTGCTTTTGAAAGTTGTTGGAGCAACACTCACTTTTGTGAAGGTCGGGTTTTTTTTTTTTTTTTTTTTTCTAGTTTGTTTCTTAGCAAACTATTAAAGAACTTGGGTTATTTAATGTTTCTTACAGAGAGTTTCTTATTTGATCAGTATTACTACTAACATCTGCTAAGGAAATTAGTAAACTGTTGTAAAAGTCAGGAGGTTTTGATATGTAGCCGTATCAAAGCATATTGTTTTTATTTTCCCTTTATTATATATAGGAATCTCCTATTATTCTTCGAGATGGAAATGGTACTATTTATCCAATGGCTAAAGATTGCATGGGAGGAATAAGAGATCCTGACTGGCTTGACCTTCCCCCTATTAGTAGTCTTGGAATGGGTGTGCATTCTTTAGTAAATCTTCCTGCCAATTCAACAATCAAAAAGAAAGCTGCTATTATCATCATGGCTGTGGAGGTAATCTGACTTTTGAAAATACTTAAAAATTTGGTTCAAAAGACATTGCTAAAGTCTAAGGATACAACATTCATTGTCTAACAATCGTCTGGGATTACAGAAATGGATCAGTGGTTATAACATAATTCTGTTTGCAAAAGGCAAGCACAAAGCTATGAGAGGCTGCAGGGGAGGGGTCTGACTCACTGCTTCTTGAGGCAATAGTGAAATGTGGGCTGAACCTTTATTGATGTATATGGGTGAGGGCAGGAAATGTCTTCAGGGCATCAAGTACCCCTTGTGATTCTCTAAAATGTTGGGAGAATGTGTACATCCTCTTGATGGGGAATGTAGGAGTTGTTTGGGTCAATGAGGAGCAATTGATATGGAGAGAGACATCGTAGGGTGCCTTGCCTGGTAACCCCAAAGGACAGGCGCTTTGCTTGAAAGCTAGAAGGGGGTACTGTAGAGCAGGTAAGTGGCACAATCAGCTTTTCTAAAAAGATTAACTGTGGTGAGTGAGCTTTTGGGAATTGGTTACTAGAAAATAGAAATTTAAACATCTTAACAGATAATAATTTAAGTCAAACCAAAAACAAACAAATAACCTAGGTTGAACTCTTACAAATTTTAGAGATCTTAAGGAAATGGAATGTATAAAAGTGTGGTGTAACTGGATGCCACCAATAGATTGAAGGAAGGAGTTTAAAAGCTTCCCAGTTAATGGTGGATGATGTTAGAGAAGAAATATAGCAGGAGAAAGCTGTTTGTAAGGGAAGAAGATTCGTTTTGAATGTATTGTGGTTGAATAGTAAATGTAGAACTCTCAGTGATGGAAGCTGTTGGAGCAAGCTGAATGAAGATTGATGCGGTTTAAAAGGATACCTGTTGATGTGACATGCTGGGTTTACTAGGAGGTTAGGGTGAAATCACAGAGACAGGTTAAGGAGCTGTTAAAATAATCTGTGTGGGATATGGTAGCAACTTGGCCAGGAGGCAGTTCTGAGTGGAAAGTGATTCCAATGCGAGTTTTACTAGTTATATAAAATATGTATTAATGATTTCTTTATTTTTAATGGAAAGTCAAGTATACATAGACGAGGAGAGAGAGAGAGAAAGATCTTCTGTCCACTGATTTACTCTCCAAGTGGCTGCAATGGCTGGAGCTGAGCTGATCTGAAGCCAGGAGCCCGGAGCCTCTTCTGGATCTCCCACGCGGGTGCAGGGTCCCAAGGCTTTGGGCCGTCCTCACCTGCTTTCCCAGGCCACAAGCAGTGAGCTGGATGGGAAGTGGGGCTACCGGGATTATAACTGGTGCATATACGGGATTCCAGCGTATGCAAGACAAGGACTTTAGCTGCTAGGCTACCGTGATGAACCCTATTAGTTATATTTTGATACATAACCAAGGAGGCTTCCTGATGGCTTGATATAGGATTTCAGTTACAGGAAGCAACAGGGTGAAAGAGAAGCTGGGGTGAGAGAAACGTAGATAGTAAGAGTCCAAAGACCAAGGGGAGCTGGGGACTGCTGGGAAGCACGTGGAGCTGCTACCTAAAGTAATCGGACACTGAATGAGGTCATTGGTGTAGTAGAGAAGAGGAAGTCCACGGACTGAGTTGTGAGAATAGTCCTGGCAGTTGTGTCGGGATGGTAGAAGTTTGACATCTGGCACAGGAGAGCCAGAAGGGTTATCTGCAAGAGTTGGAGGACAGTTGTGGTCACGAGTGTCCGGAAGTAGTATGTGTCAGGATGAATACAGCAGGTAATCAGCTAATGCTAAATGATGCTAAAGATTGGGTCTGCTGTGTATTGAGTCTCTTGGATTTCGCTCCAGTCTAGGTCATTGTTGACAGTAAAAATGAAACTGATTAGTGTGAACTTTGCAGAGAATGGGAGATAAGGAACTGGAAAGTTTTCTATAAAAAGTAAAGTGTGGCTTAACAGGGACTTAAAACCCTTAATAGATTGGAGGTGACTAGCAAACTCTTCTTTTAAGTTTTCTTTATTTTTGGAAGGTAAATTTTACAGAAGGAGAAGAAAAGAGATCTGGCATCTGCTTGTTCACTCGCCAAATGGCTGCAAGGGCTGGAGCTTGTTCAGTCTGAAGCCAGGAACCAGGAGCTTGTTCCGGGTCTTCCATGTGGGTGCAGAGGTTCAAGGACTGGAGCCAAATCTCTGTTGCTTTCCCAGGTCACAAGCAGGGAGCTGGATTGGAAATGGAGCAGCCTGTGCACAAATTGACATTTATATGGGATGCTGGAGCTATAGGCGGAGGCCTAGCCTGCTTTATTATGGCACTGCTCCCCCAATTTAAAAAGTGTTTTTTTTTTTTTTTTTATAATTTACTTGAAAGAAGTGAGGGTGGGCAGGATGTTGATCTCTTGTTTGGTTTACTGCCTAAATGCCCATAACAGCTTGGACAAAGTCAGGCTGAAACTCCGAACCTGGGACTCAATCTTGGTGTCCCACATCAAGTCACAGACCCAGCCTCATTAGCATCACCTGCCACCTCCCTGGGTACAGCAGATTAACAGGAAGCTGGAATTGCGATTCCAGTCACTCTATCCCCTATACAAGTGGCTACCCTAACAAACTTTGTAGAACTAGCTTGAAAGAAGACAACTTCAGGTGTTCCTGAGAGTTCCCTGTGTTGTTGACATGTATGTTGGTTTATCTTTAGTTATAAACTGTCCCAAACTGTACAGGTAAGGAAGGATAAGGAGTGACTGTGTGCTCAACCTGACATCTTTGAAATATGCTTCAGATCATTCCAAAGTTCTTGATTGGTTACCAGCATGTAAAAATAGATATGTTTCTTTCTTTCTTTTTTTTTTTTAAAGATTTATTCATTTTTTATTACAGCCAGATATACACAGAGGAGGAGAGACAGAGAGGAAGATCTTCCGTTCGATGATTCACTCCCCAAGTGAGCCGCAACGGGCCGATGCGCCCCGATCCGATGCCGGGAACCAGGAACCTCTTCCGGGTCTCCCACGCGGGTGCAGGGTCCCAAAGCATTGGGCCGTCCTCGACTGCTTTCCCAGGCCACAAGCAGGGAGCTGGAAGGGAAGTGGAGCTGCTGGGATTAGAACCGGCACCCATATGGGATCCCAGGGCTTTCAAGGCGAGAACTTTAGTGGCTAGGCCACGCCGCCGGGCCCAAAAATAGATGTTTCTGAACCCAGCCTTTCAGTTTTTATTTAAAAAAGAAAAAAAAGATAGGTCTGATAAAATTAGGCTCTTTAACGCACTTCGTGAGAATATTCGACTCCCCTTTTTGAACCCATTTTACATCTCTAGTTCATTGCATGCCCTGTGACCTGGAATTTGTTGCTGAGTCCTTTTGTCACCATTTATTGTTGTTGTCTGTTGTACTTTTTTTTAACCCACAGCCGCCTTTATCCATATATCGTACACTAAAGTTAGGCATTTAATTGCCTGACCCCTGTGTCAGCCTCACAGGGTTAGGGATGGATTGTGTCTTCGGGTCATATGTGGCGGTGAAGTGTCTGATCACTGTCTATGTGCCTCAGACAGGGCCTATCGCATAGCAGATTGCAGGCTTTATATATAACATTATATTATATAATCAGGTATATTATATATAATGTTGTATATATAATATATCTATTATATCATGATATATATATATCATATATGATATATATATCATATGATATATCATATGATATATATATATCATATATATGATATATAATATATACTATTTCCTTTTTGTATGAGTAAGTGACCAATACAGAGTACAGCAGTGGTGTGCCACCCAGCTGAGTGTGGTACTCTATTTGTAGTTTGATATACTAGCGTTTTGGGTGGGAGCTTCCTGTGCTTTGACTGTGTCTAGCCAGGTGACTGGCTGATACCTTCAGGTCTGTTTTATTATCTCACTGTGTAACGCAGTAGGTTCATTTTTATGGGCCTTTGTTTTTAGAGTCTTTTTCAGATACTAATGAGTATATACATATAAGTTCCCCTGTTTGCAAATCTAGTATTTTGTGTTCCAGCATGAATTGGAGCTGGATGGTTTCCTCAGAGCCAGAATGGCCCTGGGAGGTAAATGTTTCTGCTTATGGAGACACTTCCACTCCCATTCCTTTCCCCACCCACTTTTACTTCCTACTTCTCTTCAGGGAGGATAGATAGAGTTTTTATTTTGTTGGCAGTTTTCTGGTGCCGGGGGAAGGGGACAAGTTCAAGTGTATTTGTCTTTGTACTCATACTTTTCCCATCTCCTCTTTCTTTTTAAGTTTCTAGTTTGAGTTAAAACAAGCAAACCTATTTTAAAAGATATGGTTGTTATTACATAAATTCGGTTCATGCGGTGCATTTGAACTCCTTTGCGTGCTCAGGATGTTTGTCAGATAGTGATGTATTGACAATTAAGTACATTGTCACCTTTGGGAATTAGCTTGTCATGCTTGCTGGGGTGGTGAGGGCTTTGGTTTTCACAAATTTAAGTAGAATGTAACATTTGAGAGCATAAGAGGATGATAATAAGTGTGAGATAAAATTTGTCTTTGTTTAGTTCATTAACAGGATTAATTGAATTCTAATTCAGTGCTTACATGTTGTGAACCATGGTCCAAAGGTACATATACCATGGTCCAAAGGTACATCCAGCCACTCTTGTCCACGATGCTTTTGCTGTTGCTGCTTTCCTGATGTTGACTGTGCTACACCTCTTTATGTTGCTTCCTTTGGCCATGCCAACCTAAAATTACACTTTCTTACTTGCAGCTGTGGTTTTGACTGTGAGAATGTTTGTAATGTGGTATTCAAATTCCATTGACACTTTCCTCTCTCATTTGTCTGAGTACAGAAACAAACCTTAATGCAGCATATCCTGCGCTGTGACTATGAGGCCTGTCGTCAGTATCTTATGAATCTGGAGCAAGCCCTTCTGTTAGAGCAGAATCTACAGCTGATACAGACCTTCATCAGCCACAGATGCGATGGAAACAGAAACATTTTGCATGCTTGTGTGTCAGTTTGCTTTCCAACCAGCAATAAGGAAACAAAAGAAGAAGAGGGTAAGGTTAAGACTTTTTTGACCTAAGGCAAAGTCAGTCTAAAGAATATGTGTAGTTTCATGTAGTTTGTAAAATTTTTGATTTTTGTCTGTCAGAAGGTAAGATTTCCTGAACTCCTGCCAGGATGGATATGTAGCAGCAGCAGAATTTCTCATTCATGTTTTCTTCTGTCTTTAATTCTCTTCGAAATTTTAAATTTATTTTTAAAGGTTAATTTATTTATTTGAAAGTCAAAGTGAAAAAAGAAGATATCTTCCATCTACTAATTTGCTCACCAAATGGCCATAATAGCAAGGGCTGGGTTAGGGTAAAGAACTCAATCTTCATCTCCCACATGGAGAATAGGAACTCCTTGAGGTATCAGCCATTGCTTCCTAGGCCTTAACCTGGGAAAATGGTTGGAAGTGAGTAATGGGGATCCAGATCTGTTCTCTGATATGAGATGCATAGATCCCAAGCTGTGCTTTACCCCTTAACTCACTGTACCAAAAGATGCACTTCTTTACTTGTTAATGACCTTATTTGTTGACCTTTGGAGACTGGGAAGTAAAATCTGAATGAGGACATAAATCACATGTTAGAAGTCATTGTTTGTTTTTTTAAGATTCATTTATTTTTATTGGAAATGTGGATATACAGAGAGATCTTCTGTCTGCTGATTTACTCCCTAAGTGGCTGCAGTGACCAGAACTGGGATGATCTGAGCCAGGAACCTCTTTTGGGTCTCCCACACAGGTGCAGGGTCCCAAGGTCATCCTCTACTGCTTTCCCAGGGAGCCAGATGGGAAGTGGAGCAGCTGGAACATGAACCAGTACCCACATGCGATCCTGGTGGATGCAAGGCGCGGATTCAGCCACTAGGCTATTATACTGGACCACATAGTTCAGTCTTTTTAAATCTGACACTCAGGAGGAAAAATGAATCAGCTGGTTAATCAGGAGGAAAAATGAATCAGTGTGTGGCTTAGAGCACCAGTGCATGTATGAATCTGCATTTGATGACCTTAGCTATTTTTGAGGTTTAAATTGGTTCTGATTTCTTTTGTCTTTCAGAAGCAGAACGCTCTGAAAGAAATACATTTGCAGATCGGCTTTCTGCTGTTGAGGCCATTGCTAATGCAATCTCAGTTGTTTCAAGTAATGGCCCAGGTAACCGGGCTGGATCATCGAGTAGCCGAAGGTAATGTGGTTTTTACCAGGAAAGTTAAACGAGAAAAAAAGAAATACACGTACAGAAAGCAGTGTCTCTCTCTTACTTATCTTCTGCATGAATTGATGGGTTGTCTTTGATTTGTTTTTGGCTCCTTCAATAACACCATGGAAAAAATATCAGATAATAACTACAATTCAAATCTAGAACATTAGGCCCTGAAACTTTACAGAAATTCAACATAATTTACACAAATAGTTTAATTTTTCCAATGTGTTCTGATTTTATTACTCTTGCTTCCTATGAAGTTATTTTCTTTAATTGGAGAATAAGTAATAAAGTAATAGAACCTCTACCTTTTATTTTAGGTCAGTTTCACAGATGTCTTAATGATCTGGGGCGAAGTGAAAAGTTGGTGATGCATTTTGATTGCTTAGTGTTAAAATTTTCAGGTTTTCGGAGTTGTGGGAAGGACATTAACACATTTACAACACATTAAGAATCGATGTTTCACTAGTTGATAAGTATAAATGATTCAGGTTATCGTTCTAGAGAGAACAAAAATTCTATCACTGACCTCTCATGAATGGAAGCACTGCTCACACTCTGTGCTAATGTGATAGGCTGTGAAGTCTTAAAAACTCTCCTTGCCTGGTTTCTATTACATATTCATCTTTCCCTTTAGAAATTATTAATCAGAAATGGGTACAGAGAAGGCTTCTAGGTTGATAGCTTCTTATGTTTAAAAACATTTTCAAGTTTTTGATTAATCTCATCTGTATGGGTGGCCAAATTTTAATTTAAAAATTACTAAAGCATTAGGTAAAGCACTACCAGCTTACTTATTTGGGATGACACCAGGTAGGCAAAGTGATCAAAGTGCAAAGAAGTTTAAATTCTTCGTGAAGAAATTAGTGTCTGGATTATTTCAGGTATTTTATTTTCTCAGGGAAATTACAGGTGCAAATCCAGTTGGACTCTGATATGGTTGGTCCAATGCCAGTGCTGCCATCTTTTGTTCATGTAAGGATTATTTTGAAGGCAAAGACTAAAAGGAGCTTCAAGAGTGGGTGATGTGTTGCTCACAGAAATAATTTGCAAGTAAGCTCCTTTGAGGAATTTGCCGAAGATTTCACTGCAGTGCTCTTAACCAGTTCAAACTCAGGGCTGCCGATTGATCAGCTGAAAGCACAGGAGCCTTATTACCTCGCCCGGCAGTAGGAAGTCCACAGACTGCTTCACTCAAGTGACACCCTGCTCTAGCCTACAATGGATTTTATAGGCGATGCCCCTTGATGAGTATGCAGGCTGGGATTCATACTCACGTGAGCTGTAAGCTCACAACTCAATATTGAATGGAGTACTGTTAAATGCCTTCAGATGGTGATTTGACTCAGAAGTTTCGTAAAATGGCTGAATAGTTCCCGAGTTCCAAGGGCAGACTTAGTGGAGAGCTTGATTGGTGCATCTGATTGCAGGTGTATGTACGCTAGAGATTGTTAATCTGGGAGACACATGACCTTCGCTTTTTTGTCACAGTGTTATGTTTGAACATGACTGGATTCTAAGGCTTCTGTAGCATGGATATTACGTGCTTACAAAGAGGAAGTTACATCATCCTTGACTTCTTCCATATTGTCAGAAAACACGATGACTCCAGGCAAGCCTGTACGAAGAAATGTCAAAACTCTGAATCTTAGCCGCCAAGGTGGTATCTCCTCAGTGTTGTCCTCAGCCATGAGGATACAGGTGAATCTTCATGAATTGTGTACGGCATCTTGAAGAATAATTTTCTTTTTTGTTTTTTGTTTTTTATTTTTTAAGAATCTGTATGAGGAGCTGGGCATTGTACTTAAAAATGGTCCCAAGACCTAATGAAGAGAAGAGGTTAAGGACAATTTTAAAAGTGAAAAGGAATGACCCCCTCCTTTAATATTGAATTGACTACATGACAGCAACAAAGTTGGGAGCTTGCAAGTTCAAGATGAGACTATGGTCTCAATTTTTATCTTCATTTATTCTTAATCTACTTTAAGTTAGAGGTTGATAAATACCCCATATATATTTTGTTCAATGCATTGTTAGAAACTTTTTTCTTTCATTTGAATGCCTTTACATGAGCAGGTATGCCTCTAATTTTCCATATTTTTCACACCTGTCTGCCCTTTATTCATTTATTTTATCTTTCTGACCCAGTAGGCATTGACTTTGGGACCCTGGTGTAAGCATTTATTTTCAGGTCATTAATAGTACCTCCCAATTACTGATGAATTTTCTCACTGTTGTGTGTTTTGAGTGCGACACAAAAGGATACCAAATGCTTGTGTCGAGCTTAATTGAAACGATGTAGAAACATCACAGTGTGAACAGGCACTGTTACTGGGAAGATACTTGCCTTTTTCTCTGGGTGATCTCTTTGGACAGGGACGTGACCTTGACTGAAATAGTCACCGTTTGCTCCTGTTCACATTATAAACTCTTGAACTCAAATTTCTAAAATGGGGATAAGAAGACATCAGTAATTTAAAAAGAATTATCCATAGGTAACTTTCAGCAGTACTGTATTAGCTAATGTGTTGAGACATTAAAATGTTCTTGGCTGAATCTTCCAGAATGTTTTATTCCCATATGTACATCGTAAGTAAGGTTTAGGAAATGGATGTGTTCCTTTAAATAGTTCCTGCAAGAGAGCGTTTCATGAATACAGAAGTTATTTTTCTTACAAAATTGAAAATGTATTGACATGGAAAATCACAATTCCACTTAGCTTAAATAATTAATTAAACCAGTGATTGAAGTGATAACAATATCTCTCAAACTACCTAATTTACACAGATTATGTTTACCTAAGGGGTTAGGTCTTACGTATCAGATGTCATGTCTTTGGAATTAAGACTGCATGAGAGAATACAGTCCTTTATGTGATGTCCAGCCCTTAAAATGGAGTATCTTACCCATTCAGAAACTTTAAAATTGTGGCTAAGTAAAGGGATTTGCCTTATGTGCTCTCTTAATTACTGTCAATTCGATATGTTTGTAGCTTTTGGAAGCTTTTATTCCAAGGTATAGACTTCGGTGTAGGTAGCTAGGCACTTGTTCTCCTGCCGAAGTCTCTGTGTGATGATTTCTTTTTAGTGATACGCACACCTGTATAGTAGTGCTTCCTCAATAACAGTAGAACATCATGCCCAGACAATCTAATGACGTATTTTATAAGCTCTAGTTTCATTCATTAATTTCTTGGAGAAAAAGTTGTATGTTGAAAAAATAAATTTTTTTTGTATAAACAATGAATCTAAATTGGTCTTTGTTTCAAAACTTATTGTGTGGGTTTCTGAGATCACAGAAAAGGGATTGAATTAGGGTAACTGTGTGTTTTGTGCTAATCAGTATGTCTATTATTACACTTAATTCTTAGCATTTATGAAAAAGGGCCAGAAAGCCTTCTGTTAAGTGTTTAGCTGTTCATATGTCTGTACTGTATGAGCGATTATTTCTAATCTTATTTCATCACAACTTTTGTTCCCTGTGCTGTAAGTTTGTGTGGGAGCCTCATACAGTGGGCTTCCTGCTGGACTGGGTGCTAGTGGCCCCAGCTTCATGCCTGTCCCTCACTGACCTACTCTGTGGTTCCGGAATTGGCCTTTGTACTTCACTTCCTTTGCCTGGCGTGTGTATTTGTAGAACATGCTTTGATCTTTCAGATGAATAGTTTCTGTGCTCCTTTCTGTTCCTTGTGCACGTGATAGTGAACTCTGGTTTTGTCCATGTTCTTGTAGTTTGAGATTACGAGAGATGATGAGACGATCGCTGCGAGCCGCTGGTCTTGGTAGACATGAAGCTGGAGCTTCATCCAGTGACCATCAGGATCCAGTCTCTCCCCCCATCGCGCCCCCTAGTTGGGTTCCTGACCCTCCTGCCATGGATCCTGGTAAGATCTGCTTTTACTTTGTTTGCAACCAAAAGACATGCTTATGAAAGAGAAGTAATTGAGTATTTTAGTTAATATGTAGAAATTTGCAGTGTTTCAAAGTAGCACATTATTTTATGAACATTTTGTCTAAGGAGCATATATTTTAAGCATTAAAATTCAAGAATCTTTGATCAGGTACCTCCTTTACGGTAAGCTAGAGTGCCTTTATCGGTAATACATTAAGATGTGTCAATAATTTGCTTAGCAGATTCCTTCTCTTAGAGTTTGGAGAAGACTTGTTCTCTTAAGTATCTGTCCACTTTGACCTTTGGCTTGCAGAGAAAAGCCTTAAGGCCAGTTAAAAGCACATGTTAGAACTATGTTGCCTATAATGATGTACATCCTGCTGTTCTGTTTACTGAAAGATGGTGACATTGATTTTATCCTGGCCCCCGCTGTGGGATCTCTTACCACAGCAGCAACTGGCACTGGTCAAGGACCCAGCACCTCCACCATTCCAGGTAAGAGTCTGTGTGTACTCTTTTGTCTGGGCATTTGGAAGAAGAAGGACACACTTTGGATGTAGGGTTCTTTGGATCTGCACTGTATGTGGAGGAGACTTTTCTTTCCTCGAAAAGCAGTTAACTATCTGAATTATCTTCCGTATGTCAGTGAAAATGTCCGGTATGTATGTGCATAGATGTAGAGATGAGATTGGTGAGATGAGTTTGTTGCTAATGGTGGGGTTGGGCTTGGCGTGTTGATGGGGGTGTTTACTCTGCCGTGGTCAGCATTGGAGGTATTCAGTGGGTCTGCTTCCTTGCAGGGCCTTCCACAGAGCCTTCTGTAGTAGAATCCAAGGACCGAAAAGCAAACGCACATTTTATATTAAAATTATTATGTGACAGTTCGGTTCTTCAGCCCTATCTTCGGGAACTCCTCTCTGCTAAGTAAGAAAATTTCATATACTGTATGTGGGAAGATTAAGCTTAGGGAACGTTAGTGTTTAAATTGATATTCTGATATGTAAAGAGCAGTTATGTGAATTTAGTTTACTAGAATGTAGTATTGTATTCTTTTGGCCACTTTTCTTTCTTGAGTGGGTAGTTTTTTGGGGGTAGGGGTGCTTTATATGTTTAGAAAAAAGGAGGGGATAGAGAAATCTGTCAGCTACTTCACTCCCCAAATGGCCACAGCAGCTGGGATTAGGCCAGGCCAAAGCCAGGACCTAGGGAGTCCATACTGATCTCCCACTTGGGTGGTAGGGGCCTTCAGTAATTAGGGGGTGCTAGTGTCACATGCAGAGAGTTAATTTGTTGTGCCAAAATGTTCATCACTGGGTGCTCATCCCAAAGCCACCAGAGCCACTTAACCCGGTTCACCTGGTAGCCTAGACTGCCCGTGAGACCTGAAGTCCAGAGCACCACGTGCAGGGGTCCCGGACAGGGCCCTTCCTTTCCCATTGCTCCGCGGCTCATGCAGTGCTGGGGAGGCAGATGGAAAGAGGAATCCACTCATTTGTGTGGGCAGAGAGGGCAGCAGGGCAGCAGCAGATGTGTGAACTCCGTTAGGGTCAGCCACGTGGGTGTTGGTGGCAGGGCTCCAAGCATGTAGGCCATCTTTTACTACTTCCCCAGGTGTGTTAGCAGGGAGTTCTGTTGTAGGAAAGTCAGGGAATAAATAGCCATTGTTGTAGATAATGCCTCTATGCACTATGCCATAGCACTGGCCATGCCTCCTTGTTTACCTTAGGTTGATCAGGGTGCATGTTTATGTATTTTGAAAAGATTACAGAATAATTATTTTGTAATGTAAATAGGTGTTTGTTTTATCATCAGAAGGGTTGTAACAATCAATAGATATATATTTTAAAGTTTTATTTATGTATCTGCAACGCAAAGTAGGAATGCAGAGAGCCCAACTGTCTGCAATGGCCAGGGATGGCCACTCTGAAGTGAAGAGCTTGTTCGGGGTTTCCGACGTGGATGACAGGGGCCAAGCACTTTTAATCTTTTGCTTTCCCAGGTACTTGGCAGGTAGTTGGATTGGAAGTGAAGAAGCTAGGTCTCAAACTGGGTCCCATTTGGGATGCCGGTATTCCATGTTGTTTGATATATATCACCAGAGTTCTGGCCCCTATACTTAATATTTTTATGTACAATTTTTTTCAACTTAGGGATGCAAGAGGGATGACTCCATTTATGTCAGCTGTAAGTGGCCGAGCTTACCCTGCTGCAATTACCATCTTAGAAACAGCCCAGAAAATTGCAAAAGGTAATTAAGTTACAAGTCCTAAATGAGTTATTTTGCAGAAATAAATATTCTTTATGAAAGATTATTCAAATTGTTAATATGTAAAGGATGTAACTGATTGGAAACTTTGAGGCAATTCTTTCTGTGAAATTCATCATGTGTTTATAGTTTTTTCAAGTACCATGTATTTTTTAACTTTACATGAGGAAACAGCTATGAATTTTTTGAAAGATTTTAAAAAATATCTCTAATGTATATTGTTAAATACATTGAAAGTACAGATTACTGAATAAGTATAGAACCTTCTAGTGCTAAATCGGTGGTAGTGATAAAAGTTTGTGGCAAGAATAGGCAGAAAAGATGTCTTATAGTTATTTCTGAGAGTAATTTCTGTTCAATGGGTGCATGAAGGAACATCAGTTTTTGCCATGCTTTGTTGAGACAGTTGAATTTTTAAAAGTAAGAATTTAAAAAACACTACCGATAAATTATTTCTGAGATGGACTGACTAGTCTGGTGCACGGTGCTAAGCATGCAGATGGTTGATGTGTGGTGTGTGTCCCCTACCCTCATAGGTGCCTGTGGTTTAATCATGCTTTGCATCTCTTGTCTGCAGAATTGTTTTTTTTTTTCTTTGTACACTGACTTTGACTTGGTTTAAAAATAGTAATTTCTCATTTGTAAAACTTCAATTTTAAGATTTTTTCCATTTCAGGAAAGTAGTGTATGATTGTGCCTAAGTTCTTTCATAATAGATGAACTGCTGTATTCTTAATCGTTGTAGCTGAAGTATCCTCAAGTGAAAAAGAAGAAGACGTATTTATGGGAATGGTTTGTCCATCAGGGACCAACCCTGATGACTCTCCTTTGTATGTCCTGTGTTGTAATGACACCTGCAGTTTCACCTGGACTGGAGCAGAGCACATCAACCAGGTGAGTACGATACCTGTCCTTGGTTTTATGCTGCCTTTTGTTTTTGGTCATCACTAGAGTTAAAGTTTTCGGCTTCGGTACTACAATTTTGATATTCATTTTATGCTGAGTGATTACATTCTCCACTTATAGTTCGTCTAGGTTTAATTTCTAAATTGATTAGCAAATTAAATATGACAGCTGTGAAAAGATAATAGTCTTCACTGTGCACTGATCCACAGTTCTTATTTTTTTTTTCAAGAAACTTTTTAAGACTTTTTTTTTAAAAGATTAATTTATTTTATTACAAAGTCAGATATACAGAGAGGAGAGACAGAGAGGAAGATCTTCCGTCCCATGATTCACTCCCCAAGTGAGCCGCAACGGCCGGTGCGCGCCAATCCAAAGCCAGGAACCTGGAACCTCTTCCGGGTCTCCCACGCGGGTGCAGGGTCCCAAAGCTTTGGGCCGTCCTTGACTGCTTTCCCAGGCCACAAGCAGGGAGCTGGATGGGAAGTGGAGCTGCTGGGATTAGAACCGGCGCCCATGTGGGATCCCGGGGCGTTCAAGGCGAGGACTTTAGCCGCTAGGCCACTGTGCCGGGCCCCAAGACTGTTTTTTGAAAGGCAGAGTTACACAGAGAGGGAAAAAGAGACACGTTGAGAGCTCTTCATCTGCTGGTTCACTTCCCATTTGGCGTGAAGCAGGCTGGTCTGAAACCAGGAACCAGGAGATTCTTCCCAGTTTCCCATATGAGCACAGAACCAAGGCCATCCTCTGCTGCTCTCCTGAGCACATCAGCAAGGAGCTGAATCAGACATGGCGCAGCCAGAACTCAACCTGGCAACCACATGGGATGCTGCCGCCGCCTGTATAGGCTTTCTTTCTTTCTTTTTCTTTTTTTTTTTTTAAAGATTTATTTATTTTTATTACAAAGTCAGATATATGGAAAGGAGGGAAGACAGAGAGGAAGATGTGTTCAAAGATTCACTCTGCAAGTGGCCACAACGGCCAGTACTGTGCTGATCTGAAGACAGGAGCCAGGAACTTTTTCCAGGTCTCCCACGCTGGTGTAAGACCCAAGGCTTTGGGACATCTTAGACTGCTTTCCCAGGCCATAAGCAGGGAGCTGGATGGGAAGCAGGGTAGCCAGGACACGAACCAGCGCCCATACAGGATCCCAGCGTGTTCAAGGCGAGGACTTCAGCTGCTATGCTACCATGCTAGGCCATGCATAGGCTTAATTTAGTATGCCACAACATAACAGAGTGAGTTTCTTATTTTAAATACTACTGTAGGATGTCCATTTTATTGTAAATATTTAAATATTTTTATTAAATTTGAAAGACAAGCCAATAGCGAGATGAACAGAGTTCTTCCATCTGCTCTTTGATTCCCTAAGTGCTCACGGCAGCCAGGGTCAGGCCAGGCTGTGTCCACAGCGCTGAACCCAGTCCTCTTCCACGTGGATGGCAGGAACCCCAAGTACTTTTGGTGTCAGTTGCTATTTCTTTCTCAGGAAGAATTAACAAGGAGCTTAGCTAAGTGGTGGAGCAGGAATTGAAACCCAGCCTCTCAGACAACAGATTTGAGTGTCCCAAGTTGGGTTTTAACCATTGTGCCTAATGTCCAACCTCACAGCCCTTGGTAAAAGATTTGCTAACTATAACCTTTTGAGGCAGGTGATATAAGTTATTTTTGTCCTGTTGATAATACAATAGCATAAATGTTTATTGTGGGGGCTGGGACTGTGGCATAATGGTTAAGCAAATGTGTGTAGCTGCAGCATCTCATGAGTCCTAGTTCGTGAACCAGCTGCTCTACTTCCTATCCAGTTGCCTGTGAATGTGATTAGGAAACCAGCAGATGACCCAGGTTCTCAGCTATCTCACATGGGAAATCCTGAGAAGCTCCTGGCTCCTTATGCAGCTTGGCTTAGCTCATCCATTTGGGGAGTGTACCAGAGGATGCAACATTCTCTCTCTCTCTCTCTCTCTCCCTCTCCCCATTTCCTTTTTATTCTCTCTCCTCTGCGTCTCGCTTGTCTCTCTGCCTTTCAAAGAAACTGAATGTTTAATGTCTATCTGCTATATATATATATATATATGTAAACTTATAATAAAATTGTAAGTATACATGTAAACTTACAATAAAATTTTTGTAATTTGTTACTTAACAAAGAACAGTCACTTTATTATAATTTAAATGGTATAGAGAATACCAAAAGTAATTATTGTGGTGATTTACATTCATACTTAAAAAAAATACGTTTAAACGTGAACTCTTCATTGTAGGATATCTTTGAGTGTCGAACTTGTGGGTTACTGGAATCACTCTGTTGTTGTACAGAATGTGCGAGGGTTTGTCATAAAGGTCATGATTGCAAGTGAGTACAGTGCCAATTTTTTGTCTTATAAAACATTTTGTATCAAATTTTTGTTAAGTCATGTGGTAATTGTATAACTGAGAAAATTGATGTTTCCCGAGTTTCCCCCATTCTCATTTTATACATCAAAATGTTCTCAGTTTAAAGTGTCTTTTGAGTTTTTTTGTTAGTGGTTCTGTTTTAGTCCTGCTCAATTAACTATAAGATAATGGGCTAAGAAACAGTGACTGTGGGTCAGTTAGTTGTGTAAGTAGCGTGTATGGAGTGTTTTTGCTTGTTGTGCAGTGAAGGCCTCAGGCCTCCTGTGAGTTAGATCTGCCGCAATATTACGGTTACCCTGATGCAGATGGGTGTGGATATATACACTGTACGTAATAGGTTTCTTAAGTCATTCGTAGTAATATCTCATCCTGCAGTCATTATTGTAGCTAATCCTGTTCATTGTCACAGGCCTGAGAGATAGTGAGATACACTTGCACTAGCACCAGCACTATCACCAGTAGAACGTCAAGTGGAAATGGCTACTGAACTGTTGATGTTACTGGCAGTTTGCTTTGAGGCTTCTTTAAAATTTTTTCAAACATTCTTGTGTTCCTTATCTATACATCTAAAAGTGTGTGTCTTCTTTTTGATTAAGTGCAGTCAGTAGGCTGGTTGCTTCATTAGGCTTGATGCTAGGTTTGGGTACTTAGGATGGATAAGAGAGTCCTTTCTTATCAGTGTTCATATTCCTGCTTGCGGATGTAAGAATGAACTATCTACCTGTAAGAATCTGCATTAATTGCCCCAGGTCATTTCAGGTTACTTAATTTATGGGTATTTTGTGGGGTTTTTTTTGTTACATAAACTTTCTCGTTTAAAATTTGATGTTACTCTTTTACAAGTTTGTTTTTGTTCCCATATATGAATTCCTTCTAGACTAAAACGGACATCACCAACAGCTTATTGTGACTGTTGGGAGAAATGTAAGTGTAAAACTCTAATTGCCGGACAGAAGTCTGCTCGTCTTGATCTGCTCTATCGCCTGCTCACGGCGACTAATCTGGTCACTCTGCCAAATAGCAGGCAAGTAGGGTTTCAGACACACAAGGGAAGTGTTCAGCACTTCCGAGTGACATTTTCCCTGCTTAACACTCGTGTTCTGTCCTCCAGGGGCGAGCACCTCCTGCTGTTTCTGGTGCAGACAGTCGCAAGGCAGACAGTGGAGCACTGCCAGTACAGGCCACCTCGCATCAGGGAGGACCGGAATCGGAAAACAGCCAGTCCTGAGGGTGAGTCACCCTGTTGGGTGGGACCTTGATGGAAGGAAGCTGTTTGCTTTGGTCTAACTCACTGTTTCCCTGCAGATTCCGATATGCCTGATCATGATTTAGAGCCTCCACGATTTGCCCAGCTGGCACTGGAACGTGTTCTACAGGACTGGAATGCCTTGAAGTCTATGATTATGTTTGGGTCACAGGAAAATAAAGACCCGTATGTATTCATTGAAATTTTTCAGTTTTTTTCCTTCCTGTATCAGAGAAAGATTGCAATGCATTCTTTTTTTTTGCCTTCCAGTCTTAGTGCCAGCAGTAGGATAGGCCATCTTTTGCCAGAAGAACAAGTATACCTCAATCAGCAAAGTGGCACAATTCGTTTGGACTGTTTCACTCATTGCCTTATTGTCAAGTGTACAGCTGATATTTTGGTAAGTCTCTTGAGCTGTATTACAAATATATGAAAAGGAGGCTGTTCTTTAGCTAGCATCGTTATTTGTTTTTCTATCCAAACCCCAAGTGCTGGTACACTCTGAGGAATGGCATGGTGGGGATGATTTTTATGTCTCAGGAGTTCTTTTCATCCTGAATAAAAACTTTAAAACATCAGAATAATAGAACAATATGTAAACTTTTGGACTAATGTCTAAAATTACTAGAAACTTAATGCCTTCTAAAAATATGTATTTTTTTCAAATACCGTTTTCACTGTAAAATTAGAGAATTTACATCGTTAAACTTAGTGCTGTAGAGGTTATGGTTAAAGAATACAGTCACGTCAACTGGGGAGGCATGGATTTTTGGTTCTCTTCTGAAAACAACTAAAAATGTCACATTGCCCTGAACACCTATCATAAGTATGCAGTCTGAGGAAAAATAGGTCATGTTGTGGTAATGTATTGTATGAATCTGTTATTAGTAAGTTGTTAACTAAGTTTACTCAATCAGTTAATAAAATGTAATGTGACAACTTAAAAATACAGATTATCATAACATTTTTAAAAATTAAAAATACAGTATGAAATTAGGTGTTGTGTATCATTAATATTTGCGCAATAGACCATCTATAGAAAAATATTCATGGTATACCGGGTGAGATAGGATCATGAATTTCTTTACATAATTATTTGAAACTACTTTGCTGTTTTGATGAATCTCCTAAAGATAATATAGTTTTTCAAAAAACATCTTAAGACTGTTTAGTTGAAAAGCAGTTACAGGGAAACACAGTTCATTCCATGCTGCTCCCTCCCTCTCCATGCATGGCATAGTGATAGGGGCTGGGCCAGGCGGAAGCCAGAACCTGGAGCTGCATCTGAGTCTCCCTCTTGGGTGGCAAGTTCCCAAGTTACTGGACTGTCTTCTTGTTCTACTTTGCCATACGCCTTGTTAGGGAGATGGATAGGAAGTAGAGTAGCTGGGATTTGAACTGAAGGTACAGACGGCAGCTTAACAAACTGTACTATCCCATCTGCCCTTGTGTTCTTCTGATTAGATGTGTTTGTTGTTTGTTTTCTAAATAATGATTGAGATACTGAGGACACAGTGGTAATTGCTGTGCATAAATTGATCATTGACTTTGCAAATATTTCACTTAAATTTGTTTTGAGGTTTTAGTGTAAAATATTAGTATTAATATGGCCCTTACACTTTTTACTTTAAGAATGTCTGTAAACATCTTGTGAAATATGTTGACATTAATTGTTACTACAACTTTATAAAGCTTTTAGATACACTACTAGGTACACTAGTGAAAGAACTCCAAAATAAATACACACCTGGACGTAGAGAAGAAGCAATCGCTGTGACAATGAGATTTCTACGTTCAGTGGCAAGAGTTTTTGTCATTCTTAGTGTGGAAATGGCTTCATCCAAAAAGAAAAAGTAAGGCATCCTTTTTTATTTTGATTTTTTTCTGTTGTATGCACACAAATGTGTGTGATAACATTATATGTATGGTAGTATTCACAGGAGATTCCTTTGTTTTCTTTTGCTGTAGCAACTTCATCCCACAGCCAATTGGAAAGTGCAAACGTGTATTCCAGGCACTGCTGCCTTATGCTGTAGAAGAGTTGTGCAACGTGGCAGAGTCCCTGATTGTTCCTGTCAGAATGGGGATTGCCCGCCCAACAGCACCATTTACTCTGGCTAGCACTAGCATTGATGCGATGCAAGGCAGCGAGGAATTGTTCTCCGTAGAGCCGCTGCCACCACGACCATCGTCTGATCAGTCAAGCAGGTAAATTTCCATAGCAGTAGAATTGGATTGATCTTTTTCCTGGAAAATGTCACATTTGGCTGATTGAAATTTTTGGATAAGCACCCAGTGAGTGTGTATAAACCTTTGTGTAACACATGGTAGAGATTTTATTTTGGAATATGTGAAGACACTTTCAAAATGATTATGGGTGTGAAGAAAGGATACATTTAGCCTAGCAAGTGAACCTGTGTCTCATCTCACGGAATGTGGGTTTGATTCCTGGCTCTGCAGCATAATTCCAGCTTCTTAACAATATGAGCTGTGGAAGGCCGTGAACTTTGCTACCCATCTAGGAGGCTGGTTTGCATTCTAGGCTCTTGGCTTGGGCCCAGGCCAGCCTTTGTGAGCATCTGGAGGAGTAAATGAGTGGAAGGAAACTGTCTCTTTGTTGTCTGTTGCTTTCAAATATAATCTACTGCAAACAAATTGGCAACAGAGCCATTAGATGTTGAGGAGCAGGTAGAAAAGGAAGAGTTTTCTCCTGGAGATTGTTTGAACTGGAAACACTCATCAACATGAGCCTGGAGTGCCTTTCTGTGGAAAGGTAAAGTTGGGAGCCAGTGCCATGGCATAGAAGCTAAAGCAGGTGCCTGGGAAGCCATGATCCTGTTTTAATCCTGACTGCTCTGGTTGAGCTCCAGCTCCATGCCAGTGACCTGGGAAAAGCTGCAGAAGCTAGTCTAAGTGCCCTGCTGCCCAGGTAGGGGTTCTGGGTGGAGTTCCTGCCTCCTGGCTTTGACCTGGGCAGGCTGCAGCCATTGTGGACATTTGGGAACATCCAATAAAATGGAAGACACAGAAGATATCGGTCTCTCCGTGTGTCTATATCTTTGCCACTTGAAATAGGTGGATGAATCTTCAAATTTTAAAAAAATAGTAAAGCAGATTCTGAGATTTGTAAGTTAAGTACACATGGTGAAACAATTGCATTTGAGTTCCATATTTCTGATCCTGAGTTGTTACTGTGAGGATTCAATTTAAAATGGCCTCCCACCAGATGTGTCGCAAGTCCATGCTGCGCGTGTACCTTGGGAAGCAGTGCAGTCCTCACCTTCTGACTCTTGCAGCTCCAGTCAGTCGCAGTCGTCCTACATCATCCGGAACCCACAGCAGAGGCGCATCAGCCAGTCACAGCCTGTTCGTGGCCGGGATGAAGAGCAAGACGACATCGTTTCAGCTGATGTGGAGGAGGTGGGCTGTTTTAGCTGTGCTAGATGAGAAGCTGTTCTCTGCTGGGGAGGGGAGACTTCATGACTAGAATTCAAGTAACAGTTGCCGAAGGCTGCTGCTTGCATTTGCGTTCAGCTTGTATGTTCTTGTTACATGTTTTTATTTGTGATTATATATTCTAAAATGACAGTGTTAGATTATTAAATATTAGCAAGTTGAACACAAGCTTTTTTAAAAGAATAAGATTTAATGTAAGAGAAGTTGGCTTTTTGGAATATATTTGATAGAGAGGATAATGTAATTGGCTACATTGTATCAACATTCTTTCCTGTCCCAATATTATAATTTTCTTAAGTTTAGGGTTCTGTGTATGGAAAGTAATCAAAAACTTGGGGATATGTTGGAAAAAAAAAAAAGCTTTTGGTAACAAATTGTCACCAGCAAATGAAGGTTTTTCAGAAGTGTTTTTTTGTGCATAATGCAGAATTCCCTGCACTGAGAGACCTTTGTCTTGTGGTTTACTGGTTGCTGTGCAGGAACACTGGTAGAGATGCGGGTTTGTTACGTACTTTGATCATCTACAAATCAGATTCTGGATTTAGGTGGAGGTGGTGGAGGGTGTGGCTGGCGAGGAGGACCACCATGACGAACAGGAGGAGCACGGGGAAGAGACGGCCGAGGCTGAGGGCCAGCACGACGAGCACGATGAGGATGGTACGCAGGGTGTGGGCATGGCTCAGGGAGGAGGAGATGCACGCACACGTGAAACACTCAGCTGCTCACTTTCTCTCTCCTTACAAGACCTTTAGAAATACCATTGCCTGGGGAAGCGGCAGAGGGTGACCAAGTGCTTGGGTCACTGAGCCCATGTGGGAAACTCAGAAGAAACTCCTGGCTCTGGCCATTCCATCAGTGGGTGGAGGATCACTCTCACTCGTTTCTGTTAACACCGCCTCTCAGTAAATGTAGTAATTCTTTTTTAAAAGGAAATTGCTACCTCATTAAGAAACATTTGGAAATTAGAAAAAGGAGATGTGATCTCACCCAGATGCTAACAACATGAAGTTTTGCTTTTAGTTCTTCCTTGTACTGTGCATGACTCGAGTGTTAGATACATAATTTTTGTGAATTTCCTTTTCATTTGTGATCAAAATGTATATATCTCTATAGTTTTGATAGCTGTGCCTGTGAAATATAAAGAATAATGTAATAAAGATTTATTTATTTGAAAGGTAGAATTATAGAGGAAAAAAGAGAGAGAGAAAGAATATCTTCCATCTGGTAGTTCACTCCGTGTATGAAATATCCAGGACTGTGCTAGGCTAGAGGTAGGGGCCAATGGCTTTTTTAGATCTGCTATGTGGATGCAAGGACCTAAACACTTGGGACCTATTTTGCTTTTTGAGGCACATTAACAGAGAGCTGGATGGGAAGTGGAGCAGTAGGGCTTGCACTGGTGCCCAAATTGCCAGCATCACAAATACAGGTTTAGCTTGCTTTGCCACAACACTACTCCCCAAGAATAGATATTTTTCACATCCCCATTTGGAAGCCAAGGATATGAACATGAAAATGTAACAGGTGGGCTTTATCCAAAGCTTTGCTCATTGGCTGAAGTCCCCTTGCCATATACTTTTTCACAGATACCTAAGGTTCTGTAGGAGCGAACCATCCACAAACTCCTGGAATTTACCTGCAAGTTTACACATGCTGAGTGCTTCCCTGCTCTCATTGTATTGGTTGATTCTCTGCATTTCTCTTGAACAATATGCCTTACGTGTTCCAACCTTTAAATTACATTTCTGTCTATGTGATTTTTGCCTTGATCAATAGTAATTTTGTGCTTTTACACTTAGTATTAAACTATGTTTTCTAGGGAGTGATATGGAGCTGGACTTGCTAGCAGCAGCTGAAACAGAAAGTGACAGTGAAAGTAACCACAGTAACCAAGACAATGCTAGTGGACGCCGCAGTGTTGTTACTGCAGCCACTGCCGGTTCAGAAGCAGGTACGTTGCCTTAGCCCAGAACTTTCTTCCTTATACTAAGGTTGTCTATCAGACTTGTACAGAATGCTCTGTGTGGTATGCACAATGACAGCATAACCAAACTTGAGTTGTTTTTCTCTGTATAAAAGAAGGTATTTTAATGACTTCCCTTTGAACTTTTTTGTTTTAAAGTAATGGAATAATTTTAAAATTCATTTAAAAAGTTCTTTTGTAATGGAACTGTTTTAATGGGAGATTTTGTGGACTGTGAATACAACTGGCATTCTCTTTAGTTGGTGGTTTCCTCAGTTACATGGTATTAATCACTGATAAAATTACCATGCTTTTCTGTTTTTAAAATAAAAAAACTTAGGAGCAAGCAGTGTTCCTGCCTTTTTTTCTGAAGATGATTCTCAGTCCAACGACTCCAGTGATTCTGATAGCAGCAGTAGTCAGAGTGATGACATAGAGCAGGAGACCTTCATGCTTGATGAGCCGTTAGAAAGAACCACAAACAGCTCCCACGCCAGCGGAGCCGCCCAGGCCCCCCGCTCCATGCAGTGGGCCGTACGCAGCACGCAGCACCAGCGAGCGGCCAGCACGGCCCCATCCAGCACGTCCACTCCAGCAGGCAAGTCGGAAAACTGGTCTGACAACAATGCTCAAGTCATTTTCGTATTTACTCCCATTCACGTAGAAGACAAGTTAAAGTTTGTAAAAATTCCTCACAGTTTTGTATGTGATTATGGCAGGATTTCTGTTTTGGAGGGTAGTTTTAAACAGTGGGGGCCGTCTTGTGCGTTGCAGAATTTTATGCCATAGCTTAGTTGCTATCTACCAGCTGTCAGTAACATCCCAGTTGTGAGGCCCAGATTGTCTGTGGACAATGCCAAATGGTACAGATCAACCCGGTAGAGACCATTGTATTGAATTCCTGCCTCCCCAACACTCAGCTTAATGTTTAGGAAGAATTCTTAGCTTAATTACAACACTGATCATTTAGATTTTTTTAATTAATAAAATTCTGTCTTTGAAAATATTTAACAGATATAAGCATTGTTATATTTATTGGGGGTACTATGATTTTGTTGTTCCATATATACATTGTGTTATGTCCAGTGAGGTAAATACATTTATCCTTTGAAGCATTTCAATTTTTGCTACAGTGAAAACTTTGTAAAATTCCACCTATGAGTATTTTGTTAAGCAAGTGCAGTGTTCAGTACCTTATGAGTGTTGGTCTGCTGTGCAGCAGACCTCAGCACTACTTCCTGTCTTGCTGTAGCCTCGTACCTGTCAGTCTGCCTTACCTCAGCCTCCCTGGCTTCTCTTAGCAACCTCTGCAAAACCACTGCTGTGTTTTTGACTTCTGTGTGATAAGCTACATTTTTAGATTTCACAAGTGAGGCCATCTGAAGTTTGTCTTTATGTACTTGACTTTTAGCCTAATGCCCTGCAGGTCATCCATGTCATGGTAAATGACGAGATTTTTTGATTCTGTTTTTGTGCCTGAATAATAATGCATTGTATGTATGTGACTACTTACATATTTATAAACTTATACAGTGTCAGAGATTTACAGTTAGCAACTGATCCTTATGGTTATCCTTTTTCCTGATAGCGAGTTCAGCGGGCTTGATTTATATTGATCCTTCCAACTTACGCCGGAGTGGTACCATCAGTACAAGTGCCGCAGCCGCAGCAGCTGCTTTGGAAGCTAGTAATGCCAGCAGCTACCTGACATCTGCAAGCAGTCTCGCCAGGGCTTACAGCATTGTCATCAGACAAATCTCAGACTTGATGGGCCTTATTCCTAAGTATAATCACCTAGTATACTCTCAGATTCCAGCAGCTGTGAAATTGACTTACCAGGATGCAGTCAACTTGCAGGTATGAAACTGATGAAAAATTACTCATTTAAATACTATTTTGACTGTGATTTTTGAGAATTCTAGTATAATGGGAATGAATGTTATGAATATTGACATGCTACTACTACTGTATCGAATTTAGCTCTGTTTGGATAGTTTTAACTATTTTAGTTTGGTCTTCATAGAACTATGTAGAAGAAAAGCTTATTCCCACTTGGAACTGGATGGTCAGTATTATGGATTCTACTGAAGCTCAATTACGTTATGGTTCTGCATTAGCATCTGCTGGTGATCCAGGACATCCCAATCACCCTCTTCACGCTTCTCAGAATTCAACGCGAAGAGAGAGGATGACTGCGCGGGAGGAGGCTAGTTTACGCACTCTTGAAGGCAGACGGTATGCAGTTCTTCATGGATCCCTGTGTGTTTAGGCCATGGCCCCGGTACTCTGTGTTGTTAAATAGACCCGTTTTGTTGTGAAAGACCAAGTAAATGCTTTCCCTTACATATTTAAATTGTCCTGCAACTGAAGCAAAATAAGTTACAATCTAAACTGTGTTCTTAAAATCCATTTGTATCAGCAATTTCTGGTACTAGAGACTTCAGTTTTGAACTTCTTGGCTTCATATCCTTATCTTGTTAGCTCTCAGTCATCTCCTGCCTTTTGAAAGTGACATTGTTCAGGACTAGCAGTTTGCCCCAACATTGAACTCCAGATCGGTGCCATGAAAGTGGAGAGAGTTGTGTGCCTAAAATCAGAGTCCCAGGAGTTGATGCAGCCTCTGGTTCAGGCTCAACTCTTGGTTATTCTGAACAGTATGAAGGTGGAAAGGCAGGGGTCTAGGAGACTGTTTACAAAGCTGCACGCTGTTAGGAGACCACAAGAGAGGTAATACTTTCAAAAGTAGGGCAGTGGAAACTAATAAGGGGAGAGAAATGCTGAAATCCTCTTAACGAAATTTAGGACCTTGTTTGAAAAGTGGAGCGGGTGGAGACAGATTTTTTTTGTTTAGACTTTGTGAATAACTGGCAGGAAAATTAAGAGAAAACTCCAGGATGGTTGGTTGGACACACTTCACAATAAACCTGTAAGAACTAGGAACAAGTTTTTTGGAACTGCCTAGGATGTAAAACTGAATACTTGGCAGAGATAGCCGAACTGGAGGCAGATTCCACTGGAGCGGTGCTGTCCTGAGGAAGCCTTTTCTTTCAATTATCCCTAACAGAACAGGCATCGTGTGTGCGCATGTGCTCCGCCTCGTGATAGCATGTTGAGGAACATTCATATGCTGTGTAATGTGCCTGTTTAAAAAATACAGTTCCCTACTTTTTTGGCTGTATAATTATCATCACCAGCAATATTGTCATCACTTCAGAGTGAAACCTGCTAGCAGTTACGTTCCAATTTCCACTAGTCCCTGCCCTTTGCAGCTCATGGTCTGGTTCTGTGTCTGTTTGTCCAGATGCTGGGCAGTTCTGTAAATGGAACCCTAACATTATGTAGTGCTTTGTGACAAGCTTCTTGTACCTGTGATAACAGTTTTTTCTTTGTGTGTGTGTGTATGTGTGTGTGACAATAACAGTTTTAATGTTCCTGCTTATTTATCATATATTGACTCTTCATTCATTTGATTTATTTCATTGTATGGGTAGTATTTTGTTTATCCATTTGTCAGTTGATGGACTTTTGGCCTGTTTCCACCTTTCTTCACTGTTGTACCTAATGCTGTTGTGAATGTGAAGATGTTTTCACTTGTCAAGATTGGCAGTAACTGTGTGACCTTCTGAGAAAGCATCTCACTCTTCCAAAGAGGAGAACATTTCCAGTGAGAGTTTTAATTCCTCAGTATTTTCACCAACCAGCTGTCCTTTTTTGATTCCTGAATGTGACATTGGATCTCTTTGTCCCTAATGGCTAATGTGTGATAGAGATTACATTTTCATGTATTAATTGGCAATTTGTTTTCTTTGGAGAAATATTTATTAGTCTTCTGTGGTTTTTAATTGGCTTGTCTTTTTTTGTTGTTGATTCTTGAATTCTTTATGTATTCTGGATATAAACTTTTTATCAAATATGTGCTTTACTAGAATTTTGTCTTTGGCTTACCTTTTTACCTTCTTGATGGTCTCCTTCAAAGGACAACATTTCTTCTTTTTTTTAAGTTTTTTTTTTTTTTTTAATTGGAAAGTCAGATATACAGAGAAGAGGAGAGACAGAGGGAGATCTTCTGTCCGATGATTCACTCCCCAAGTGGCCGCAATGGCCGGAGCTGAGCCAATCCAAAGCCAGGAGACCAAAGCCTCTCCTGGGTCTCCCACGTGGGTTCAGGGTCCGACAGCTTTGGGCCGTCCTCAGCTGCTTCCCCAGGCCACAAGCAGGGAGCTGGATGCGAAGTCGGGCTGCTGGGATTAGAACCGGTGCCCATATTGGATCCTGGCACTTGCAAAGCGAGGACGGTAGCTGTTAGGCTACCGTGCTGGGCCCAGGACAACATTTCTTCATTTTGATGAAGTCTATTCTGTGACTTTCATTTGTGCTTTTGAGTTTATAGGCATTGGTCTTCAGTGTGTGGCCCTTAGCACAGTAATATCAACCTTGCTTGAGGGATTTTAGACATGTAAGTTCTTGGACTTTTTCTCCATTTTCCCAACCCTTAGACAAGCTGAAGACCAGCTGTTTGAGTAAGCCCTCTAGGTGATTTTGATGAACTCTCGCACCTAAGGATCACTATACTGTGTTTGGGGGAAGTTTTTTTTGCCATTCCAAGTATGTGGGAATTCCTTTGCTGTAGGCAAATACAGGACTGTAGATTTACACGCATTGCTCAGATTTTTAAAACAGATCTACAGCTGAGTGCACTTTTATTTATGACTGTTTGCAGCGCCTCTTGTGTGTTTATGATATTAGTGAATTCATATTTGCCTTCCTTTGTAAACACTGGTGTTTTTGTTGTTGCTGTAGACGTGCCACATTGCTTAGTGCCCGACAAGGAATGATGTCTGCTCGAGGAGACTTTCTGAATTACGCTCTCTCTCTGATGCGGTCTCATAATGATGAGCATTCTGATGTTCTTCCAGTTTTGGATGTTTGCTCATTAAAGCATGTGGCATATGTTTTTCAAGCCCTTATATATTGGATTAAAGCAATGAATCAGCAGACAACATTGGATACACCTCAGCTGGAACGCAAAAGGTACATGTACTTGTAATGATGTCTGTCTGAAAGATACAGGGAAAGAAATGTCAAGCTAAGAGCTTCACCTGGATTACCCACATGGATGCATGGACCCTCTTGCTTTCCCAGGCACATATCAGGGAGTTGTACTGTCAGTGGAACAACCAAAACATGAACCAGGGCTCATGTTTGAAGTCTTTGCAAACAGCAGTTTTACCTGCAGCACGAGAGTGCCATCCCCTGCCCTGTTGTGTGTATGCTCTCCATTTGTGTATTGTCAAATTTTTGGAATAACAGCATTGCAAAAAGAGAAATGGTACAGGACATTTTTGTATGGGAGAGTGAACGCTGTCAGTAGTCCCTTTACAATGGTCATCAAGAGTCTGGCTCAGTTGTGTGATACTTTGGCCTGGTTATCTATAACATTTGCTGTTATAGCAAGTGCAGGCACTCGCCATTTCCTGGATGCTTGTTGGTTTTTGCTTCTCTTGACTACATTTTGTAGTTGTGTTTTATCAATACTGTTTTCATAGTATGTAACTGTGATAGCTATTTGAATTTGGCTAGATTACAATTTCTGTGTTTTTATGGCTTGTATTTATCCTCATCTTTACTCCTATTCATATTACATAAATTCTCCATGTAAAATGATTCTCTTGTCTTTTTAAAGGACGCGAGAGCTCTTGGAACTGGGTATTGATAATGAAGATTCAGAACATGAAAATGATGATGACACCAATCAAAGTTAGTGCACAGAAAATCTGCTAATCTTCTTCAAGGAATGGCTGCCTCAGTATTTTCCCTTCAAGCTTTTTAACTTCATTATTTTCTGTCTGGGTGGGAATTTCTCTTTTCTTTTTTATATACCATTTCTGACCTTTTCTGTCCATTTTCCAAATACATTCTTGCATTGTACATTTCATAGTTAAGGATAAATTAAAGAAATGTTACAGGGCCTGGTGGCGTGGCCTAGTGGCTAAAGTCCTCGCCTTGAACGCGCCAGGATCTCATATGGGCGCCGGTTCTAATCCCGGCAGCTCCACTTCTCATCCAGCTCCCTGCTTGTGGCCTGGAAAGCAGTGGAGGATGGCCCAAAACCTTGGGACCCTGCACCTGCATGGGAGACCCGGAAGAGGTTCCTGGTTCCCAGCTTCAGATCAACACAGCACCGGCCGTTGTGCTCACTTGGGAAGTGAATCATCGGACGGAAGATCTTCCTCTCTATCTCTCATCCTCTCTGTATATCTGACTTTGTAATAAAAATAAATAAATTAAAAAAAAAAAAAAAAGAAATGTTACAAACTTTTCCACAGTTAATATTTTTTTTTTTTGCTGCATCATGTTTTTTATTTCTTTTAGTTTTACATTACCTTTACTCTTCTAAGTAAAGAATGTGGATACTACATTTAAATAAAGTCTTAGAAAAGCCTTTGTTGATATTGATGCACAGTAGAGTTTGGCAAGAAGATGAGAAGTACTGATCATAATTCAAAGCATCAAAGCTGTTAATGTGATGAAAAGAGAAACTATCCCACACTTCACAGAAGTTTTAACACTACAAAATTTTGGAATCCTCTATAGTATAGTATACTTAAAATTGTCAGTTATTATTTCAGTTGGGATGTAAAGGTTTTTAAATTGTGGTTGAATGGTCCACAGTGTTTTTTATGTTATTACACAGTATTTTGTAGTATTGCTATGTGATCAGCTCTGGGAAAGAGAGCTGTCCTAACTGCTGATTTTTGTGTGTGTGTGTTTTAAGAACTCAACCCGATAGCTCATTGCTGTTTTCCCGGCATGCTAAGTGCTGGCCCGGGTTGCTTCCCTGGGGCAGAGGTGGCAGGAGTGTGTTTGCTTCCTATGGGGTGTGAGTCACCCAAACATCTCTTGCCATCTAGTTTCTGGTGATGAGCAAATGCACAGGTTATAGTTTCTGATCACCTCGTTCTTTGGGGTTATGGGTGAGGAATCTAGTTTGAGTGCCGAAGAGCAAGTGCAAATCTCCAGAAAGGAGGAATGTTAGTGTTATTTTTGTTTTACATTTTTAAAAACATTGTAAGCTCCATGTAACATAACTTTTATACCTAAAATTTATCATTAGAACATATTAAGCTGCTGTATTTTGAATTACCAATTTTATAGATATTGTCAGAATTTTGTTGGCTTGTTTTTGGGTGGCATTAGAATTTTTTTGAAAGAGGAATTTAGGGTTGAATTCTTCTTTTATATTTCCCCAACTTTTTTCTTTCTTAAAGCATTTTATCTGTCTTTGTTCAGGTGCTGCTTTGAATGATAAGGATGATGACTCCCTTCCTGCTGAAACTGGCCAAAACCATCCGTTTTTCCGACGTTCTGACTCGATGACGTTCCTTGGATGCATACCCCCAAATCCGTTCGAAGTGCCTCTGGCAGAAGCCATTCCTTTGGCTGATCAGCCACATTTGTTGCAGGTGAATTTTATGAACTACTGTCAGAATTTTTGTAATTGACTCTTTTCTTAGTTACTCAATGTAATGAGAATATTTCTTTTCAAATTCCAGCCAAATGCAAGAAAGGAGGATCTTTTTGGCCGGCCGAGTCAGGGTCTTTATTCTTCATCTGCTAATAGCGGCAAGTGTTTAATGGAGGTTACAGTAGACAGAAACTGCCTTGAGGTAAGATCATGGAAGTCTTTCCAGTATAATGCTTTTTAGCGTTTCCTGAATAATGAAAATGTCAAAAACTCTTACTCCATATAAGAGACATTCGGGAGGTCCAGCACTGTGGTTTATTGCATAAGGCAGCTGCTTGCTGTGCCGGCTTCCTGTTATGCTGGTTTGAGTCCCAGCTGGTCCAGTTGCAACGCAGATCCCTGCTAATGTGCTGGGATAGTAGTGGAGGATCACCCAAGTGTTTGGGCCGTTATATCCACATGGGAGACCTGGACGAAGCTCCTGGCTTCAGACTGGTCCAATTCCAGCCATCATAGCTGTTTAGGAGAGTGAACCAGTAGATGGAAGATCTGACCCTGTAACCCTGCCTCTTAGGTAAAGAAATTTTCTTTTTCGTTCTTTTTGTTTTGTTTTGTTTGTTTTTTTGTTTTTCAGAGTGTATTGTGGTCTACTGCTAAAATTTTAAATTTTCCTGTACATAAGAATATCTTTCCTATTTTCTGCATATGTATGAACATACTGAATCTTGGCTTAAAACTTGTGTAATTTGCTAAAGTAATTTGAGTCAAGATTGTAGTTCAGTGAAATAGTGCCAGCAGTAACAGGGTCATTGTTGGTCACTTCCTGGGCATTTGTTAGGTCTTACAGCATCCTAAACAGAAAGTATTATTTTCTTGACCTTTATGGGCAGCACATGAAGCTTCAAGAAATGATAAATTTCCTTGGCGCGGTTAAGTGGAAGATTAATTTTCAAATGTATTTGAGAACCTGAAATTATATTCTAATATTTACTCACAAACAAGCATAGAGGTAATAGAGTTGTATAAAGTAATTTTTATGGTCTAAGCGATAGAAGAGTGCAGTTCTGGATCTGTGTAAGAGACATATGTAACATGAATCATACGAAGATTCTTGAGCAGGACCTAGGAGACTGCTGGGGTGAATGGTCAGAGCAGGTTGCTGCTTTGTATTGGAAGCCCAGAAAGGAACAGTTATAATCACTTACCTTTCATGTGGTTGAAATGAAATTATTTTTTGTTAGTGTATAACTTTCAAATGTAAAAATTCATAGGTTCTTCCAACTAAAATGTCTTATGCTGCCAATCTAAAAAATGTAATGAATATGCAAAATCGGCAAAAAAAAGAAGGAGAAGAGCAGAATGTGCTGGTGGAAGAAGCCGAGAGTTCAAAGCCAGGGCCGTCTGCTCATGATCTGGCTGCACAACTGAAAAGCAGCTTACTTGCAGAAATAGGACTGACTGAAAGTGAAGGGCCACCTCTTACATCTTTCAGGTATTTGCTTAGAGAAAGTAGTTTTATTATTGCATTACTTTTTGGCTATCATAATTATTAAGACAGTTTTACAATTTTGTTATTTTTACACTAGAGTCAAATTTTTCTGTGAATTGCTAGTTTATTTTTACATACATAAATATTAAAAGAAGTTTTTTGGACTTGGGAGTCATTATCAGTTATTCTGTGACTTGTTTTTAATGTTCAGTATTTAAAGTATCCATGTCAAATTGCCAGTGATAGTCATTAGCTTAGAAAGGGAGCATGTGAGTAGCTAGAAAGGGTAGAACTTGTTGGATTAGTGACTCAATCCTAGCTGGGCACTTTGGCCAGGTTTTTCAGATGATAATTCTAGTAAATCTATGTTAGCATTTTAGTATGGGCAGTCACTAAGTGGTATGTTGACTTACTGCTTTATATTTTGGGCACTATTCGAAAAATTTTTAAGTAGTGAAGAAGTTACCAGAATTCACAGTTGTGTACATTTTCTGTCAGCCACATAAAGAGGAGTAATTGTGGAGCAGATTAGCATGAGCATCCTGTAGGCAGTGTGGCTGGACCAAAGAAGCTCTTGTTAGTTCCAGCTAGTGGAGTATAAAGAGTTGAGAGGAAATTGTGTGAAGTTGAACCAACTCAAGAAGCGCTTGGATTGATCACTCTGAAGGAATAGGAGGATAAAAGATTACAATGTGCTCTTGTCTGGGCCATAAGAATAGGTGACACTAATGGGGGAGGAGGAACTGGAAAAAATGTCATTGTTGAAGCTGTACTGAGTTTGAATTGACCATTACTGACATACATATATTTGAAAAATGTAAAGTCTGATTCATCGCGAAAGTTTGAACTAAGGAAGAATTATGTAAATGGAGATGAACTTTGTGGACTTTGAGAGGAGAGGGTAAAATGAAGGGTGAAGATAGGTGAGTTTACAGATGTATTTGGGGGTAAAGGACAGCAGGAATAAGAAAGTAAAAATGAGGAGCAATTGGCTATGGAAGGATTTTCTTTTAGTTAGAGTGGTGCTGGGAATAACTGTTAATCTCCAAAACATTGAAAGAGTAAGTAAATTGGCATCATTAACCAAACACCAGATACCATTGGGAATTGGCTTAGTTTCTCCATTCTCCTTTTGACTTTTACAGGCCACAGTGTAGCTTCATGGGAATGGTTATTTCCCACGATATGCTGCTGGGACGCTGGCGCCTTTCGTTAGAACTGTTCGGCAGGGTATTCATGGAAGATGTTGGAGCAGAACCTGGATCAGTATGTGTTTTGTGTATTTTAAATTCTATTCTGCCTGATAAGAACATGTTTCAGATAATGATTCTGTCATGCATTTTTTTTTAAAAGATCCTAACCGAATTGGGTGGTTTTGAGGTAAAGGAATCAAAATTCCGTAGAGAAATGGAAAAACTGAGAAACCAGCAGTCAAGAGATTTATCTCTAGAGGTAAAGGTATTTAGATTTTCTTCTTTTGTACCTATATTAATGCCATTTAATTGAAATTTTACACAGGTGGAATAACAGTGGTTCTTACTTAGGGATATGTTTTTACTAAATCTTTAAAGAAAGAAAGGATAATCATCAAATTTGGAGTAGTGACTTTCTGTGTTCTTTGGTCCCTTCGCATCCTCTGAAGATGAGTTTTTTCAGTATTTTAAAAATTGTGGATGCTTAAATTTAAATAAGTTGACACATTGCGTTTTATAATTTTGGACCACAGGGGTGTTTTGTTGTTCTTGGCTTTAGATCTGGGTTTTTTCCATTTTTTAATTAATTTGAGCTGCAGAGAGGTCTCCAATTTGCTAGTTCACTTCCCAAATGGTTTTTTTTTTTTTTTTTCACTTCCCAAATGTTAGTAAGAGCCAGGGCAGAGCCAGGTCCAGGAGTCTCGCCTGCTGCCTCCTGGGTCACACTGCAGGAAGCTGGGATTGGGAGGACACTTGAATCCAGGCAGTCAGATAACGCAAGGGATGGCTTAACTGGTAATACCATGTGCCCAACAGCTTAGATTTTAGTTCCTTTTTACTGAATTGAATATCTAACTTAAAGTATTCTACAACATATACACATAGTTTTGGCGTAATCTTACCAACAAAAATGGTTACTGAGAATAGCATTTAATTTGAAGTTTTAGTTGGGGCCATTTATTTTCCTTTGAGTTTTTAGAGGTTGTTCTTACAGTTTCATGGTTTTTTTCTGTAATTGATTTGAAATACCTACAATTTTGTGCGGTAAAGAAGAAGAAGCCATATTTCAGAGATCTCATTTCAGGTCTTAAAAGTTTATTTTCATCTCCCCCTTTAAAAAAAATACAAGGGATATGTGTCTTCATTACCCGTCTCCCGCCATGTCCCTAAACAGAATACATTTTATTCTACCCCTCCTTTTTTTTTTCGTAAAGTGTATTCTAGATAAAAGAAGAGATATTCTACCTTCCTCTTAGAGTTGTCCATTGGCCTGCATGTTTGTGTGTGTGTGTGTTTCCATTCAGTTTTACAGATAGACTAATGATTAATAGCTTATTGTGTGTGTTTCTTTGTGCTGGTGTGTCTTTGAAATTGATTCCTGCACATGGCATTGTTGGGGCAAAGGACATATGTAATTTTGCCATATATCAGCTAGTTGTGCAGATTTTGCATCTTCACCAATATGAAAATCTCTAGTTCTAGCATTTGTCAGATAAAAATGACATGTGTTATTATGGTTTAATTTGAAATTTTTTTATTCTTGAGAAGATAAACTTACTTTTTGAGGCACGTCATTTCAAATTCTTTCCTGTGAACTCTTGGCATTTTTCTTAGAGTAAGTTCTCTGCTCAGATCTTAGGAGATTTCCATGTATGATTAGGTGATACATACATTTGTGAGTGTGTGTGAGGGTATTTTGAAAGAGGAAAATGGAATCAAGAGGTGAATTGATCTGGTGCAGAAAAAAATTGAAATCCAGGCATAGTTATCTTCTAATACATATTTTAAAAGATCATTGATACAAGTGTTTTGAAAGTTTTTTGCCCCAAAATAAACTTACTTGGAAATCTCCATTTATCTTTGTTTAAAGTAGAAAGATTCTTCCTGTTTTGTTAACCCCTACCATCATACTTATGTTGGTCTATCACCAAGGAATTAATCCATCTTTAAGTAGTTGCTACTTTGTTGTTTTGTCTTGTTTTTCTTTCATCATTTACTTTCTTGACCTATTTAGACAAAATAATTTTTTTTCCAGTAAATCTTTGTAAGAGACTGTTAGAATTGAAATAAATTCACTCTTCTGATTTAATTTAGGAAACTTTTGTAGATTTAAGCTTCTGAGAGAAGTTACTTATCAAAGAACAGCTAAAATTCTGTTATCTGATTTTATCTAGAAAAATTCAAAGTGCTATCAGATCTTGAATTTGCTGCATTTTGTTGTGTTTTATTAGGTTGACCGAGATCGAGATCTTCTAATTCAGCAAACCATGAGGCAGCTTAATAATCACTTTGGACGAAGGTGTGCTACCACACCCATGGCGGTACACAGAGTAAAAGTGACATTCAAGGATGAGCCAGGAGAGGGCAGTGGTGTAGCACGAAGCTTTTACACAGCCATTGCACAAGCATTTTTGTCAAATGAAAAATTGCCGAATTTAGATTGTATCCAAAATGCCAACAAAGGTACCCATACAAGTAAGTACTATGCAGAAAGCACCATGAAAGTTATCCTTATTAATCAGAGCAACAGTGCTATTCATGGCTGTATGTGTCTATGGTGGAAAATGTACCTTCATATTCCCATCTGATTTAATTCTAGATTACTGATTTCATTGTGTTTTAACTTTATGGATAATGCAATTGTTGTCCTTCCATTGCCATGCTAATTTTGATTAATGTTTAGAGATACATATTTTTTTCATCGCAGTTGATGAGGAAACTTGTTTGTGGGATGGAAGTTCATTAACATATATCATGTTTAAAAATTTAGTAAACAAATTCCAGTATTTCTTCTGTTCCTGTACCTAACTGAAACAACTATTTGAGAAGAATCTGTGGTTTTCTACAGCATGATCAGTGTATGGTTCAAAAAGTCGTTATTTGATCACTTGTGAGATAAGTAGCCTGCATACGTTTGTAAACGGACTGTATCACTTGGACGGGGAGGGGGGGAATAAGAGAGAAAGAAAGAAAACAAAAAAGATGAACAAGGTTGGCTTCAGCCATCGTGTCTTGGCACTGTAGTTGTATTCCTCTCAGTTGTCTGTTTCATCCTTCCTTGCAGGCTTAATGCAGAGATTAAGGAACAGAGGAGAGAGGGATCGAGAAAGGGAAAGAGAACGGGAAATGAGGAGGAGCAGTGGCTTGCGGGCAGGTTCTCGGAGAGACCGGGATCGGTACGACGAGTTTTTGTTTGCATTTTATTTTTTACCATGTGGTGGCCTGTAATTGAAAAATTCTAGAAAGTGATCATTGTAATATTTGGATAGTTGTACAGTAACTGAAAATAGTTGAACCTACTAGTACTATTAAGTAGAGTTCTTTAAAAATTCAGAGGAAGTTGAAATATTGTTTATTCCACTCACGTTCTAACTTGCTTACAGTTTTTTACTATATTTCTATTTTTCCTAAGTCTCTGTTAAAAAAATCTTAATTTTCCCAGATTGTGTTGTTTAAATCTTGGCAAATTTTCTTTTGTTAAGCTGGATTGCATTTTAGCCTAAAATTTCTCAGAATTATCTTGATTTCTGGTCTTTTAAGTCTTCCTCCCCTGGAGTTAAATTGTTGTTTAAGGTCTGCATTATAGACTTATAGATTTTTCACAGAACAAAATCTAAATCTTTATTTCTTAATGGTGATCTGCTTAGGCATTTTTACAGTGTGGCACCATACCGAAACAACTTGGATTTTTCAACCTGGTTTTCCAACTTTGTTCCTAGTTGTGTTGTTGCTTTGTTTACCTGGCACGTGAATTCACAGCAACTTCCTTCCTTTTCCAGAGACTTTAGAAGACAGCTTTCCATTGACACAAGGCCCTTCAGACCAGCCTCCGAGGGTAATCCCAGCGATGATCCTGACCCTCTGCCAGCTCACCGGCAAGCACTCGGAGAGAGGCTGTACCCCCGGGTCCAAGCAATGCAGCCAGTATGTGAAATACTAATAGCTACCTCTTCACGGCCAAGGGCTCTTGTTTGCTTTTGAATAAAAGTGTGTGTGTGTGTGTGTGTGTGTGTGTGTGTGTGTGTGAGAGACCTTGTGGTCAGCCACATGGGTGAGGTCTGTATTTTGCTGTGTAGTAAGTAGAAAGCTAGGAGGGAATGAAGCAGTGTTTGCTGGAGAGAACTGTATGTAGTTTGAATGTATCCTTTACCAACTCTGTACAATTCACATTCTAGCAGATTTCCTGTGTGCTAAATAATTGGCTATACATTACACTTATTTGATTCCTTACTATGTCAACCGTTGTTTCTTTTTGAAGTTCACTTTGTGTGTTAGTAGGCTGTAGCTGGAATCCACAGTAGTTTTCTGCTGAAAAGTATTGAAGGATGTTCTACCAGGGATGTCTTCCATATAACATAGAACATAATCTAGGTGTCTCTTTTCCTTCCTTCCTGTATTCCTCAGATGATTGCAGTGTCTGGAACAAACCTATCAGAAGCCAGGGCCTTTTCTGGGTCTCCAAAGTGGTTGCAGGGTTCCAATGCTTTGGGCAATCCTCTGCTGTGTCCTCAGCCATAAGCAGGGAGCTGGATGACAAGTGGAGCAGTCAAGACATGAGCCAGCCCCCATATGGGGTGCTAGTCTGAGGCTAAGCCTATTGAGCCATGGTACTGGCCTCAACTGCCCATAACTACATGTCTATCTTTTATAGGTAGAGAAAAAGAGAGGGCACAAACCAGTCACATTTCTTTAAATCCTTAGCCCTAAACTTCGGTGTCTTTCTCTTCTTTATATCTTCCCTCACTCCTTTTATTTTACCTAGAGTAGATGAAAGTGATTTTTCTAAATTTCTAATGAAAAAAAGTATGAAGATTTATTATCTGTGTTTACTCAACAGTAAGAAACACTTTAAAGGGTCTAACATAAATGAGATGGCGCCAGTGTGTAGACATTATTATCTGTCAAAAAGCCTCCCGCTTTGGCAAAGACCCAAGTGACTCTGAAGTTTGTTATCTAAGATTCTGTATTTCTTTTTTCTTCTCATTTGAACAAAATATTGTATATAAAGACAGATGGTTCCAGAGAGTGGGCAAGTAACATTTGTTCATCTTTGACAGGCATTTGCAAGTAAAATCACTGGTATGCTGTTGGAGTTATCCCCAGCTCAACTGCTGCTGCTTCTAGCAAGTGAAGATTCTCTGAGAGCCAGAGTGGATGAGGCCATGGAACTCATTATTGCACATGGACGGTAATGTGCACAGTTGGGAGAGGAATTGCAAGTTCATACGCTGTTTTCATTATGTAGATCCTTGTGTTTTCAAATGTTTGCAGTCACATGCAAAGCTTTCAGTCTGGTATGTCCAAATCCGTGAGTGAGACACCTGAGCTTTCCAACTATTAGAATGTAAAATTGTATTGGATACATAGGTTATAAGAGAATTCTCCAGCAGAATACCTGTATACCTCAAAGAATCTTGTGGTACAAGTCCTGTGTTTTTGTATTAAGTGTGCATTTTGTTTAGGGTTTACAGGTTGAGCAATGAATTTGTTATTGTAGAATCGTTAAGTGATCACTTCTTTCATTTTTCTGCAGTGCTTATTCTGAGCTTAAGTTCCAGCACCCCTAAGAAAACTGCATTTTCAAATTTTTTTTTTTTTAAAGATTTATTCATTTTATTACAGCCAGATATACACAGAGGAGGAGAGACAGAGAGGAAGATCTTCCGTCCGATGATTCACTCCCCAAGTGAGCCGCAACGGGCCGATGCGTGACGATCCGATGCCGGGAACCTGGAACCTCTTCCAGGTCTCCCACGCGGGTGCAGTGTCCCAAAGCATTGGGCCGTCCTCAACTGCTTTCCCAGGCCACAAGCAGGGAGCTGGATGGGAAGTGGAGCTGCCGGGATTAGAACCGGCGCCCATATGGGATCCCGGGGCTTTCAAGGCGAGGACTTTAGCCGCTAGGCCATGCCGCCGGGCCCCATTTTCAAATGTTTTACCTTTAATCCAGTAGCCTGAGTAGTTTGTTACCTTGAAACAGACATATAGTCTCATCTAGAGATTTTTTTCCTGTTTGTTTTTTTTAAATACTGATTTGTCTGTTCCTGGAATTGCATTAAAACTAGTGAGCACTTAAGCTTATTTGTAAATTCTTATCAGTCTAAATTAACATTTGTTATTCATATAGATTCCAGAAGTTTCAGTTATGTGAAATGAAAGGTTTTTTTTGTGTGTGTTTTTTAGGGAAAATGGAGCTGATAGTATCCTGGATCTTGGATTATTGGACTCCTCAGAAAAAGTACAGGTAAGAGGTGTTTTGTTCCTGTGCTACTTATAGGCGGCAGTAAGAGCTCAATCCTGTTGCTCATTCTGACCTAGAAGAGAGCGAAAGCTGAAGGCTTAGACTGTCCCATGTGGTGTGTATGTGGAGTAGACCCAAAATCAACATGCAACATTTTAACAAACTTTTTAAGAAGACCCAGATTTTTTTTTTCTTTAATATTCATTTATTCATTAATTACATTGCATTACATGACACAATTTCATAGGTACTGGGATTCCCCCCCCTTCACCCCAAACCCTTCCCCCATCATGAATTCCTTCACCTTGATGCATAACCACAGCTCAAGTTCCGTTGAGATTCCCTAATTAAAAGTTTACACCATACAGAGTCCAGCATCCCACTTGTCCAGTTCAAGTTCAACGGCCTCTTAGGGAGGCCCTCAAGAAGACCCAGATTTTTATACCTTAATATTCAGAATGTCCAGGATACATTCCAGAAATTATCTGGAAAGACTGACCAATTTAGTTGTCTTGGAAAAAAAACTAGTAGATGGTAACTGTGAGAAGGTCCACTTGTTGGAATTATCCAAGAATCCATTCCATGCTCTGTGAAATAAGAGCAAACACTAGTGAATGGAAACCTAGGTCCAAAAAGATAGGTGAACTACGGAAGTTTGGCTTCCAGGCAGCCAAAGAATGTCTTAGATCTGGGTAACAGTGATTTGAAAGACTTTGTTACAACTGTGATAATGTCATTATGATATTATAATTCAGAGGACCATGAAACCTCATTAAAGTGCTTGTAAAAATTAGCAGTCCTGCTTCTACACGCAGTGAAAGCATTGAACAGACAGTATGGGGAAAGAGGAGCCCAAGTCCTGTTACTGTCAAGGAGGTGTTTATATTTATATATATATTTAAGATGTATCTTTATTTGAAGGGCAGATTTACAGAAAGAAGGCGAGACAGAGAAAGTCTTCCATGTACTGGTTCACTCTCCATATGGCTGCAACGGCTAGAACTGAGTTGATCCAAAGCTGCTGGGAGCCAGGAGCTTCTTCTAGGTCTCCCAAGTGGACACAGGATTCCAAAGACTTGGACCATCCTCCATTGCTTTCCCAGACCATGAGCAGGGAGCAAGATGGGAAGTGGAGTAGCTGGAACACAAACTGGCACCCATATGGAAGGCTAGCACCACAGAATTGAGGTTTAGCCTGGTGAGCCATGGCACTGGCCCATTTTTTTCATATCTTCAATAAATCTAACCTGATTTAACTTGCTTAATTAAAAAAGTTCTTAAAGACTTAATTGTATACAGGCTTAGTGTTTGATAGTTCTGAAAGAATAAATTTTAAGTCTACCTTTAGGAACGAGCATTGTGACTTTAAAAGTTAAGTTGTTGCCTGCATCATTAGCATCTCTTGTAAGTGCCAATTTGAGTCCTGGCCACTCCACTTTGGATCTAGTTCCCTGGTATTGTGACCGGGCAAATAGTGGCCCAAGTGTTGGGCCCCTGCTGCCTCTGTAGGAAACTTTCATGGTGTTCAGCCTGACCCAGTTGCAGACATCTGGGGAATGAACTAGCGCATGGCAAATCTCTCCCTCTCTTTCTCTTCCTGTCTCTATCCCTTTTCTTATTTCCCTTTATCTTCCCCTCCATTCTTCCTTTTTCCTCCCTCCCTCTCTACCAGTAACTTTTTCAACTAAATCTTTTGTTATGTTTACCTTCATTGCACATATATGCTTAAACATGAATTTTTCTCTGCTTACCTGCTTTCATTGTGAGAGAATTAATCAAGTTTCATTTAAAAAAGAAAAATGAATCTTAGGCCTATCACGATAACCTTGTGACTGAAGTCCTTGCCTTGCATGTGCCAGGATCCCATATGGGGACTGCTTTGTGTCCCAGCTCCACTTCCATCCAGCTCCCTGCTTGTGGCCTGGGAAAGCAGTAGAGGACGGCCAAAGCCTTGGGACCCGGCACCCACGTGGGAGACCTGGGAGAGGCTCCTGGCCCCTGACTTTGGATCAGTATACCCCTGGCCATTGTGGCCCCTTGGGGAGTCAATCAGTGGACAGAAGATTTTTCTCTCTGTATATCTGCCTTTCTGATTAAATTTTTTTAAAATGTTTTTTTCTTTAAATTTTAATGAGTCTTAATGTCTGATAACTGTTTTTAGGAAAACCGAAAGCGTCATGGCTCTAGTCGAAGTGTAGTAGATATGGATTTGGATGACACAGATGATGGTGATGACAATGCACCTTTGTTTTACCAACCTGGCAAAAGAGGCTTTTATACTCCAAGACCTGGCAAAAATACAGAAGCAAGGCTGAATTGTTTCAGAAACATTGGCAGGTAAAATAGCTATAATCATGTTTGAATTTTTAAAAATTCCAATGAATAGAATACTCTGGTGTATTTAAAAATGCTTCACTTCAAACAGTATGGAGATGAAAGAAACTGGAGAGTTTCTCTATAATTTGTGTCTTTATGTGTCTGGAATTATATGTATTCTAGAATTACTTTGGAATTTAAGCTTTATTTTCCTGTTTTTAGGATTCTTGGATTATGTCTGTTGCAGAATGAACTGTGTCCTATCACATTGAATAGACACGTCATCAAAGTGTTGCTTGGTAGAAAAGTAAGTGATTTTGAGTAACCGAATGCTTTTGCTTATGACATTTGCTTACTACTAAGTTTTGAAGTATTTCATGGAGATGTACATGTAAAAATGACATAGTGGCAGAATGGAATAACACAGGCACATGCAGGCCAGTAAACCTCCAGTAAATCTGGCTCCTTTTGCAGATGCAAACAGCATAGGTGTTGGCACGTAGTAAGTGCTCAGTAAAAATTTTCCACTATTTGCTTGTTGTGGCAGGTTGTGGTAGGGTAGAATTAGTACTGTGCTAAAGCAACTGTAAACCTGTGTAAAATGGGGTGTGTTGAGGTGCCTGCTTTGATCTTGCCCGCTCCATGCTTTTGGTCCATTTTTTTGCTTACCTGGGAGACACTGGATGATGGCCAACTAGGTGAGTTCCTTCTATCTGTGTTGTAGACCTTGGTGGAGTTCTGGTTTCTGCTTTTGGTCTGGCCTATCCCTGTTTTGGGTGTTTGGCTGTGAATCAGTAAATGAGCAATTTCTATCATTCTGCCTTTCAAATAAGTTAGCGTGTATCTGTTAAAATGTACACAGAGGGAGCAAAAATATATACTAGAATAGAATGTTTGATATTTATTTTGAAGTGATGGAATTGGCTTATTTTGTGTTTTCATAATGAGAATTTATTTACACCTTTAAAACTCACTTGTGATGGTAATTATGCAGCTTTTGATTTAGAACATGACTTCTAGTGTTCCTAAAATATTTTATACGTGAAATAAAATGGGATAGGAGTTACCCTTTTGTTTTTAGAGATATGCATTGCACATCAGCTATAACATTAGGGTTGTTAAAAAATGTGACCTAGTAATTCTCATTAATATTATTTTCTGTTAATATAAGCTTATTTTATTATATACACATGTATTGTTCTTTCTTATCTTGGACCATTTTGAGTTGTCCTAACGTGTTCCTGGCAAACTGGTCATGAGGTGATGTGCAGACAGAAGAGACTCAAAGCTGGGCAGCATAAAAATGTTTATGGTATTGGGTCCTTCACAAGATATAGTGAACTGAATTAAAATAAATCTCAGGTTGAACTCAGGGATGGGACCTTGGGCAATTTACTGAATTCCTTTGAGTAGCAGGCACATCATGTGGATTTACGAGTAAGTCAGCAGCAAGTGTCTCTCATGTAGAGCTAGCAGCGCCATGTAGTCTGTTTTTAGTAAATCAATTATGTGTCTTTGTTTATACACTTCCAAAGTAAAACACTTTTCATGCTTTCAAAATTAAATGTTACTTTGCAGGGCCAAAATTTATTTGTTTTTTCTCTTTAAAGCAATTATGTTTCTAGTGAGAGGTAATTTGTCAGTGTGCCTTCAAACTGGGTAACATTCTTTTTATATGGTTATTTTTTTAGGTCAATTGGCACGATTTTGCATTTTTTGACCCTGTAATGTACGAGAGTTTGCGGCAGCTAATCCTTGCTTCTCAGAGTTCAGATGCTGATGCTGTCTTTTCAGCAATGGATTTGGCATTTGCAATTGACTTGTGTAAAGAAGAGGGTGGAGGACAGGTAAGGCAATGCACAGCTTTTTCTGACTGGCAGGGAAAAGGATTAATCTCTTTTGTTTTTCCCATGTAGAAAGATTGAACACATTGGGACATGGAGAAAGCAATGAATTGAGGCATAGTGACTGCAGATTGAGACAGAAGGAAGAATGTTTTGCACTTAATTGGCACTAAAATGTTTTCATTGTTTGATCAGATAAAGAATTGTCTCTTTAAATTAATAAAACTATATCCTAGAATTATTGTTGCATTGACATAATTGCCCTTAAATGGTACTGCTCGATTTTTCACAGGTTGAACTCATTTCTAATGGTGTAAACATACCAGTCACTCCGCAGAATGTGTACGAATATGTGCGGAAGTACGCAGAGCACAGAATGCTGGTAGTTGCAGAGCAGCCGTTGCATGTAAGTTTTTTCTAGGAAGTGTTTCATGATCTGATGAAGCTTTCTTTGGGAAGGTAATGCTTGTTTAAAAGTTCCACAACAGGTTTATTTGCTATGTAAATAATATTAGAATTTAAGAATCCAAAGCAAATGCTTGTTTTGTATAAAACTAACTTGAGCATCCCTATTTGGAAAATGTACATATGGTTTAAGACATTCTGAATGCCAATATGTTCAAAAAAGTGTTGACCATCAGAACATTTATGATTTTGGATTTTCTGATTAAGTGATTCTCAGCTAGTAAATTCTACAAGAATATTGTAAAATCAGAAGCACTTCAGTCCTGTGCATTTTAAGTCCAGGGAAACTTAGCCTAAACTTCATGAGAAAGCATCTGTTGCAGAGAACAGGTTTGGATAGGGCTCTTGCGTAGTCAAAATGACTGCTGCTTCAGGGTCCTACTCACACTCATGCCTGGTGTGACTTGTAGAAATGCTGGAGGACTCAGGCAGTTGTGCTTGAAGTTATGGTCTGATGATAAAAGGACTAACAGGAGGAAAAGTAGATTGCCTACAGTTCAGAGGAGTCGGTATAGGACATGGGATGTCAGAAAGACCGTTGTGCTTCCTCCATCAATAAAATGCAGGGCTTGGCAGCGTGGCCTAGTGGCTAAGGTCCTCGCCTTGATCCCATGTGGCCGCTGGTTCTAATCCCGGCAGCTCCACTTCCTCTCTATCTCTCCTCCTCTCAGTATATCTGACTTTGTCATAAAAATAAAATAAATCTTTAAAAATAAATAAATAAATAAATAAAATGCAGCCACATGTGGCTGTACAGTGTTTGTGCTTAGAAAAGCCTACTGAGGATCAGAGTCTAGATTCTGTTATTGGAAACCAGACTTGACAGGCATTTTCTGCCTGCATACTCAGCCAAGATTACTAAAATACCAGAATTCCGGAGGATAGCACATGTTTAAACCACATTGTCTTGCACAGATTATCTAGTTAATTCCACACGTCAAAGCTCATTGCTCTAGGCATTCACAACAGCCTTGTTCCCAAAATCAAGTTTGTAGTCTTTAGGCAAGTGCCAGCCTTGCAACTAAGTGGATATTTCAGCATCAGGCCAACATTTTAACTCCTCACCCATAAAATGTTAATATAAATTTAGGACCGACACTATCAGGTGTATCTCTATTTTGTTTTAAAGATTCATATTTTTATTGGAAAGATCTTCAGGGAGAAGGAGAGGCGGAGAAAGATTCACTCCCCAAGTGGCTGCAGCAGCCAGAACTGAGCCAGTCCAAAGCCAGGAACCTTTCTGGTCTCCCAAGGCTCTGGGCCATCCTCTATACTGCTTTCCCAGGCTACAGGCAGGGAGCTAGATGGGAAGTGGAGCAGCTGGGACACAAAGTGGTGCCCATATAGTATCCTTGCATGTGCAAGGCGAGGATTTAGCCACTAGGCTATCATGCCAGGGCCCTATCATGTGTATCATGCCAGGGCCCTGTCATGTGTTCCTGATCCCTGTGCTGGAATAATTGTGCAGAGTTTAGAGTCATCCTGTCAGAGTTCGAATCATGGCATCAGCAGCTGTAACTGCTGGTACTCCTTTGTAAAGTAGGAGCAAGATTCAGTGAATTGAGGTATATCACATCTGTGCAGATGGTTCCTGTGACATGGGTGTGATTTCTTAGTGAGCTTCTGGAGTTTTGGTTGAAATAGGGGAGATGTATTGTCACGTGTTACGATGCTGACATAACAGTGCATTTCTGACTAATGCTAGCTATCATTTAATGGCTAGGCTGATTATTAACATGTGTGTTAAGTAGTTGCTGCTGTTGTGTACAGCTCTAGCACTTTTCAACTTGCAGTCTATTCCTATGCCTTTCACACCCTCTTCTCTTTTTGGAATCTGTTTAAAAAATTTTTTTTTTTTTCAAAATAGAGCTTGTTTTCCCTCCCTGTCATTTAAATTGGCAATTAATATTCTTAAGGAAGCTTGTTAAAATTGGATTTTGGGCTTTATCAGCATAAATATGTGCTGCATGGAAAATACTTCCTGTAACAGAAGGAAACTTTTTGAAATTCTTCAGGCCATGAGAAAAGGTCTGCTAGATGTGCTGCCAAAGAATTCATTGGAAGATTTGACAGCAGAAGATTTCAGGCTTTTGGTGAATGGCTGTGGTGAAGTTAATGTGCAGATGCTGATCAGTTTCACGTCTTTCAATGATGAATCAGGTAAGATTCACTGAACAAATGCGACAGTACTTCCGGTCCTTCATGATTCAGCGCTCTACAACTCACTGATTATATTACATGACGTTTGTTTTGTAGAGTTGGGTCCAAAACTCGTAAAGACAAACATGTAGCAAACAAGCATGTAGCAAAAGCAGGAAGAATGAAGAGAAGTGGAGATAACCCACCAAGAATAGCAGTATTTTTCTTCCAGTGTTTGATTTGTTGCAGGTCTTTCTTCTGAAAGTCCTTAATAGGACTGTACATCAAACATTGGCAACTGTGAGTGCAGTTTGAAGGAATTATAATCATTGATAACTATATGTAAAAATACCGGCTTTTTATTTTTGTGTTTGCAAACAGTTGTACCCAACTTGCACAAGTTGAAACAGGATACATTTTCTTCTGTTTCCTTCATGCTTGGTAATATATAGGTTGTTCTGTAGTAATTTTTTCTTCTCTAGCGTGATTTGCAGCTGAGCCCGGCTCTGAGTGTGTAGTACTTAGATGTGGTGACAGATCTCTCCCAGGGCTAAACCCCATCACTTTTTTTTTTTTTAAGATTTATTTATTTTATTCGAAACTTAGATATATAGAGAGGAAGATCTTTGAACTGTTGATTTACTCCCCAAGTGGCCCCAACAGTGGAGGTGAGCTGACCCAAAGCCAGGAGCCAGGAACCTCTTCCAGGTCTTCCGCTCAGGTGCGGGGTCCCAAGGCTTTGGGCCATCCTCTACTGCTTTCCCAGGCCACAAGCAGGGAACTGGATGGGAAGTGAGGTGGCCGGGACTAGAACTGGTGTGCATATGGGATCCCAGTACATGCAAGGCAGGGACTTCAGCCACTAGGCTACTGTGCCGGGTGCAGCAGCCCATGTATCTTTGATGAGACTTGCGCAATCTTCCCAGGATTTTTTTTTCTTTTTAGGTTTAAACACATTAGGTACAATTCTGAGGACACAATGATATTCTCTCCCTTCCCCAAGTTTTCCTCCTTCCATCTATTCTTCCTTCTCCCTTCTCTCTCATTTTTAACTTTTAAAATATCATGATCTAGTCATATACCACAGAAAAATGCTTAACACTTCACCACATAATGAAGAGGTAACAAGCAAAACGTCCTTTGTTTAATGGGAACACAGACAATTTTTATAAGCAATAATTGGATAGAAAATGACCATATTACTCATATATATTAAAGTATGAAGTAATGGTGTAACATTTAAATTGAAGCCGTGTAACGTCCTTAATCCATGACGTGACAAGGGTATAATGCAAAGTTTTACCAAGTGCTGCTGCTTTCCAGTGTAGCTGATACACACAGAGCTACTTTCCTTTTGAGGCTGGTGATTTTTCTTATTTGGAACAGTTTGAGATGGGATTAACAAGTGATGTAGCATTTCTATATTGTTCTCATGGTTTTTAATTTCCTATGTGAGAAATTGAACTCCATGTATCTGAATAACATTTTAATGTATCTGTTATAAGTTCAGCAGTATTCTTTTTTTTTTTTTAATTTTGATTTATTTGTAAAGCAGTTAACTAGCGGAAGAGCAAGCAAAAAATAGATATTTCATCATCTGGCTCAATCCTCAAATGGTTGTAGTGGCTAGGGCTGGGCCAGGTTGAAGCCAGGAGCCTGGAACTCCATCCAGGTGTGTGGGTGCCAGACTCTAAGCAGGTGGGCCATCTTGTGACTTTTCAGATGTGTTAGCAGGGACCTTGGAAGTCGAGGAACGAGAGCTTGAACCACTGGCCATATATAATGCCAGCATAGGTAGCAGCCGCTTAGCCTGCACCACAGTGTCTACCCCAACAGGGTAACGGTTGATACTGTATAACGAGTTTATGTTCTTCGTTTTTAGGAGAAAATGCTGAGAAGCTGTTGCAATTCAAGCGTTGGTTCTGGTCAATAGTAGAGAAGATGAGCATGACAGAACGACAAGATCTTGTAAGTTAAAAGTTTAGTAAATGTATAGAAGAAAATATAGAATTTAGGATGGTGTGAATGACAGACGTTTAAGAATGTAATGATTAATTGTTTGAATTTTTGGTTTGGATTTAACGAAAGTGAAAACTAAAGGGCGGTATGTGTATGTTCTGTATGTATGTATGTGCAGGTCACCCAAAAACATTACTGAACTAAATAGGTGACATGTGCATTGGTTGCTAATAAAAAAATGCCATTCTTAGTTCCAGATGAGGGTAACAGTTTGTGTTTGCAACATTTTCTTCCCCATACAGTTGTCAATGAGGCTATGTTCCACAGTCCCCACTGGATTTTTGAATCCACAAATAGTACTGAATCCTCAAATTTAATGCCCTTTCCATCTTATTAAACTTTTAAAACAGTTTTGAGAGAGAGGGGGAGACAGAGAGCTTCCATTTGCTGGCCCCCCCCAAAAGGCCTCAGTAGCTGGAGTTGGACCAGTTCCAAACCCAGGAGCCAGGAGCTTCTTCAGGACTCCTGCAGGCGTTCAGTGGCCCAGATGCTCAGGCCATCCTCCACCGCTTTCCCGGCACATTAGGAGGGAACTGGATAGGACACAGCAACTGGAACTTGGACTGGTGCCCATAATGGGATGCTAGTGCTGCAGGCAGAGGCTTAGCTTGCTGTATCATGGTACTGGCCCCAGGCCTGTGATTTCTATTACGGCTCCAAGTACCCTGTCTTGTCTAGACTGCTGCACCGGTGTTCCTGACCGCTTTACTAAGCATTTCATGTACTGTGGTCCGTAACTTTTGTAGTTTTGGCAGTTAAGTAAAGGTAACAGATTCCCCATCTCTCTTATCCCCACCCCCATTTGACAATTTCAGTGCTAAGAAGATTGATTCTTACTGTGGTTCTCAACTACTTAGGATACCATTATTTTTTCTCTCTTTGAGTCAGAAACATTCAGTTATTTGTTTAAGATTTATTTATTTGACTTGAAATGGTTGCAGTGAAGGGCTGGCTTGGTGCATGGTAATCCTTAACTTGTGGCACTGACATCCTAGCTCCTGACTCTCAGCTGGATTCATCCAGAGCTAGGAACCAGGATGTCAATGCCATAGTCAGATATAAGCCCACTGAGCCACCATGACAGCCCTCATTGCAGTTCTTTGGAGTGAGTTAAGTAAAATTCAAAAAGTAAAAAAAAGAGTGTATTCTGGGACACCCATGTGGTTGCAGGGACCCATAAGCAAAGAACTGGATCAGAAGTGGAGCAGCTAGAACTTGAACCGGCACCCTTCTGGGATGCTTTCTGGTTTGCTTTTTAAGTGGTGTATATATTTATTGTTATATCCCCCTCCAGCTACTTTTATCTTCCCTCTTTTGGGAGGTTGTACTTTACATACACTTATTTTATCCTGAAGTGCCTGTTACAAGCATAGTGTTTTCCAGATAGTTCTCCCAGTCCTGAAGTTTGTAGAGTGTCCATAGCTATTGGGTAACAATTTGTAGTTTGTTTCTTTCTTGGGGAGTTAAAAATCCTGACAGGTCCTCCATCTTTTGTCATAGTGAGGTATGGAAATCCAGCAATGTGGTCCTTTACCCTGGTTGAGCATTTTGTCTTTGGAGAAACTTGACTAAGCTTGTTTCTCCTGTAAAATTGAATAAATGCACTAGCTTTGTTTCTAGCATACCTTCTAATTCCTTTTAGTGTTTTCAAAGATTGTGAAAAAGATAGCTTTTTTTTTCTCATTTGAAATGAGGTTTTCCATGTAACTGTACATCAGGATTCAGGAAATTAATGGGTTTACTAGTCAATCTTGGAAATCAGATGTACCTCATTATGTAGTTGTACACTGCAAATTATTATATTAAAAATGGTTTTTCCTTAAGAGGTAGATAGTGTCTTACTATAACTGAAGCAAGGGTATGTATGTGTGGCAGAATGGATCAATGCAGGATGGTAAGTGTTCAGAGAAATCAATGTTTCTGGAATAATATCTTTGGTTATTATATTTAAGTAAGAAAGTAAAGTCGAAGCTATCATTTTTCTTAGCATTTTTTGTTTGTTCTGTTTTTAATTTGAAGAACACAACAAGAGAAACGGTTCCCATCTGCTGGTTCACTGCCCAAATGCCTACAACACCTGGGGCTAGGGCAGCCAAAAATGGCAGCTAGGAACTCAGTCCAGGTCTCCCATATGGGTAGAGGGCAGGAATCCAGTGACTGGAGCAGAAAGATGGAATCAGGTGCTGAACCCAGGCACTCGGGATAGATCGATAGGATGTTCAAAGCAATGTTCTAACCACTAGACTCAATCCCTGCCCTTTCTGAACATCCTTTTATTTCTTCTGTTGTGCAAAATACATATCTGATGAAGCTCCAGGGGTATGCGCCTCAGCAGTTACTGTAGTAGTATTCTGTATTATAATTTAGTGTCAGCGATACAATTGTTTTGCTTGTAGATAAAATGGAAAATCACCTTTTTAGGTAAGCTGTGTGAATTTTGCACCAAAGACCCTAAACTTTTGTTGAAGGCCTTGTGTCTTTTTTTTCCACCAGTAACTTTCCTCTGGAGCCACAGGCAAGACCTGTAGAATGCATGTGCTGCCACAATGTCCTGCAGACAGAAAGGCGTAGTATGTCATGTTCTACCTATGGGACATTTGGTTCTTTTCATTGTAAACATTCTCTCTTTTGTTTGCTTAAAAAATGTTTTAGCAGGCTAATTAATCACTTTTTACTATATGAAAATTATAAAAGCTCATTGCAAAGTTGTACCCCCTTGTTGGTTTAACTTAATACCTCTGGGTACACAACAGAATTAAGGGTTGAATATTAGCCTGCAAGAAGCCTTAATTGTAATCATTGTATTCCTGTTTAGGTTTACTTTTGGACATCAAGCCCATCATTGCCAGCCAGTGAAGAAGGATTTCAGCCTATGCCTTCAATCACAATAAGACCACCAGATGATCAACATCTTCCCACCGCAAATACTTGCATTTCTCGACTTTACGTCCCACTCTATTCCTCTAAACAGATTCTCAAACAGAAATTGTTACTCGCCATTAAGACCAAGAATTTTGGTTTTGTGTAGAGTATAAAAAGTGTGCATTGCTGTGTAATAATACTAGCTAATTTTGTAGATTTTTTTCCATTTGTCTATAAAAGTTTATGGAAGTTAATGCTGTCATACCCTCCTGGTGGTACTTCAGAGATTCAATGCAAACATTCCTTGCTGAGTTTGTAGCTTAAAGACCCAAGGAACACTGGCAACATTTGACTATAATGACTTGCTGGTGAAGAGCCTCTGGGTCTAACCCCAGCCAAAGATGACAGCAGAACAATATAATTTACACTGTGATTTATCTTTTTGCTGAGGGATAAAAATGTAAAATGTTCTGAAAATTCCCTGCTGCCTTTGTGGAAAGTTTCAGCAAAGGTTCTTGTATAGAGGGACTAGGGAATTTCAAAATAAAAAATTAAGTATGTTCTGTGTTTTCATTTTAACTTTTTTATGGTGTTTAATTTGTGGTTGGCTGCAGTTGTGTATCATGTATATGGAACTTGTAAAAAGTTCTTGACATTCAGATCTTAAGAGATGAACTCACTTGACCTAAAAACCACTTTTATTGCAGTTTATTTAGGCTGCATTGGGCTCTAGGATATTAAATGATATCACTAACATTTTGCATGTAATTTGTTCATTTAAGTGAGGGCACTTTTTTGTACATATGATGGGGCCAATGCACAATACTTTTCACAATCAACTCTTTGTATCCCTATTCAGTGCAGTCAGTCAGGAGGTTACTGCACTTCAGTTCTAACGATACATTTGTACCGAGGTATTTCAGTTATGTAAACTCAGCCTGGGCACTTTCTGATAACTGTAAAATGATTTATAAGATCATGATTATTGAAGATACATTTTGGAAAATTTTAAATGTTCGTGAGCAGCTTTACTACTTTTGTATCTAGCCTTTTTAAAGTACCTTGTTACATTTACTTTTTTAAATAAAGAAACTGCAGAAGAAATCTCAAGTAGTACTGAAGAAACAATAGTTTTTATTTATGTAATTGTATATTTTTAAACTAGGGGCAATACACTGACATGGTTATGTGCACAAAAATTTGACTTAAAGAACTGAAAGTTTATATACACATGGACTATAAGAAATAGAAGAAAATTAGTCCACATTTTACAGTTAGCAGAGAATCCTGAATGGCACCTGGCCAGGCCACCACCTTTCTTTTTTACAAATGGGTGGGGGGGGAGTGAAATGTGACGTCTTCTTGGCATAGGATTTTAACTTATTTATTATGCTCAGTAACCAAGAAACAGATTCATTTTCTGATACCCATTAATATAGCCTGTGACCCCATACCCTAAATGCTATGGTTCCAGTAGCTTTCTTAAGTGGTATGTGTAATACATGTATCACTGTTTTCTTCACTGAGACTTAAACTGATTTACTTTGCATCTAAAACTAGTGGAGAGATTTCTCTGGCATTTCCCCTACCCTTTCAGTAGCTTTAGTAGGATTTCTGCCTTAGCATAGTTTTCATGCTCCAGGGTACTATATTTCTATTATATAATATCCTTCAAAAGACTGAAGCACATCTCAGCGCTTACTCAGCTCTCACATCTTAAACTACTTAGAACTAAATGATAGTGAAGCTCGTGGTGTTACTTAAAGCTTAGATAACACACTGTATTAGATGTATGTAAATTAGCCAAAGGTTATTTACAGAGTGAGAGGTTGGTTTTTATGTCTAAATACTGTTTCTGAGTAAGTGAAATAGTAATTAGAGTAAGAGCTAATAAGTATTGATGTTGGAAAGATATAAGAATTTATATATTACTTTAACCTTTGTATGCACATCAGATTGGTAAAATACTAAATGAAAGCAAACTAGAGATGATTAGGACATATGAAACCCTAATTGTGAATTATTTTTAATAGTATTGAAAGAATGAAAATATTTAAAATAATGCACAATGTCTTTAAGTCTTCCTAAATCAAGATTTTGGTTAAAATGCTTTTAGCAATATTAAAAGCATAGTGACTTTTTTTTCTCTTTAAGGTAAAGAATAAAAACGGTTCTAAATGTAAAATAAAGTAATGTAAAATAAAGTTCTCTTTTGGTCTTGTTTAGTGATTAAACTTTAATGAAACTGAAAACATATAGACCAAGAATGAACTTTACTGAAGGTTTTCGAAGTTTTGCTACTGTTTCTCCCCCAACCAAAGTAATGTACATATCAAGACTAACCAATATGAATACGGTTTTCCTGAGTAGACTTGGGAACGATATTTTTAAATACATTTTAAATTGTTTGAAAGGCGCAGAGAGGGTGCCCATCTGCCGATTCACTCTCCAGATGCCTGATAAACAGGAAGCCAGAAACTCAATCCAGCTTTCCTATGTGAGTGGCAGAGGCCTGTCATCAAAGTTGTTAACCTGCTCTATCCCAGGGTACACATAGGCAGGAAGCTGTAATTGGAACCAAACCTGGGACTTGAAGCCAGACACTTTGATACAGAATCAGAATTTTTTTGTGTGTGTGTTTAGTTAGTAAGCATTTTATAGTTTAAATTCGAATTGAGTTTCTTCTTGAGGCAGTTTTCAGTGCTGTGTATTACTAAGGTTGAATTGTGAATATTCTTCAATTGCTCCTTCTCTTCCCTTACTGATTTGGTAAGTCTGTGGAAACTAGAAATCTTTTTATTATTATTTTGTGATACAATTCCTTAGGCTCTAGGATTCTCTGCTCCCATTGATTTCCCCTTTATTATTTTTTTTCTTTTTTTTATATTTTTATTAATATTTTGCATTATATGACAGTTTCATAGGCTCTGGGAATCCCTCCACCCCTCCCCTCCCCTCCCCCCCTCCCCCCTGGTGGATTCCTCCACCTTGATGCAGTATTACAGTTCAAATTCAATCAAGATTCTTTCCTTGCAAACATATACCAAGCATGGAGTCCAGCTACTTATTGGATTTCCCCTTTATTATTACAATGTAAAATCTTTCGTGAACAGTCATAAGTTCATCCCACCATGCATACATATACTTTTTAAAGATTTCTTGTTTTTATTGGAAAGTCAGATGTACAGAGAGGAGAGAGGAAGATCTTTCATCTGCTGATTCATTCCCCAAGTGGCTGCAATAGCAGGATCTGAGCTGATCTGAAGCCAGGAGTCTCTTCCAGGTCTTCCATAGGGTCCCAAGGCTCTGGGCCATGCTCCACTGCTTTCCCAGGCTACAAGCAGGGAGCTGTATGGGAAGTGGGCCACGAGGTCATGGATCTGTGCCCATATGGGATCCCAATGTGTACAACACGAGGACTTTAGCCACTAGGCTACCATACCGGGCCTGGTTTATTTATTTTCCTTTGGGAAGGGAGATTTTTAGACAAGGAGAGAGATCTTCCATCTGCTGGTTCACTCCCCCTAAATGGCCCCAACAGCTGGAGCTGAGCCAATCTGAAACCAACAGTCAGGAGCTTCTTCAGTCTCTTGAGGGTGCAGGGTCCCAACGACTTGGGCCATCCTTTGCTTTCCCAGGCCACAAAGTAGGAGCTGAATGGGAAGTGGAGCAGCTGGAATATGAACCATTGTCTATTGGGGATGACCACTTGGAGGTAGAGAATTAGCTAATTGAGTCACTGTGCTGGCCTTCCTCCCCCATATTTAATACACACACACACGTGAAAGAATCCATTTTTATTGGGAAGGCAGATTTGCAGAGAGGAAGAGAACAAAAATGATTTTCCTATTTGCTGGTTCATTCCCCAAATGGCTACAATGGTCGGAACTGAGCTGATCAGGAGCAAAGAACCCTCTCTGGTCTCCCATGTGAGTGCAGGGTCCCAAGAACTTGAGCAGTCCTTTACTGCTTTCCCAGGCTACAAGCAGGGAGCTGGATGGGAAGTGGAGCAGTGGGACACGAACTGGTGCCCGTAAGAGATGCAAATATTTGCAGGCAGAAAATGAGCCAGTTGAATCATTATACTGGTCCCAAGAGCGTTTTCTTTTTTAAATTTGTGAATGTAAGCCCCTATGTTGGAATCCTTACAACCAAAGTTTTCCTTCATAAAAGGTTGCATATTTTTCCTATAGTCCTGGATTAGATTCTTCCTCTTTCAAAGGAACTGATTGGAAATACCTCAATAGATCATGCCTCAGTAATAGCAAATTTTCAGTGCTTACATCAAACTAAGTAATGTGCAGATTGTTTCTTTGTTATCTCATTTACTTGAAAGAGTTAAATCTTTGACCCCAAATAGATGCAATGGCCAGAACTGGACCTATCCCAAGCTGCGAACCAGAAGCTTCTTTTAGGTTTCTCACATGGGTGCAAGATCCAAAGGACTTGAGCTATCCTGTGATGTTTTCCCAGGCCATGAGCAGGGAGGTGGATCAGAAGTCGAGCAGCTGGGACACAAAGCAGCATCCGTATGTGATTCTGGCACCAGAGGCAGAGGATTATTACTTGCTATGCCAATATGCTGACCTCTGTTTTCTTTCTTTAAACACCACTGACTGGCAGAACCATATTTAAAATGTGATTTGTTCCCGGCGGCGTGGCCTAGCGGCTAAAGTCCTCGCCTTAAACGCCCCGGGATCCCATATGGGCTCCGGTTCTAATCCCGGCAGCTCCACTTCCCCATCCAGCTCCCTGCTTGTGGCCTGGGAAAGCAGTCAAGGACAGCCCAATGCTTTGGGACCCTGCACCTGTGTGGGAGACCTGGAAGAGGTTCCTGGTTTCCGGCTTCGGATCGGCGCGCACCAGCCATTGTGGCTCACTTGGGGAGTGAATCATTGGACGGAAGATCTTCCTCTCTGTCTCTCCTCCTCTGTATATCTGACTTTGTAACAAAATAAATAAATCTTTTAAAAAAAAATAAAATGTGATTTGTTTTGTTATATCAGAATACCCAGACCACAAGCAGGGAGCTCAATGGGAAGCAGGGCTGCTGGGTCTTGAACCAACGCCAATACAGGATTCCTTCCCGTTCAAGGTTAGGACTTTAGCTGCTAGGCCCAGCAGCTCTTATTCTTGAATACTACTGGGTTATGATGTTTGTGGAAGATGTGACTAATCAAATGAATTGGCCTGAAAAGTAATTATTGCATTGTGCCTATTATTAAGAATATTACTTATTGCTGAAGACTAATAAGTATGTTGGCCATTCATTAATTTCCCCCCTAAGGATAACAGCTCTAAAGATAAAGGAATGTCCAAAATCAACCATGGTGTCCTACCTTTAAGCCCAGAGGTCATGATATGCATGTTTTCTCCTAAAACATAAAGAACTGTTTGCTTTAAACAGCATATTTCTTGGATAAACTAATTCACTTTTCTGAATATTTTCCAGACTGTATCTTTGATTATTTCTAGTTGATGAAGCTAAGACCAACAGTTTGGGTTGTTCAAGTGCTAGTTCACCAGGTAAATCATATTCAGGTACATAAATTTGTATTTGAAATGTTTTCTTCCATAGAGACGATGAAATTTGACTAATGACCTTTGAGTGCACTTATTCTCCAGTGAGTTTATGGCATGGTTCTGGTTAAGTGTGCCAAGATTGAGAAATTAGAACCAAGAAAATCACTGTAAACAAACTGTCTTTCATGTTTCTTGAATACAGCCAGACTGCCCACATAAAAACATAATAGCCCATTCAACTACGAAGAATTGTATTGTGATGAGTGAAAAATAAAGCAGTTAACATAGTTAGCTCAAAATACAGAAATGAGAGGTTTTGATCTCTGTTAGATCAAGGTCTTTAAGACAGGATAGAAGTAGCAAACTCAAAATTTTCAATACAGTGAAACCATTTAATGTAACATTTGGTCTCACCAAGTTTAAAAAAATCTTCATACTGCAACCAATAAAGGATGATATGCCAATAGCCTTATTTCAGAAACAGCACCCAAAACTTACTAATGTTCAGTTGGGGGCAGTTTATTCCAGGAAGAACTGTTCTATATGCCCTAGAAAAAGGGAAGCATGCATGCTTTTTAAAGGATACAATCAAAGTTGATCAAATTTGCAGTAAAAAATTCTGTCTCTTGCATACAGGACCGTGAACAAAGTAAGCATCCATGGAAGAATTCATTACATAAAGATCCTTCATTTAATGAAATAATAAGGCATTATACAGAAAAGTTAATATTCTTGACTTGCAAATGGCATAGTCTGTTTTCTTGCAATACACACTTTTATAAAAAGTACCCTAAAGATCATAAAACACCTTGTTCTGTTTTTAAAGACTATTTAAATAAGGCAGGCATAAATTTGTATCACAGAGCAGAAGGTTTATGTGAACTAGGATGTTCATGCAATTTTTAGTCATTCCTTTCCTCTGAGATTTCTTGACAGTTAAGAAGGGACAGACCCGTTCATGGTTATGATTTTCCCTTAAAAGCTTCAGAGAAGAACAAACCCAATTCCTCAACACTCTTTGTTCATGAAATTAGTTTACTACCTAACTTCTCTCAGTGGTCTACAAGAGACTATCAGAAATTGTTCTTGTTTACTTTGCTGAGCACAGTGCAAGGAATAGTACCTGGTTCAAAAGTTGTGAATCAGTGATCTGTTTCTGAAGTTTCCCTCTCTAGTATTCAGTGTAATAAAGTTTATTTAAATGAATGAATTTCAGTAACCAACTCCACATCAGAAACATGCTGTTGATTTTTATCGTGCCTGGACCTTTGTACCTTTAAAATAATAATTTTTAAAAATTTATTTGCTCATTAGCCATCTGAGATACTTAGATGGAGTTTCTGGCTCCTGGCTTTGATCTACTGCTGGGTTGATACAGACATTTTTATAGACATTTGGGAAATAAGCCCGTGGATGGAAGATTCTCTATCACTCAAATGAAATTTTTTTTTTTTTAAGAAACCAATGAAAGTTTCTTGTGAATTAAAGGGTTTTTCAGCCAAATCAAGTTCTAATCAATGGAACAAATCACTGATCTGGTTTAGTCTAACAGTCTCCAAACTGATAACCATCATTTTCCCAAGCCCAGTAGGAAGAAGCTGGAACAGAACAGGAGTAGCTGGAAGTGGAACTGGTACTCTGATACGGGGTGCTAGCACTGCAGAAAATGACTTAATCTGCCCCACAGTGCTGGCACTAAAGGGTGTGTACAAGTCCCCACAGGTGCAGTTCAGAAACATGCTCCAAAATAGGTTGTATGTTATGTAGTAAGACTTAAGCTCCTCCTGGGGTGGAGAGCTCAGTATTTAAATGAAGAGTGGCCTCTGGGTACTTTTGACCCAACTGTGCAGGCTGCTCTTGCAGGAGGGTATGACCCAGTTCTCTGGTGTCCGAAAATTTGAAAGATCCCTGGAGCTAAAGTGTCCTGATATGAGTCACAGCAAAGCCTGTTGAGCTACTTGGAGCATTAACTGCCAACGCTGGTTAATTGTATGAAATTAGCTACTTTTGTTTCCTCATAAAATTTAAGTGACCCTTTTTAAAGTTAATATATACAAATATTGCAGTCAGTATTTGACCTTCAGTAATTGCTTTGTGCTAACTTTGTGTCCCATCCTAGGGCAGGTTTCAGGTAGTTTTCATTCATTTCAATGCTTCAGCTTCATTTTCTTCTCTACCGTACTTCAGACAGCTTTCCACAAAATAGGTACTCGGCTTCAACCTAGTTAAGTTCTTTCTCCTTGGTTAGAACAGACTAGTTTTTCTTTTGCTGTAGTTAGTTTTCATGTCTCTGAGGGGAAGAGTATTGGTAATTCAAGCAAATTCTCGAAGCTATTTTCCCAGTGTTAACACTACTCAGGAGTCTGTCTTTTTTGAAAAAGGGCAGGTCGCCGGGAGCCTCTGGAATCTGTGACTTCTTAACTGCATAACCTGTTTCTTCATCTTCAGCGTGAGAGAAACTGCTGTTTCTTTAGGTCAGCATCCTGAAGATTTGCTTTGGAGTAGTGCCTGGCATCTTGAAGAGCTCAAGCACTGTCGCTAAAAGCTTAGTTTCCTGAAACAATTTCCCGCTGTTTCCTAAGATTTTCCTCTCCTGGCAAACACCAACACACACCTACTCTTTCCCTCAACCACTCACCCGGCGGTTGAAATGGCAAACAGGCCAGCCTTTTCTTCCTCAATACTTTCTTGACGCTGTGGTTTTCCCGCCGTTCACGCGCAGGTCCACAGTGCTTTCTTCTCGCCTCATCCTGGGGAAGGCAACCTCCCCGGGGTGGGCACGAGGACTAGCTGCGGAGGCTCCAGGAGCCGGCGAAAGGCAGCCAGGGCGGCGTGCAGTCCTGCCTCCCTACGCCGGGCGCCTCAGGCGAGGGCGGGGCGGGCAGAGAAGGCGTGGCCTGGGTGGGGTGGGTGGAGCTCTGCCGGCGCCGGGCAGGCGCAGAGAGTGCCGTAGTGGGTGGGCGGGACCTGGAGAGGCGCAGTGAGGCGACAGCAGCCGGAGTGGGCGGGCCCAGGAACTGGGTGGGTGGGACTGTCCTGGGCAGGAGGACTCCGGACTGTCCGACGGAGTGGGCGGGGCGAACGGAAGCTGTCAGAATCTCTGTCGGGGGGAGAGGGGGCGGAACCGACCTGCAGGGCTCTGCGGGAGTGGCCGGCCGCCGGGGGCGGGGCCTGCCGGGTGGGCGTGTCTCGGGCTGGGGCGGAGCTGATTGGTAGGGCTCTGCGGGAGTGGGCGAGTCCCGGCCGCCGGGGGCGGGACCAGGCCGGGGCCGGCGGGCGAGCTCGCGGGCCGGAGCGCAAGGGGTGGGGCGAACCGGTGGCTGCCTAGGTCTGGTCCTAGTTAAGGGTGGCTGGAGGCGCTCGGTTCCCTCGTCCCCGCTAGCACTGGCGGAGTCTGCGCGATGGGCGACCCGGAAAGGCCGGAAGCGGCCAGGCCCGAGCAGGTTGAGGTAAATGTTGCTGTTTCTTGCTTCCCCGCCCCACAGGCACGCCTGGCCTGGAGACTATCAATTACAGTGGGGAGCTGCAGGTTACCGTTATTGTCGAAAATTTTGTTCCTTGCCCCCCGGAAAGTCTCGCTGCTGCCGGGTTTCGCGGTTGCGAGCGTCTGGGAGGCAGTCCCCGGGGAGAGGCGAGGAGGGAGCCGGGGTTTCGCTCGGCCGCTCCTGTCCTAGGCGGTGAGGGCCTCGGGGGAGGCGCGCCCCTCATTCGTGCACCCTGTTGCTGGATCCCTAGCTGGGGAAACAGAGGCGAGATGTGAAGGGATGTGGGAATTGATACAGGTGGATGGGGGAAGTGCCAGAAGGGACGGATTCTTATTAATTTATCATAATGAAAAGAGCAACCAGATGCAGGGACCAGCAGGGTCTGATCGTGCTACTTTGAATCTTTGGGGCGTCACTTTCTCCAGTTACACAGTGGAAGTGATACTTGGCTCGGAGAAGACTAAAATGTAATATGCAAAGTGTCACCGAAGTTGTAGGTTCTTAGTAAATGTGCTAACTTGTCCACACTCAGACGTTCATAATAACAGTAAACAAACAAACAAAAAAACCATTATGAAGACTGTAGATTGCACCTTAGATTGTTGCTCTGTAATTTTCACACTCTTCTTTTGGAAATACTTAGAACCCATTTGTGAACAACAGAAATACTTTTTGTGCATGACCTTGATGCTCTGTGTGGTGTCTTTGAATTAGTATTGTGAAGATTGGGTGTTTTCAGCACACAGAGACTCATGCTGAGCCCTGCATCTCTTTGGAAAGTTTAAATTCCAGATTTTGGATTTGATTTGGCATAATTTCGATTTTGTAAACATTTGGTGACACATTGAGAATACCCCCTTAAACTTTTCTTCCTTTTTTGGTACAAATGCTTTACAGATAACACCAGTTTGCCCATTCACATTGAATAACTTGGCTAATGACACCAACAATCAGTCATTCAGGCATTCAGGTGCTAACACCTGGAAGTTAACTTTAAAAAAAATGCTTATTTATTTTCATCTGTTTGTACACTCCTCAAATGTCACAATGGTTAGACCAGGGCCTAGCCAAGAGCCAGGATCCTGGAATCCCATCTGCTTACCCCACATGGTGGCACGAAGCAGATTATTGAACCATGGTTGGCGGCCTCCCAGATGGATTGGCAGGAAGCTGAATCAGAAGTGGAGCAAGCAGGTATCCAAACCTGTGTTCTGATGTGGTATGCAACCCACTATGCCTTCTGGGAGTTTAACTTTTCACACAAAGGCTGGGCTTTGGACTGAAAATGAATTTTTCATGGTGAAGTATGAAAGGTCTGATGGTGCATGAGCCATCCCCAGCACACTCACCTGGAATACTTGGTTAAAAATGTGTTACTGAGCCCACATCCCAGACCTAATGCGATGCTTCTGAATCTGAATGTTTAACAAGACTTTGGGTGATTCAAGTGCACATATTTTAAGAAACTTTCTTGAAAATGTATTTCCACAGAAGGGCTTGAAATGAGTTTATGATTTCAAGCTTTTTGTAGGTTTTCTTTGTGGAGATGTGACCACCATGAGGAGGGGAACGTATAACTCACACATTTCTTAAAATTAACAATTACTTATTTACTTCATAATTCCTATTCTGCAGATGAAAGAATTTGATCAAAAACAGTAAATAATATGCCTATGTGTCAGTAATAAAAAGAGGTTTAAAAATCAAGTTCTTTTACCTCGGTAATATTCTCGTACATTTGGTGAAAATCGAAGAGTAAAAAGTTAGAATGAGACCTTTAAGGTGTGTAGACTGTGACATCATATGTACTTCCCTAAATGGAGAAGTAGAAACAGGTTTGAGTGGTGGAACTGGGGATGACTGGGAGGCAGGAGCCATGTTCAATGCCAGTCTCAGCCAACTCACTGTGAGTGAAAGTCGGACAATATTGACTGAGGTTTTTGCCCTGGCATGCCCAGGCGGGTACAGGGTCCCAAGGCTTTGGGCTTTCCTTGACTGCTTTCCCAGGCCACAAGCAGAGAGCTGGGTGGGAAGCAGGGTTGCCAGAATTAGAACCGGCGTCTATATGGGATCCCAGCGCTTACAAGGCAAGGACTGCTCTGGGCCCCTAAAAACTATTTAGAAATGCTCTGTGACCATCCACAGCAATGATTATCGAATTACAAAATTAATTCCTAATTTCAGCCTGAATGATATATAGAATCTAGAAACTTTACAGATTTTCTTTATCTGTCAGTTGTTTCTTTATCCAAATCAGATCACGTCTGCCTTTGCTTTTGTTTGTCTTGCTTCCATTTCAGCAAGACTTTTGTATTTGTGTCTTACTGTTGTATCTAGAGTTACTGGAAGAAGTGACTTCAGATTCTGTTTTACAGAAGCAAGAAGTTGTTTCTGATTTATTATTGTTTTCCGGGTCCTGAGTACCTGCTGTGTGCCGTTTCTTTCTTTTCAGTATCACTCAGTAGCTGGAGCTGGAGATGTGACTAGGCTGAAGCCATGAGCCAGGAATTTCTTCCAGGTTTCCCAGGTGGATGCTGGAGCCCAAGGACATATAGCATTAAACCTCTTTTTTTTTTTCACATTTGTTTTCTTTGCAAATATTAATTCTTAGATCTAGAGAGAGTATCATGGAAAGCCTATGACTTAAGGAAGGATGCATGAGCTTTCTGGAATTGAATCAAAATCTGCTTTTGTACACTTACCAAAGTATCATGAAATAAGCACTGTATCATGTGTAGCAAGGTCACAGGTTTCTGTTGCTTCACAGCCTCTCCTCACACCACTAGATCTTCCCTAATACTTCTAATCCAGCTTCTCCTAACAGTCCACATGTGATCAAGACACAACAGGAAGAGGATATATACAAACATGACCTTTATTATAGTTTAGATTATGTTTTGAGCAATTTTGTAGATTTTTTTGAAAAGTGTTTTTTAAAAAGGTTTTTATTTATTAGTATTTTATTTTTATTAGGTAGATTTACAGAGAGAAGGAGAGACAGAAAGAACTTCCATCCACTGGTTCACTCACCAAATGGCTGTAGTGGCTGAAGCGGAGTTGATCCAAAGCCAGGAGCCACGAGTTTTTTCCATGTCTGCTACGCAGGTACAGAGACCAAAGGCCTTGGACCATCCTCCCCTGCTTTCCCAGGCCACAAGCAGGGAGCTCGATGCAAAGTGGAGCAGCCAGGATGTAACCTAGCGCTCCTGTGGCACCAGTGCTTGAAGTCTGAGGATCAGCCAGTTAAGCCACGGTGCTGGCCCCTCTTTCTTTTTAAGGTTTTAATTTATTTGAGAGGTAGAGATAGCCACAGAGAGAGAATCTTCCACCTGCTGGTTTACTTCCAATGGCCGCAAGCTTTGGGACTGTTCCAAGCAGAAACCAGAAGAAGTCTGGAACTTCTTCTGGGTCTCCTAAGTGGGTACAGAAGTTCCAGAAGAAGTCTGGAACTTCTTCTGGGTCTCCTAAGTGGGTACAGAAGTTCCAGAAGAAGTCTGGAACTTCTTCTGGGTCTCCTAAGTGGGTGCAGGGGCCCAAACACTTGAACTGTCTTTTGCTATTTTTAAGGCTCATTAGCTGAGAGCTGAATTACAAATGGAGCAGCCAGGTCTCAAACAGATGCCTATACGGAGTCCTGGCAACACAGGTGAATGCTTACTTAGCTCACTGTGCCATAACACTGGCCCCAATTTGATGGATCTTAACACTGATCAATTCTTTATCAGCATTTAAAAACTTTCTTCAGGACCTGTATGGTGATGTAGTGGCGAAAGTTGCCACTTGTGATGCTGACATCCTAAATGGGTACTGATTTATGTCCTGGTGTTTCCACTTCCAGTCCAGTTTACTGCTTGCTAATGGCCTGGAAAAAGAAGTGGAAGATGGCGCAACTGCTTAGGCCCTTGGGTCTACATGGGAGACCTGAATAAAGCTGCTGTTCCAGGCTTTGGCCTGGCATAGCCCTAGGCATTGCCATCATCCAGGTAGTGAACCGACAGATGGAAGATCTCTCTTTGTTTCTCTCCTTCTGTCTATAACTCTACCTTTCCAATAAATAGCAGATCTTAAACAACAATAAATAAAAATCAAGACTTATCAGGTAGCCCACCATGGTGGGACAGTGGGTTAAGTCACTGCTTGCAAGGCTGGCACCTGTATTGGAGGACTAGTCCCACTACTAGCTGCTCTGCTTCCCATCCAGCTCCCTGCTAAGGAAGTTTGGTTTTCAACAGCCTCAAATTATGTGGCTAGAGCTTTCAGTTTATTTAGAAGGGAATTATTTCTATTTCTCCCACTTGTTCATAGGATTTGATCTGGTGGTTTTCTCTCCACTTATGTTTTTGTTTACACCATGCCCATTTGTTAACTTATCTTGGCTTAGCAGGAGATGATAGTGGATACTCTTCTTAGGACTTAGTTCATCTCAGTATTATGAATTCCAGAGGTTTGATATAAGCCAGCCATATTCCAGACACACACACACACACTCACACACACACACACACACACACACAGATGTGGTTTCAGGTAAGGTTTTGAGTTCAGACGTTTCAGTTCTAATCTTATTTCTACCACTTACTTGTTGTAGGGTTTTAGGTATGCTATTTACCTCTTGTAACACTTAGTTTTCTAATCTGGCAAGTGGGAGGAGTAGTATTTGGCAGAGTTGTTTTCCAATATTAAATGGTATAATATATATAAAGTATCTGTTTGGCAATGGCTTTGAACAGGCCCGTTATTGTGTATGTATCTTGTGTTCTGTAGCGTGGAACTCCTGTGAATTTGCAAGTCCCCAAAGTCCTCACTGAGAAAACAAATAAGAGACATGACAACTTTGCTTCTAGAAATTTCCCTAAATATCTGGGGAAGAAATCTCAACACAGTGCAGGTATTGCTCTGGGGATTCTACAAGAATGAAGACAAGTTTTACTCAACAGGCAGAGTCGGGCCAGCACTGTGTTATAGCAGGTGGAGCTGCCTGTGCTGGTGTCCTCTGTGGGTACTGGTTTGTGTGCTTTCTTTTCCTCTTATGGTATAGTTCAGGGCTAGTGAACTGGGAACACAGTGGAAGATGGCCCACATGCTTGGGCCCTTGCACCCATGTGGGAGATTTGGATGAAGCTTCTCTGATATAGAATAGCTGATGTACCACTTCATAGCTTTTTTTCCTTGAGGATTACAAATGCTCTAAATAGAGCCTGGCACATAATAAACACTCAAACAGATATTGCAGGGGAAGGCATTTGGCTTCCTGGTTAAGACATCCTTGCTGCATGTCAGAGTACCTGAATTCTGTGCTCGGCCCTGGCTCTGACTGCAGCAGGAAATAGCTTCCTGCTGATACAGACCCTGGGAGGCAGCAGTGATGGCTGAAGTGAGGAGGTCCCTGACACCCACATGGCAGACCTGGACTGAGTTTGTGCCTCCCGGCTTTGGCCCGGCCAATCCTTGGCCATTAATGGTCTTTAGGAAGTGAGTCAGTAGACAGGAACTAACTCTCATTCTTTCTCTGCCTGTCAAATAAATACATTATATCAGCTGTTTTTGAAAATAGATACCAAGATAGAACGATAAATGTCCTTGTGTGTAAATTTCTAAGGTTATGGACAAAATGACCCTTCAGAACATGAGACACATGGTATTATTTTATAGCTCAGGCTCAGAGAAGTTAAGCCCCTCCCTATTGTCACAGACTGTCAAAACACTATTATTAGGCAATTATTGGATGCTGGTAAGGATTGACCCAGGGAAACTGGCCCAGAAACCTGTGCCAGTTCCCTGACTTCCCCGTATACACATTTCTGGATATAGAAGTGTCAGTAGAGTTTGTCCTTGATGTTTTTCAGAGGTTATCTTCAGATACCAATGAAGACGAAGAGCCACTCCTAAGGAAGAGTTCTCGCCGGTTTGTCATCTTTCCAATTCAGTACCCCGATATTTGGAAGATGTATAAGCAAGCACAGGCATCCTTCTGGACTGCAGAAGAGGTAGGAGGCGTGACCTCTGTCACATCCTATAATAAGTGCATTGCTCCTTCCTTGTGCTGCAGGACCTTGAAAACTTGTAACTTCCAAGATGCATAGAATGAGATCAGTTGTATAAGATAAGGTTTAGCATCATGGACACAGTGTTTGTCAGACTTATGGTTTCGGCTACTTTTTATAAACATGTTTCTTGAAGGAAAAAAAAATGGCATCTCATTCTGTTAGATGTTTACTTCTAGTATATTTCAAAACTCTTTTTTTAAAGATTTACTTATTTTTATTAGAAAGCTAGATTTACAGAGAAGGAGAGACAGAAAGATCTATCTGCTGGCTCACTCCCCAAGTGGCCACAATGGCCAGAGCTGAGCTGATCCGAAGCCAGGAGCTGGGAGCATCTTCTGGGTCTCCCCGGCAACTGTAGGGTCCCAAAGATTTTGTCTATCCTCCACTGATTTCCAAGGCCACAAATAGGGAACTGGAATAGTAGTGGGGCAGCTGAGATAGGAAATGGCGTACACGTGGGATTCTGGCATGTGCAAGGCAAGGACTTTAGCCACTAGGTTACTGTGCTGGACTTTCTTTCCTTTCTTTCCTTTCTTTCTTTCTTTTTGAAAGGCAGAATTACAGAGAGCTTCCAGAGGCACAGAGATCTTCCATCCACTGATTCACTTTTCAAATTGCGATAATAGCCAGAGCTGGGCTGGTTTGAAGCCAAAAGCTTCATTCCATGTCTCATATGGGTGACAGGGGACCCACGCACTTGAGCGTTCCTCTGCTGTCTTCCCAGGCAAACCAGCAGGGAGCTGGATTGGAAGTAGAACAGCCCAATGGGATGCTAGTGCCTTACTGAGCTGGCCCCGTTACTCTTTTTTTAACAAGCCTTTGTTCTACTATAATCAGATAAGACTAACTTTAACTTATGGTAAGCAGAATAAAAATGCAATTGTAGTCAAAATAAAAGAGTAAAAGCCTTGAGCACCCTGCTTTCAGTTGACCATCCAGGCCTGTAGTCACCGCCTGAGTATGCAAGCTGAAACAGCCTGGCTCTGTCCTCAGCTGCATAGAACCTGACACAAGGAATTATAGTAGATTTGCTGGTTTAGTAATGGCACTTTGTACTTAAGCACCAAATAAATGTAAACTATTAGTTTAGTCAGGGAGTGGGGAAGATTTGACCTAGGAACTACTGTGCACCAGTATTTGAACCTTTTTTACACTGATTTTACTAATTTGACCCATCTTTGATGTATTGTATTGTTGCATTGTCGACATCTTTGTTATAAATGGGTTGCCAGACAGAGCAAAAAAGCAAAACAAAATAACAAACAACAACAACAAAAAACCGAACAAAAAATAAACCCAAAGTGTATATACTACTGAAGTGAGCACAAAACCCAAACCCAAAGTGGTAACTAGTATTTTCCAAACTGGGTCACAATGCTTGGCACACCTGACTGCCCCTAACCGTCTGTGGTTTTTGAGAAAGTTTGTTAGCTAAGCTTCAGAAAACAAGTGGTTGTACACAGGTGGCTTTTTCATTCATCATTTTTTTTTTCTGAGATTTAAATTTTTATTTGAAAGGCAGAGTTACGGAGAGGTGTGTAGGGGATAGGCTGAAAGAAAGCTCTTCCATCTGCTGATTCACTCTCCAGATGTTTTCAAGGATTGGAGCCAGCCTGGTCCAGAAAGAGCAGGAGCTTCTTCCAGGTCTGCCACCTGGGTACAGGGGCCCAAGCACCAGGGCCATCTTTTTTTTTTTTAATATTTGTTTCTTTTTATTGGAAAGGCAGATCAGATTTATGGAGAGAAGGGGAGACAGAGAGAAAAGATCTTCCATCCACTAGGTTAACCCCCAAGTGGTTGCAATGGCCAGAGCTGAGCTGATTCGAAACCAGGAGCCAGGGGCTTCTTTTGAGTTTCTGACATGGTTGCAGGGTCCCAAGACCTTGGGGCATTCTCTGCTGCTTTCCCAGGTCATAAGTGGGAGCTGGAAGGGAAGTGGAGCAGCTGAGACATGAACCAGTGCCCGTATGGGATCCTGGCGCTTGTAAGGTGAAGATTTAACCATTGAGCCATTGTGTGAGGCCCAGGCCATCTTTTGGTGCTTCTCCACATGTATCAGTAGAATGCTAGATAGCAAGTGGAGCAACATAGTCTCATACTGCTGCCCATCTAGGATGGTGGCATTGCAGGTGGGGGCTTTACCCATTATGGCATAGCACCAGCCACGTTCATCATACCAAAAAATTCCTGTGATCCTTGATGATTTCATGAAATTCATTTGGAAAATTCCTTTGGAAATTAACTTGTATCATTTAGCAAATGCAGGCAGTATATGCTCTATCACTAAGAATCACTCATTTGTAAAATGCAAATAGATATTGATACGTATTTTATAAGAAGGTTCAAATACATAATTTGAAGGAAAGTCAGACACATTATTGGTTCCACAGTTTTTTTTTCCATTTAAAAAAATTGTATACATTTCCATCTGATGAGCTTTAGGTTCTATTTTTTTTTTTAAGATTTATTTATTTTGTTGGAAAGGCAGATATACAGAGAGGAGGAGAGACAGAGGAAGATCCTCTGTCTGATGATCCAGTGGCCGCAACGGCCAGTGCTGCACCAATCCGAAGCCAGGAGCCAGGAACTTCCTTCCGGGTCTCCCACACTGATGCAGGGTCCCAAGGCTTTGGGCCGTCCTCGACTGCTTTCCCAGGCCACAAGCAGGGAGCTGGATGGGAAGCAGAGGTGCTGGGATCAAAACCGGCACCCATATGGGATCCTGGCGCGTTCAAGGAAAGGACCTTAACCATTGTGCTATTGCGCCGGGGCCAGGTTCTATTATTCTATCAGTGACTGAGCTTCATTGCTAAATGTGGTGATCAGTAGAAACCCTGATGCAGAAGACAAAGGTCTGGGGTTTGGGGTTTTCCTTTTTCTGATCACCAGCCAGTTTGGCAAGGAGATTGAGCTGGTAGAATTGAACATTTTGCTCTCCTGCAGTGAGACAGCATGCGAGAGTTTACATTTGCAGTAGGGGATAGAGCCAGTGTAGGGCCAAACTCATAAGACCTTTTGAATTTGAGGGTTCAAAGAAATAAACTTAATATTTTAACTTTATAATATTAAAATTGAACAGTGGGGTATAATGCATGAGAAATAAGATGATATCCTTTGGTGAAAACTGAGTTGATCTCAGAACAGAACTTTAATGGAATAGAACACAGTTGTTTATTACAAAGACAATCACATATTTCAAATGTTTATGAAATTGCTATGACACATGCCTAAAAAATTTTTCTGAGATAAAGTGTTCTGTAAGTATTGTGGACTAACTGTGTCCTCCTAAAATTTGTGTGTTGAAGTCCTAATCTCTACTTTTTGGGGTGTCAACAGGTGATCAGAACGTAAGGGTAGATCCCCTTGATATGAGATTGTAAAATGTCCTTGTTCATTTGGTCCACTAGGACAAGTTCATTTTAATATTTCTAAAGTACATCGTGGAAGTTCTCCATTAGCCGGAAGTTCAGATTCCTTCAAAATGTTTTTTTAGAAAAAAGTTAAATAAAACATGATATGATACAATACGTGTCAGAAGGAATTCAGAAAGTTGACAGAAAATGAAATTAAAAGAAAAGTTTATTTTGGTGCAAAGAATTTTGAAATCCATTCATAGTTTTTTCATCATTTTTCATGAACTTTGTGAAAACTCCTGGGTGTATGTATGTGTGTGTGTGTGTATGTATGTGTGTATATATGTAGTATAATGGTTAAGAAAGTATAAGAAATTAATATATCCATAATCTCACAGTGTGGGCAAAAGCGACTAATCTCATTTAGCAAATATTCTGATTTATAATATATTATGGTTAAAGCATAATGTTTTTTTCTTTTGTTCTGGTATAACATATAACATTTTTGCTTTTCCTCAGCTTGTTGATAATGGAATATCCGTGCTTAATTTTGGAGTGCAAGTGAATTTTCCCAAGTACTTTAACTCTGAGTAAAAACATCTGGAAAAATCTCTGATTTCAGGTTGACTTATCAAAGGATCTCCCTCACTGGAACAGGCTCACATCAGATGAGAAGTACTTCATCTCTCACATCTTAGCCTTTTTTGCAGCCAGTGATGGAATTGTAAATGAAAATTTGGTAAGTTTTCTTTTTTTTAAATTTAATTTTGAGTCTGTCCAACTGTTAAGTACATCAGGAATATCATTAGATTGGCTCTGAGAAAATATATCTTAGAACGGACCGAGTAAAACTTACTTCTGGCAATGCTTTTCTGATGTAGTGAAAGAGGAAGGATTTATAAGCCTATTTCTGTTCTTGACCTGCAAAATATAAAATCAAGCATAAATTGTAGCAATCAAAAATATTTAAAGTGTGTGAAGAAGTGTCTGATTTTTACCCTTAGACAGCAGGATTTGTAGAGCACCTGCACCTGTATAACCTGGAATTCTGTGGTAGAATGCTAAATTGCTGCTCTGCATTCAGAAATGTAGAATTCGGTCAATCGGAAGACATAGAAAGATAAGAATCTTCATCATGAACTAGCAGAGACTTCAGTATATCTATCTACTATTGAGAGAAAAATGACAACATGAATTCTACAAAGCAAGGACATTATTTTTGGGAGATGTTCTAAAATATCTGGTTCTGTAGGTGGTATTTTCACCCATCTGTTCAGTTCGTTGAATTGCTTAATAATGCAGTATGCCACTGAATGGTTGTGAAAGGTTGAGGAGAAAGCACTGTTGCTTAAGATGCTGCGGAAGAAAATCCATGAAGTCTTTCTGACGTGTTTGCTAAAATTCTGATGTCCAGGTCCTGTTCTGTAGTGCTTGACCCAGTGTCTCATGAGAGCCCGCGGAAGTAAATGCTTATATTTCCTTTGTTTTCTTAGGTGGAACGCTTTAGTCAGGAGGTTCAGGTTCCAGAGGCCCGCTGTTTCTACGGCTTTCAAATTCTCATCGAGAATGTTCACTCAGAGATGTACAGTTTGCTAATAGACACTTACATCAGAGATCCCAAAAAAAGGTATTACTGCTGGAATTCTATTTACAAAGCTTTAACTTGTTGCTTGATTATATCCAAAGCAGAATCTGTTTTAAAACTGAATGTTAAGAAAAGGGGATTCAGGGGCCCGGCGGCGTGGCCTAGCGGCTAAAGTCCTCGCCTTGAAAGCCCCGGGATCCCATGTGGGCGCCGGTTCTAATCCCGGCAGCTCCACTTCCCATCCCATCCAGCTCCCTGCTTGTGGCCTGGGAAAGCAGTCGAGGACGGCCCAATGCATTGGGACCCTGCACCCGCGTGGGTGACCCGGAAGAGGCTCCAGGTTCCCGGCATCGGATCGGCGCGTACTGTCCGTTGCGGCTCACTTGGGGACTGAAACATCGGATGGAAGATCTTCCTCTCTGTCTCTCCTCCTCTCTGTATATCCAGCTTTCCAATAATAATAAAATCTTTAAAAAAAAAAAAAAGGGGGGGGATTCAAATATGGGCGCTTACGGGTATGCTATTTTCTGTTGCCTAATAAATTAGGTTGAAAACTTAGAAAAAACTAATCTTCAGATATTGTATCTTTAGAAACTATTTGTTAGCATATTTTGGAAACAGAATGTTTCTATTCATTTAAGTTTTGTGTTTGAGCATTTCTGAACCACTAATTTTGAGTTTTATTTTGATTTCTATATTTTATGAATATAAAGAAATACAGGAAAATACATATCTGATAGTATACTAGAGTTAAATTATTATCTCTGATTAAACACAATTTAGTTGAGAAAGACAAGTGAATGATTTTTATTAATTATTCTTGTTTTTGCAGGGAATTTTTATTTAATGCAATTGAAACAATGCCATATGTTAAGAAAAAAGCAGATTGGGCACTGCGATGGATAGCAGATAGAAAATCTACTTTTGGTATGTAGCTATAATTTATGCATCATCAAATTTGCCTCAGGTGATGTATGTTTTTATGTGATGTAACTCTCAGTACTAATCAAAGTCGTAATATGAAAAAAGGAATACAAATGTTTCAATATGTAGTTTTACTTAGAAACTTTTATTCTTAACACTTAGCAAATGATGGTAAAATGAAGCTCTTTCCTTCTGTATTTAATAAGTCAGAAGTTGAAAAGCTAGGTCAGTGGTACCTCAAGGGATGCTGTAGTAATCCATTGTTTGTACTTGATTTAAAAAAATTAGATTCATTTATCTGTATTTAAAAGGTAAATTTTCCTGAGAGAAGGAGAGAGAGAGAGAGAGGATCTTGCATTTGTTGGTTCATTCTCTAAATGGGAGTTACAGCTGGAGCTCATCTGATCTCAAGCTGGGAGCCAAGAGCTTCTCCCCAGCTTCCCACGTGGGTGCGGAGACCCAAGGCCTTGTGTTGTCCTCAATTGCTTTTCCAGGCCATAAGCAGGGAGCTGGAAGGGAAGTGAATCAGCCAGAACACAAACTGGTGCCCGTATGGGATGCCAGTGCTTACAGGTGGAGGATTAGCCTGTAACACCAATGCACTTGTCCCAGTTTTTACTTAATTTTAAGAATGTTTGTTTTAGGAATTTAAAATATGTCAGTCGTAATTTTTTGTTGTTGTTGAACCAATATCTGAAGTCTAAAAAACTGAAGATTAGTTTATTCAACCAGGACATGAAACATTTTGCAATAACCAGCTCATTTTTCATACACATCCAGAACTAAATGAAAGCACTCTCTGGCTGTGTTGAGATCCCAGAACATTTACTTTTACTTATTATTAACATATTTATGGACTTATTTAGTTCGTTTTTGAGCAATAGAGACAGCAGCAGAAAGGGACAGAGAAGAAGCTGGAGAGAGTAACAGGCCACGCGAGCTCCCATCTGTTGACTCACTGTCCACATGCCTGCAGTGGGCCAGGCGAGGCCAGGAGCCAGGAACTGAATCCAGAGCCCCATATGGTGGCAGGGTCTCAGCCACTTGAGTCATCACCTGCTATACCCCAGGGTGTGCATTAGTGGGAAAGTGGGAACAGGGGCTGAACTAGAACCCTGAACTTGAACCCTGGCACTCTATTTGGATGCAGTTGTTTTACCTTATATTTTATAGGCCAAATGTCTTCCCTCTGTAATTGTTTTTTTTTTTTTTTAAGATTTATTTATTTGTTTAGAAAGGTAGAGTTAGAAGAGGAGACAGAGAGATAGATCTCCCATCTGCTGATCCACTTCCCAAATGGCTACAGCAGCTGAAGCTGAACCATTCTGAAGCCAGGAGTGAACAGATTCTTCTACATCTTCCACATGGGCACAAGGTCCCTAGAACTAGCACACTCTGCTGCCTTCCCAGGCCATTAGCAGAGAGCTGGAGTCAAGCGGAGCCACTGGGACTCTAACTGACACACATATGGGATGCTGGCACTACAGGCAGAGGTTAGCTTGCTACACCACAGCACCTGAATGCCACCTCCATAATTTTGAGACAGTGATTAAGATTGTAAGTGACTGGGTCCTGGCGTGACAGCCTGTCATGCTCCAGGATCCCATATGGGCACTCAGTTCATGCTGCTTCCCGTCCAGCTCCCTGTTTGTGGCCTGGGAAGGTGGCCAAGGACAGCCTTGGGACCCTGTACCCATGAGGAGACCTAGAAGAAGCACGTGACTGCTGGCTTCAGATTGGCTCAGCTCCTGCCGTTGTGGCCACTTGGTGAGGGTGAATCAGTGGATGGAAGATCTTTCTCTCTGTCTCTCCTCTCTGTATATCTGACTTTCCAAAAAAAAAAAATATATCTTTAGAAAAAAAATTGTGATTTGCAGAGTAGTTGCTTAATTATTAAGCTTCTTTGATTAATATAATATTAACATTAATGTATTTATTTGATTAACTGCATATTTCATTTTTTACCATTCCATAATTTTTAGTCTGCTTTCTGGTTTTATTTATTATGTGGGGAAAGCAGGGTCAAAGTTCTTGCTCTCTAGTCTCTGTACTAGGGAGCAGTTAAAAATGAGAACTCCAACAGTGCTTTTTTTTTTTTTTTAAGATTTTTATATTTATTGTACTTGAAAGTTAGAATTACAAAGAGAAAGAGGGAGAGGCAGAGAAAGATTTTCCATCTTCTGGTGTACTCACCAGTAACTGCAGTGGCTGGAGCTAAGCTGATTCAGAGCCAGGAGCCAGGAGCTTCTTCTAGGTCTACATTGTGGGTGCAGGGGCTCAAGGCCTTGGACTCCTCCACTGCTTTCCCAGGCCATAAATAGGGAGCTGGATCAGAAGTGGAGCAGCTGCGACACAAATTGGTGTCCATATGGGATGCCAGCAGCACAGGCAAAGGATTAGCCTGTTATGCAACCATGCTGGCCATCTAAATTGCTTTTATTTTTATTAATTATGTCTATTTGTATTTCCATATTAGAAATTAAAACTGAGATTAAAAATATTTGCTTGGCTAGTACATTATAAGATAACAATAATTAACCCATTATGTTGGAATGTAAATGATCGTTTTATATTAAAAAACCTTATGTTTTCCGAAAGGTATTAGTAAATATAGCATGCTTTAATTTTTTTACAAATCTTTTTAATGTTTTACTTAATAAAGAAAGTTTAATTATTCTATCTGCATTCAGCTTGCTGAAATTATGTTATTTTGGTTAAAGTATATGCAGAAAATTCAGTTTCTCTAGTTAGAAATGAGAGGAATATTTTACTAACCTTTTCAGATTACTGTGGATTTGTCTTGTAGCCTGTGGAAAATAATAAACGTGAAAGAATGTTAGTAAAATAAATACTGCTTCAGTGTTACGAAAAAAAATTATTTGAAGATTTGTTTATTTAGTTAAAAGGCTAAATCAGGAAGAGACAGACTTAGAGATTGTCCGACTGGTTTTTTCTCCAAATGGCTGCGGCAGCTAGGACTGGTCCAGCCCAAGGCCAGGCGTCAGGAACTCCATCTGAGTCTTCTTTGTGGGTGTCTGGTCCAGGTACTTGACTGTCATCCACTGCCTTCCTTGGAATGTTAGCAGGAACAGAGCAGCCAGGACTCATACACATATTCCAGTTCGGGAATGTTAGCATTCGTAAATAGTCACTTAACCTACTCTATCATGAGGCCAGCCCCATGAAAATATTTTTGACTTCACAGATCTCCTTGTTCTGTACACTTGTCAGGGACTCCTGGACCACACCAGAGAACCAGTCATATCATGCACATATGGGCCAGTGTATAGTAGACCAGGGAAGAAACACATGTGTTTTCATTGCTTTCAATTCTTTTCAAGAATGAGAAAAGCAGTGACTCTCAGTGTGCATAAAACACATCTGGAGAATTCGTGGAAAAGCCTTAAAGAATCCAGATGGGAACGAAGAACCTATGTTTTACACTGAGTTGGTTCTCTTACAAATGGTTTGGGAAGTCCACTTTGAAACACTAACAAAAAAGAAAGAAAGGGGGAAAAAAAACAAAAAAAGGGGACTGTCCAAAGTATTTAGTATGCACTGAAAGTAGTCACATGGCTTGGTACTGGTAGGAAATGATGAGTGGGGTCGCAGAGCGCATGCGTTTCATGACACTGCCAAACCCAAAAGGAGAACAGCCAGACAGGAGAGGCCGTCACTCTGCAACTGCAAGGGCTTCAGTGAGTCTTCTCAACACTTCATCTCAGGGCCAGAGCCCATTCAGGGTTCTGACTCAGGGTGTCCGAGGGAAGAGCTCGCTCTAGAATGTGTGGGGAGTGCGACCAGAAGGGAAGGGGAAAAGCATGAAGAGCGTGTGGGCAGCCCCTTTTTCTGGCGAGTGGAGGTGAAAGACAGTTTTGCTTTGCCACTTTGACTTTCTGTAACCAATCCAGGAAGAGCAGATACATGCCCCCACTGTGCCACCTGTGTCCTCGGCAGCTTTAGGATGACAAAAACAGCTTTCATCTGGCTGAGAACTTTGCCTAACGTTTTTGGTGACCTTCTTGGTGACTCCTGCACCAAGTAGGATCCAGTAAAACAACTGTTCTTTTCTGGTATTTCAGACTGTCATGATTTTAAAATGTTTTAACTGACGAGAACCTAAGAATATGCCTTTTAAAAAGTATTGTTTTAAACTTTCTACATGACAGGAAGATTCAATCTCTGTAGAGCTAAAAATTCTTAATTATATACCTGTGTAGTTTTAAAAAATTGAGACATTTTGTTTCATTTTAGAAATAACATAGTTCTGATACTATGGCATAGTAGGTGAAGAGCACACTGGTGCCATCTGGTATGGGCACCAGTTTGTGTCCTGGCTGCTCTACTTCAGTCCGTCTCCTTGCTAATGTGCCTAGGAGAGCAGCAGAGCATGGCTCAAGTCCTCGGGATCCTGTACCCAGGGTCCACTCCAGCCCAGCTCTGGCCATTGCAGCCATTTGGGAGTGAAGCAGCAAACAGAGGATCACTGTCTCTTCTCTCTTAACTCTGCCTTTCAAATAAAAGTAAATAAATATGAAAACATTCTTTAAAGAACTTTAAGGCAGTTGTATAGATTGAACCTTAACATGCATAATTAAATTTCATTTGAAAAATTAAAAAAAGTTATGCATGCTCTGTCTTAAAAATATGTCTTTTTCTTTTATAAAATAGATCATAGGACCATTGTATTTATTATGGTTTTTAGAATAAATGTCTGGAAGTCTCTTTGTGTTTCACATGTGGGAATCTTCTAAAAATAACATACAAAATTGCCCCTTATTAATTCTTTTATCCTCTCCAAGAAAGAATAGCCTTTCAAAACTGTTTGTTATAGTCTTTATTATTTAATATTCATATGAATGCACAGAATGATTGAAATACCATTTTCCTTTTCTCACGATATTTCTATTATAACTATAATCTAGTTACCTTACAGAAAAATTATCTAGGACATGACCTTAATCTCAAAAAATTATAACTTTCCCCTACCTTATTAGTAGTAAAATAAAAACATAGCAAGCCATATGTTAAGCTGATATACATCTTGATTGCAGGTACAGCTGTTATGTTTTGCGCAATTAATAGACATCTGAGTGACTAAATATTTTGTTTCTGGTTTGGTTTGAAATAATTAAGGAAGGGACCTAGCATGATGGCTCAAAAATGGCTAAGTCATTTCAAGCACAACATCCCATATGGGTGCTGGTTCGTATCCTGGCTGCTCCACTTCCCATCCAGCTCCCTCCTGCCTGTGACCTGGGAAAGCAGTTGAGGTTGGCCCAAAACCTTGGGACCCTGCACTCGCATGGGAGACCTGAAAGAAGCTCCTGGCTCTTGATTTCAGATCGGCTCAGCTCCAGCTGTTGGGGCCATTTGGGGAATGAACCAGCATATGGAAGATCTTTCTCTCTGTCTTTCCTTCTCTCTGTAAATCTGATCTGCCTTTCAAATCGAAATAAATACATTTTTAAAAAAAATAATCAAGGAAAACAGCAAGGACAAACAGAGCATTGTTCAGTGATAAGCAGAATCATTTACAGTTAGGCATCTTCCTTTTAAAATTTTAAATATAATTCATTACATTTGTTTTAAAATTATTGTCTTCAGTTTCTGTATCAAAGTTGTACAATTTCCATAGAAATGGCTTTAAAATATATTTTATTGTCTAGTGCTTATTCTGTAGTTTTCATTGTGTCCATTCAGAGTACATTCATTAAGTACCTGCCATTAGTCTGATCCTGTAAGTACTGGGATAGTCTGCAATATCATCCTTGAAAAAGATTTGTAGCTCTTACAGATAGTAAGCTGTCTTTCTCTCAGAGTCTTTTTAAAAATTTGTTAATTATTTTATTTTTGATGATTTTTACATAGTTGATTAGGGTGATAAGGGTCAAGGGCTACAGGAAGGTGGGTGAAATCACCATCTCCATATTCTCTTTTTTACTTCCTGTATCTGGGGGAAAGGGAGAAGTAAGGAGAGAAGCCACATCCAGCGTCTCAAATGCCTTTGCACCCTGGGATGGAGGACAGCCACCTAACAGCACCCCAGGGTCCCCAATGTGGGACATTCTCTGAGGGTCCTGTTCATGAGGTTTCAATAGTTCAACAGTTCCAAATTGCTGCCAGTCTCACCACTTTAGGCACGATGAAATCTCTCCAGAATCTACTGGTTGACATAGTCCACCTTAGAGTCTCCGTTTGCCCAAATATTCACTGCCAATAGATCAATTTGTTCTATCCTCCATTCTCTGTTGTGGTACCAGGTTTCCTCTGCAGACTCCAGTGTACTGCCATATCCTGCACGTGCACCTGGATATGCTGTCCACTGCTCCATCTAAGCCACTGAGGAGGCCCAACTCAGACACATGCACTCCATGGTCAGACCATGGAACCTACAATTTTCTCCATGGTTGGGGTTCTGAGTCCAGTCTTTCAGTTGTGGAGATCCCCATAGAAACTTCATCTGAAGTGATCCCAGACCTGATTCTTGTGTGTGCTTCTACACAAACCAATGGGTGTTGCAACCCAGCCTGATCCTGGTCACCACACATTTGGCCTTCACATACACTAGTGGGAGCTTCGGCCTAGTTGGAGTGACCTGCAACAACCCCCACCAGGCCCACCCCCTGCCCTGGTTCTTGTGCTTGCCAGTATGTATAGCAGACTGGTCCACATCCCATTCAGCTCTCATACATGTCAAAGGCACTGAAGCCTAGTTCAACCCAACCAGCCCTACTAACCAACCCACACATGTGCTAGCGGGTGCCACTCTGTGTAGTCATGCCTGCCCCAGTCCTGGTTCTCATGCTCACCAGTTGGAGTGACAACCCAAGAGGGAGGTGCCCACTGTTTCCCTACTGGGCCCACTCCAACTCCCACTTCTTGTACTTTCTAGGTGGTTTTGCAGTTTAACTTGACAGAATTTGGCTCCTCTGCCAGCATCTGCCAGCTGATGCTGCAGCAAAGCCCAACTAATCCAGTTCACACTCACTCTGACTTATGCATGCCCCAGTAGGAACAGTCAACCCAGCCTGACTTTCCACTGATCCAGTCCACATGAGGCCAACAGGTGTTGTAGCCTTGCTTGGCCTGTTCTGCCCCATCCCAACTCATGCTCTCCAGTGGGAGTGGTGGTCCAGCAGAGGAACCCTCCACAGCCCCCCTTCTGGCTTCTCCCCCTCTCCCCTTAGTCTCATGTGTGCTGGTTGAGAGCTGCGGTGCAGTCTGGCCTGGCCTACCTCACCTCAGCATTTGCCAATGGGTGCTGTAGCCTGTCCCGTCCTGGGCCACCTCCAATTCCAGCTCACGTTGGTGGTGGCTACAGATTAGCTCAGCCCATCCAGCCCCCAGTCCTGGCCCTCCTGTGAACTGGCTTTTGTTGTGACCTAACCCAGACTGACCCACTCTCCATTCTGGTGCTGGGATTTACCAGTGAATAATATAAATTGGCCCATTATGGTTCGCCTTCGGCCTGCGCCAAATGTATGCCTATGGGTACCGTTCCTTGGCCTAGTCTGGGCTGCTTCCTATTGTGGTTCTTGTGCTCACCTGCAGGGACTGTGTCCTGACACAGGAGCTTCCCAAGCTCCTCCATCAGAACCTCTCCTAATGCCAGATCTCGCACACACTGGTGGGTCCACGGGCCAACCCTGCTTGGTCTACCTCTTGTTCTAGCAGGAACAGTGGCCTTTCCTGACTGTCCTTCACTCATTCCAGTTTTTACTCTTGGGTGTTGCAGCCCAGCCAACCCTGGTCTGCACCCAGACACAGTTCACACATGGCTCAGCAGGGGCAGAGACCCAGCCTAACCCATCCTATACCTACCCTGGTTCTTATGAGCACCAGTGGGTGCTGGAGTCTAGCCCAGTGTGGCACACCCCAGATATAGTCCACACCTTGTGCCAAGGGACACTGCAGCCATGTCCGGACTAGACAGCAGCCCCTGCTCTGGCCTTCACATTCACCAGTGGGAACCACAACCCAGCCAGGGCGTCCCATTTACTCCCCAACCAGGCTTGTTCCCATCCATAGATCTGTGCGTGCCAGTGGATACTCTGACGCGGTTTGGCATAGCTCTTCACCTGTCTTGGCTTTTGCCTTTGGATGTCGTAGCCTGGCCTGACCTGGCTGGCCCCCAGTCCCAACTCTCGCTGGTGGATGCTGGAACCAGGCCCTGCTCAGTCTGCTCCCATTCCTGACTCATGCAAACTGGAAGGTGTGACAGCCAGGCCCAGCATGACCTGTGCTCCAGCCTGGTTTTTGCACTTGCCTGTGAGCTAAGGTTAGCTCGGTCCTGCCTAGTCTGCCTCTTTCCAAAACCAACCCACACATTGGCCAACAGTTGGAGCTACCTTGCCCAGCCTGCCTCACTCCCAGGTCTGGACCATGTGCTCAGCAGCGGGAGCTATGACCCACTAGGGGAGCTTCCCAAGTTCCCCCATTCTGCCTACTCCCAGACCCAGATCTCATGCATGCCAGTGGGTGCTAGACTCTTGCTCTTCCATCTTGACCTAGTATGAGCTAGTGAATGTTGTGGTCTGGCTCACCTCACACTCTGTTTGATGGTGCTCATGTGGGTCCTGCAGCCTGGACCTGCCCAGACTATTCTTGGTTCCTGTCCCCGGGAGTGTTGACAGGTTCCATGATCACACCTAGCTTAGCCCCTTACCACCCTAACTTTTGAGCTAACCAATGGGACTTGCATTTCCATCGGTCTGGCCCACAAATCCCCGAACCTGGTTCTCTTGCATGCTGATTAGTGTCATGGCCCTACCTAATGTGACCTGTCCCCTGTTCCAACATTCAGTCAGGTACTGGGATCTAGTCCTGCTAGACAGTCCCCCAGTTCTAGATTTCGCGTGGACTGGTGTGTGGTGGTCAGCAATGTTCCATGCTAACAAGCCCAATTCTGGATTCCCATGTGTGCTAGTGCATGTGTCTGACCCATACAGATCTTATAGCCCTCCAACCACTAACTCTCAGTCCCCTCACTTACCTGTAAGTACAGTGGCCCTTTCGTTGAGTGTCCCTCAGGATTCATTCCTCATTTACATGTACTTTGGCCTTATTCATGGATGTCCTTGGGCAGTACTTCCAGACCCCCAAGACCCCAGAGCTCGCTACCGGGCTGCCAGTGGGCAAAGCCCAGGATTCGTTCACTGCCTAGCAGCATGTGGCTAGGAGATTCAGACACCAGCACCTCTGGGCAGACTTATCTGGACTCTGCCCAACCATCGTGATGGAGTAGACGGAGCCATGATGCTGAGCATGCCCAGATCCACCTTCAGCATGATCGCTGTGGACAGAGGAAATTCTCGGATCTAGAGCTTGGACACACCAAGGATTTGCCCACCACTTGGCAGCAGCGGATGGGGAGCTAGTGTCCCCAGCAGGAAGCCTGGCCTCGCATGGGTTCTTCCAGCCACAGCCACATGGCTGGGAGATTCAGACACCTGTACCTCTGAGCAACTTACCTGGACTCCACCCATGAGTAACCTTTCAAACTGGCCCCTAGACGTGGAGCAGAAGGCAGAATTTGCTGACAAGATGAGACGTTTTATCTAAATAGCTATATTTCTTTTTACTTGGGTTAATCTGCTTTTTTTTTAAAGATTGATTTATTTTTATTGGAAATGCAGATCAGATTTATGGAGAGGAGACATAGAGAAAAATCTAACATCCACTGGTTCACTCCCCAAATGGCCTAATGGCCAGAAGTGAGCCAACCCAGAGCAAAGAATTTCTTCTGGGTCTCTCATACAGGTGCAGGATCCTAAGACATTGGGGTCATCTTCTACTGCTTTCCTAGGCTGTAAGCAGGAAGCTTAATGGGAAGTGGGCAGCTGAAACATGAGCCAGCACCCATATGGGATGCTGGCAATTGCAAAGTGAGAATTAGCCATTGAGCCATTGTGCTGGGCCCTTGTCTGTTTTTTGAATTATGGATGCATGGCAATATTTTTTGAAATGTTCCCAGCTAGTCTATGGGATACTGTAAGTCTCAAAATAATATACCTCACAACCTTCCCGCTTGCCATAAGCAGACCTTTTTTTTTTTTAAAGGTTTATTTGTTTTTATTGGAAAGGCAGATCAAATTTACAGAGAGAAGGAGAGACATAGAGAAAGATCTTATCCTCTGGTTCACTCCCCAACTGGCCACAATGGCTGGAGCTGAGCCCATCCGAAGCCAGAAGCTTCTTCTGGGTCTCCCATGTGGGTACAGGGTCCCAAGGTTTTGGGCCTTCCTCTATTGCTTTCCCAGGCCACAGGCATGGAGCTGGATGGAAAGCAGGGCAGCTGGGACATGACCTGGCACCCATATGGGATGCTGGTGCTTGCAAGATGAGGATTTAGCCATTGTGCCATTGCATCAGGCCTGCAGATATTTGTCGTAAAGCCTGATTTCCACTTCCCACTCTTTACACACACATGCATGTACTTACACTCCCAGGCTTGTGTGGTATACAAGCAGGTCTCTTCTTTTGCTGTGTGCGATCTTAATCCAGGCACCAACTCTACAGGATCCTATTGTGTCATGTAGGACCTGAAGGAGACAGTGCACAAATACCTTCCTGCCCTTTAGGATCGAGGTGGGACATTTCCTGTCCAGAAGACTCTTGACCATGGTACCGACTTTCAGTTTTGTCTCAGCAGGATAGTTGGGGTAGTGTAAAAGCAACTCAAGATCTCTTGTGAACCTGTGAATGCCCAACGGGCGTGTTTCAGCAAGTGACACTTGTGTTTTGTGTCTCCCAGGGGAGAGGGTGGTGGCCTTTGCTGCTGTAGAAGGAATTTTCTTCTCGGGATCTTTTGCTGCTATATTCTGGCTGAAGAAGAGAGGTCTGATGCCTGGACTCACTTTTTCCAATGAACTCATCAGCAGAGATGAAGTAAGGGACACATGATTTTTGTTGTTTTTCAGTTTTGTTTTGGTTTGCATTTGGTGTTCGTTTAGCTGTGTTTCCCCTGGAAAATGCTTGTGGTGATACGAGTATCCTGGTAATGGAAAGGAAGCAGAACGTTACATTTCCCGGGCCTTGAGGACGCTGCCCCTTTCCCTGCTGTGTCTCTGACCATTGCTGCTCCGTCTCCGGTGCTCACCCTTGTCTGTCTCTGTGTCTGTGAACTCCTGCCTTGGCCTCCTTCCTTCTGGCCGGGTTTGTTTATTCCATGGAATGAACTACTACTGAAGTGCTTCCAGCTTCTCCACATTTGTCTTTCCTGAACACAAACCGTGCGTGTATGTTCAAGTGCATGTGAGATCTTTTCTCCCAGTAAGTCTCACTGGTATCAAAGACCCAGCAGTTCAGAAATCAAGCCTGCCATCTAAAACCTGAAGAGTGTTCTTGCTTCAGTTTTCCCTGCCTCATGAATTGTCATTACTCTTTTATCCAGTCAGATAATTGCAAATCTAGGAGTCGTTTTAGATTGCTTTATTTATTTATTTGAACGTCAGAGTTACATAGAGAGAGAGAGACACAGAGAAAGATCTTCCATCTGCTGTTTTACTCCCAGGATGGTCACAATAGCTACAGCTGTCCCAGGCCAAAGCCAGGAGCCAGGAGCTTCATCCAGGTCTTCCCTGTGAGTGGCAGGGGCCTGAGTACTTGGGACATCCTTCGCTGCTTTTCTCAGCCCTTTGGCAAGGAGCTTATTTGGAACTGGCACCATATGTGATGTTGGCATCACAGGCAGTGACCCTAACTACTCTGCCACTTTGCTGGCCGCGTTTCTTTTCTTTTACAGCTACATGTATCAATCAGTAAATCTTGTTCCTCTCTTAATCCACTTTGTGCTGCTGTAACAATACCTAGGATTAGGGGATGTATAATAATCATGGATTTGGCTCATGACATTGATGTTTGGACAGTCCAGATGGCCTGATACCATCCTCTGATGCAAAGAGCTCCGGGGCTTGGTGGAGAAGCACAAGTGTTTTTGTGCTCTAGATAATTCATCCAGTCACATCTACCTGGCCCTCTTCTGCCAGACAGCATTAAGCTACTCACAAGTGCAGAACCCCGTGACCTAATTGCCTTCTACCAAGGCCCCATCTCTTAAAGGTTCCATCACCTCCACACCCCACCCCAATCACCCAGCCTCCAGCACAAGAACCTCTGGGGGCAAGCCACAGCCAGTCCATAGCATCATCTTAGCCTGTGTTATCCTTCCTGTCTTCCACTTTTTTTTGTTGTTGTTGTTGTTGGTCAAGAGGCAGTTCAGAACTCTTCTGACACAGTTCAGCACAATTCTCCACCCTTTCCTTCGTGTACTCATTAGAAAAGTGAAACTCTTAGAGCCCATTTACATCTGCTGCGCTTCTAATCTCTCTTCTCGGCATTAGGCATCGTGCTGCTTAGGGCAGAGACCTGGCCTTGCTTAGCTTTCTGTTCTCACTGTTTTGCCCATTACAACCCGTCAGTTCACATGGATTGACTGTACCTGTAATTTGGACTCCTCAGCTGATTTGCAAAAGCTTTGCCATGTTACTTCTCTAAATTTCTGGTTCTCATAACCTTAAACCTCCTGATGGTTTTGTTAGAATGAAAAGAAACAGCACCTGTGAAAGTGCTTTCTTTTTTAAAAGATTTATTTATTTTTATTTTTTATTTTTCTTTTTAAAGATTTTATTATTATTATTGGAAAGCCGGATATACAGAGAGGAGGAGAGACAGAGAGGAAGATCTTCCATCCGATGTTTCACTCCCCAAGTGAGCCGCAACGGGCCGGTGCTGTGCCGATCCGATGCCGGGAACCTGGAACCTCTTCCAGGTCTCCCACACGGGTGCAGGGTCCCAAATCTTTGGGCCGTCCTCGACTGCTTTCCCAGGCCACAAGCAGGGAGCTAGATGGGAAGTGGAGCTGCCGGGATTAGAACCGGCGCCCATATGGGATCCCGGGGCTTTCAAGGCGAGGACTTTAGCCGCTAGGCCACGCCGCCGGGCCCAAGATTTATTTATTTTTATTGCAAAGTCAGATATACATAGAGGAGAAGAGACAGAGAGGAAGATCTTCTGTCTCCTGATTCATTCCCCCAAGTGGCCGTAACGGCCGGAGTTGTGCCAATCCGAAGCCGAGAGCCAGGATCCTCTTCTGAGTCTTGCACATGAGTGCAGGGTCCCAAGGCTTTGGGCCAACTTCGACTGCTTTCCCAGGCTACAAACAGGGAGCTGGATGGAAAGCGGGGCCACCAGGATTAGAACTGGCACCCATATGGGATCCCAGTGTGTTCAAGGCGAGGACTTTAGCTGCTAGGCTACTGTGCCGGGCCTGAAAGTGCTTTTAAAGTGCTATAAAATGCCTTGTTTCTGATCTATGCCTTTACATTTTGTTTTAAGAAAATACTTATTTATTTATTTGAAAGACAGAGTGACAGAGAGGGAAATAGGGAGGGAAAGATGGCATTCCTTTGCTGGTTTACTCCCCAAATGGTTGTAGCATCCTAGGCTGGAGTAGGCTGAAGCCCAGTGTTAAGAATTGCCAGCTGAGGAATCCTTTGTGAATGGCAAAAACTCAAAATAGAGCCATTTTCTGCAACTTCCCAGGTGTTTAGCAGGAGGTTGGATTGGAATCTGAGTAACAGGGTTCCACTCTGATATGAAATAGAAGTGTCCAAAGCCACAGCTTAATCTGCTGCACCACAAGCTGAGCCCTTGTGCCTTTAAATTTCTAATAAATTTTTTTCTAAATGTTATCATTATAGAAAATTAAAAGAATTTTAATTCACTGTCTCAACATATAGAGATAATCTTGAAAGATCTCTTTCTGCGTGTCTTCCCCCACCCCTGCTCTGTACCTCTGAGTTTCAAAAATAAATAAATATTATTTTAAGATTTATTTTTTTTATTAAAAAGTTGGATTTACAAACAAGAGATAAAGTAAGATCTTCCATCCACTGGTTCACTCCCTCAGTGGCCCCAACGGCCAGAGCTGAGCCAATCCAAAGCCGGCAGCCAGGAGTTTCTTCTGGGTCGCCTACACAGGTACACTGGTGCCCATATGGGATGCTATGTGTGAAAGTGGAGGACTAACCCATTGATGTGGCACAGGACCCCAAATAAATAAATTTTGAAAAAATTCATGAGAGCCTCACGAAATGTCTCAGTTGGCTAATCCTCTACCTTGCAAGTGCTGGAATCCCATATTGATGCTGGTTCATGTCCTGACTGCTCCACTTCCTATCCAGCTCCCTGCTTTTGGCCTGGGAGGATGACCCATAGCTTTGGAACTTTGTACAACTGAAAGAGGCTTTGGCTCTAGGCTCTGGCCGTTATGGCCAATTGGGGAGTGAGCCAGCAGATGGAAGATCTTTAAAATAAATAAATAAACAACAAATGAGATTTTATTTAGGCTCTTTGTTTTCCTTTGCAGAGTGCATTTGGTCATAGGTTTTTATCTGTAAATTAATTCTTCCATATTGTTAATGAACTAAGAGTTGTTGGCTTTGTGTCAGGATTTGATGGAATTTGAAGAAAATAAATTGTTGACCCTAGTCATTCTTTGATTTTCTAGAAATTCAATGATGTATTCCTAGAAACTATGTGATGTTCGTGATTGTGTGCAAAGAGGGGACTAGAAGTTCACTGACAGTGACATTTGCTTTCTTTTTCAGGGACTGCACTGTGACTTTGCTTGCTTGATGTTCCAGTATTTAGTGAATAAGCCTTCGGAAGAGCGAGTCCGAGAGATCATTGTGAACGCTGTGGAAATTGAGCAGGTGAGCAGAGTTCACACAGTTCTGCTGTTTGTATCAGTGTGTTAGGTTGATCAGGAATTTGACATTCTGCAGCAGTTTTATTTGGCCAACTTGGACAGTGCCGGTACATGCTGAGTGGCAATTACTATAAGTCAGTGTATAATTTCATTTGTAAGTCAATCTTTTTTCTTTCCCAACCTTATATTTTATTTCTTTCTTTCTTGAAATAACTTTTTTTAAAGTCATTCTATTAAGTGAGTATATTAAGGTTTTACATTTATTCCAACACCTTGAGGGGCTGTTTTTCTCTCTCATCGATTTATATCTGTCAGTCTTCACAGAGTAACAAACTTTATTGTACATTTTTAGGTTTTTAGCTACTAGAGAACAGTAATTTGTTGGTTTGTTTATTTTGTATTCTCAATAACCTAGCAGGTACCTAGCTGAAGCATGAACACAATGTTTATAGAACAAATAAGTAAATGGATTAGAGACCAGAAATAGCAGGTGGAGTACTCAGGAGGTTTTTTTTTATCATTCTAAAGAAGTTCTTTAAAAACGAAATCTTTTTTGAAACATTGCCTGCTTCATAGTTTTTGTATTGGTAAGGGAAATGGTATATAATGCATTTTGATATCTTTAATTATTTTAAAAAGTAAATTCAAATAAATAGTTAAATTCAAATAAATAGTTAAATTCAAATAAATAGTTTTATTTTTCCTCTACCCTGCCTTTTTAAAATTTCTCTCATAAATTTTTTATTGATACGAAAGGCAGAGTTAGAGAGAGGAGGAGAGACCGTGAGGGATCTTCCATGTACTAGTTCATTTCAAATGGCCACATGACTGGGGCTGGGCTCTTCTGAAGCCAGGAGTCAGAAGCTTCTTCTGGGCCTCTCACGTGGGTGCAGGGGCCCCAACACCTGGGACATCCTCCACTGCTTTCCCAGGATCATTAGCAGGGAGCTGGATCAGAAATAGTGTCTAACAGAGGATGCTGTTGTTGCACATATAGAGGCTTACTGGGCTATGCTACAACACCAGCCCATTCCCATTGTCTTTCAGTGTCCCTGGAGTTTCATTTACCTTTCAAATTCCAGATCCCCTGATGTTTTTTCTTTTTTTTGTTTGTTTTTTGATCGTAGTCTTTGTCAGTTGAGCTTTCCTGTTTTCCAGCTCCTTTCCATAGCAATGTTCCCCATGGTCATCAACTTTGGTGAAGCTTTTTCTAAGTTTTTCTGAACAAAGTATCTCCTTTAATCTACCAGAAAAATGTAGGAGCCCAGATCCTACATGCACCACTTCTAACAATCCAGTAATTTGGTAATTAGTTTCTGTTTATTTTGACTCTCTGGGAGTGTGAAAAATATTTTTTTTAAAAAATTTTATTTATTTTATTACGAAGTCAGATATACAGAGAGGAGGAGAGACAGAGAGGAAGATCTTCCATCCGATGATTCACTCCCCAAGTGAGCCGCAACGGGCCGGTGCTGTGCCGATCCGAAGCCGGGAACCTGGAACCTCTTCCAGGTCTCCCAAACAGGTGCAGGATCCCAATGCATTGGGCCATCCTCGACTGCTTTCCCAGGCCACAAGCAGGGAGCTGGATGGGAAGTGGAGCTGCCGAGATTAGAACCAGCGCCCATATGGGATCCCAGGGCGTTCAAGGCGAGGACTTTAGCCGCTAGGCCACGCCACCGGGCCCGAGTGTGAAAAATATTAATAGTTACATCCAATGTGTTTTTAAACAAATGGACATCATGTTCCATGTTGAAAGAATTTATCCTTTTCTACTTTCTTTTAACAGCATCAGTGTCTTAAGAAGTAAAGACAAAATCTTCTCTTTGGAAAGCATGCTTATTTCTTGCTTTGTTTTTACACTTCATGCTGTTTTTGTTTGCTTGTCAGGAATTTTTAACAGAAGCCTTGCCTGTCGGCCTCATTGGGATGAACTGCATTTTGATGAAACAATACATTGAGTTTGTAGCAGACAGATTACTCATGGAACTTGGATTCTCAAAGGTACTGGTTTTTGTTTTTTGTTTTTAACCTTAGCGTCTTTTTTTTTTTTTTCAGATTTATTTGTTTAACTTGAATGTCAGATTTAGACAGACAGACAGACAGACAGATCCTCCATGCTCTGGTTCACTCCCCAAGTGGCCACAGTGGTCAGAGTTGAGCTGATTCCAAGGCAGGAGCCGGGAGCTTCTTCTGGGTCTCCCACGTGAGCAGGGTCTCCCATGTGAGCACAGAGACCCAAGGCCTTGGGCCATCCTCTGTTTCCCCAGGCCATAATGAGGGAGCTGGTTGGAAGCAGAGCAGCCAGGGCTATAGCCAGCACTCATGTAGGATGCTGGAAGATTAACTTGCTACACTACTCTGACTACCCCAGTTTTTTTGTTTTTAAAGATTTGTTTTTATTTATTTGAAAGGCAGTTACAGAGAGAGCAAGAGAGAACCAGAGAGACAGGGAGAAATCTTCCACCTGCTGGTTTATTCCCCAGATGGCTCCAATGACTAGAGCTGAGCCTCAGGAACCAGAAGCTTCTTCTTGGTCTCTCAGTAGATGCAAGGGTTCGAGAATTTGGGCCATTCTCCATTGCTTTCCAGGCACATTAGCAGAGATCTGGATTGAAATGGAGCAGAGGCCAGTGCTATGGCATTGCAGACTAAGTCTCTGCCATGACACAGGCAACCCATACGGACACTGGTTTGAGTCCTAGCTGTTCCACTTCTGATCCAATTCCTTGCTAATGACCTGGTAGAGCAGTGGATGTTGAAACAAGTCCTTGTGCTCCTGCACCCACCTGGGAAGCCTGGAAGAAGCTCCTGTCTCCTGGCTTCAGACCAACCCATCTCCGATTATTACAGCCAGAGTGAACCAGCAGATGGAAGATCTCTCTCTCTCTCTGTCTTTCCTTCTCTCTTTGTAATTTTGCCTTAAAAAACAAACAAACAAACAAAAAAAGAGCAAGTAGAGCAGCTAGGACTCATATGGATGCCCTTTTGGGATACTAGCACTGCAGCCAGCTGCTCTATCTGATTTGCCACAGCACTGGCCTAAAAGATGAAGTTTTAAAAAAAATGTATTACTACTACTTGAAATGTTACAGCTAGGTAATGCTTTTAAAACATTTTTCTGATAGTGTTTATGTTATATTGTTCTAATTTTATATAGAATTTTTAAAATTTGCTTTTTACTTATTCATTTATTATTTAAAAAAAAAAAGATTTTCGTGTTTGAAAGGGTTAAAAAAAGGAAAGAAAGAGAGAGATCTCCCATCTGCTGGTTTTCTCCCCAAGTGTCTACAATAGCCAGGGCTGAGCCAGGCCTAAGCCAGGAGCAAGTGGCTTCATCCAGGTCTCATGAAGGTGGCAGGTGCCCAAACTTTTGTGCCATTTTCCACTGCTTTTCCCAGCAGGAAGCTGGACCACAAGTGGATTAGCTGGGACTCAAACCAGTGCCCATATGTGATGCCAGCATCACAGGCAGCAGCTTTTCCCACTCTGCCGTAATGCCAGCCTCTGTTTATGATTATTACTTTTTATCTACTTGAAGTAGAACACAAAAATGAGAGTGAGAGCTGCAATGAGAGAGAGGGAGAGAGAGAGAGAAAGAGAAAGAGAGAGAGAGAGAGAGAGAGAGAGAGAGAGAGAGAGATAACTTTCAGGTACTGGTTTACTCACCAGGTAGCTCCAACAGCCAATACTAGGCTGGGCTAGGATAGGAAGCTCAGAACTCCCTCTGAGTCTCCTCTATGGGTGGGCAGGAGCCAAGTACTTGAGTCTCTCAGGAAGTTAGGTTGAATCAAAGTAGCTAGGACTTGAACTACCACTCTAATATGGAATGTGGGCATTGCAAGCAGTGGCTTAACTTGCTGTGCCCCTGCCCTCCTCCATCGCTCTTTGAAAACGTGTGTGACAGAGTGAGGCATCTGGTGCAGTGACTAAGCTTGGGATGCCTGAGTTGTGCATGCGGTGCCTGGATTCAGCTCCAAGCTCTGCTCCTCATTCTTGCTTCTTGCTAATGTACGCCCTGTGAGGTGACAGATGATGGTTCATGTACTGGGTCTCTCACACTCACATGGAAGACCTCCCTGAGCTGTTGGGTTTTTGGCTTCAGCCTGACCCAGCCCATGCTGTCGCTGGAATATGGGGAGTGAACCTGTGGATGGAAGACTGGTTATTCCTGTCAGTCTCTGCCTTTCAAATAAAATGGAAGCAAAAATGAAAGCAAAACCTACCACATCACACAGCAGAGGCTTGTTTAGTATGAGCGCATTGATTTTGGCAAAATCCTTTGAAATTTAACATGAAATTTATTCCAGGAGTAGGAGACTGGTAAATATTAGAGCTGTTAAGTTCAATAAACTATTTTTGATAATAATTGCAGGTATAGTTTTAACAAGATATTTAACGCATATGTTAAACACATACATTTACATATATATTGACACAGTGTTATTATGTTATATACAATATATATTATGTATAACATTAGCATAATATATTATCATATGTATGTTTAACATGTATATATATATGTTAATAACCCTGATTAAGTCCCCATATGTCTACATTGTAATTTGGGGGGGTTGATACTTTGAAATGTGAGATACTTAGTAGGAAAACATTAATGATCGTAACTCTGAGCTCAGTTGCCTTTGAGTTCTTTCTGGTGTTTTTGGTAACCAGAGACAATATCTGAGTTTTATAAAGAGGTGTGGTTTTCACATGCTTTGTAAGAATGGAGCCCACTGCCAGATTAGCTGCCCTTGACTCCTGCTTCCGCCATGCTGTCTTGCTTACCTTCAACCTGTTTCCACACTTTGAAATGGAGACAGTAATAATAATGACACTTATGAGGTGGTATTCCAAAAGCACTTAAAATCATATCACATACGTAGCAGTAAATACACAATAAGTGGTTCATGTTTGTCAATATAAATGGAACATTCACAGGAAATCCCTATGGACTGCACTTCGGAAATCAGGAATTACAGATTTTGCTTTCTTGGCTTGCAATAGAAGTTTAAATTGTTTTTAAGGAGAAACCTTAGGAAATTCAAAATGCTGCGGCAGGATGTGAGGGCGACATCTGTCACCCCAGCGATCACCATGTTGAGTGGCTGATCTGGCTGGCTAGGGGTGTCCCCTTCCTGCCTCGCTGCTCCACATGCGTTCCTCCTGAAGCTGTGTGTTTGGTCCAAGAGGACGACCATCCCCGCCGCGGAGGACTGGTCTTCAGTCAAGGTGTACAAGTAGCTGTGCTCCCCGCTAGAACCTCCAAACAAGCTCTCAAATGCTGGGACGATAGTTTCCTTCTTGGCATTGTAGTTATGTCATGATAACCACAGCAAAGCATAGTGACAGAGTCTTGGAGAAGACATTTTTTTTTTTTTTTTGTAAAAAGAAACCGTATTTTATTGTTGCTGCAAAATTCTCTTTGCTTGCTGGTAATTAATCAGAGAAATCAAGATCATGATTACCTTAACATGATCTCTTAGAAGAAATTATGTGTATTGATAACTTTTGTCAGTGTGTTTTCTGTATTTGTTATAGGGAAATTAATTTGCTTATTTAAGCCTTAAAGTGAGTTCATAATTTAACTCATCATTTCCCCACATCCATATATCTATACATCCATGTTCCCTTGCTTATTAGAAAAATGTTGATCCTCGGGTTTTTTTCCTTTTGGGAAATTGGTAGCCATAGGTCTGAAAAGCATGGTTCTCTTGTAGGAAAAATATAGAAAAATTTAAAGCCTTGTTTTTCTGTAAGTCTTCAAAATATCTGGCTAAATTATAAAAATCAAAAATTACACGACCTCTTAGATTTTAATTCCATAAATTAAAAATTAACATAAAAAGAAGTTCTATATATATAGAAGTTGAGATAACCTTTAAAATAAGGTTAAAAGTAAAAATTATAACTTACTGAAAATATGAACTAAAATGTCCTTATAATAATGGCATAATGTAAATATATGTCAAAACCATTTAGAATACAGCCAAAGATATCCACAGCACACTATTTGTGGTCTTGAATGTGTGTGGAAGAAAACAAGAGAATTTGAAGTGGTTGAACTAAACTCTGCATCCAGAGAGCTAAAAAAAAAAAATGTCTAAATTAGCAAAGGGTTATGATTTTACAGATTTGTTGATAAGATTGGCATTAATGGTGCCATCAGCCTCTCCTTTACTTTGAGGTTAGTCGGTAAAAACACTTGAGTGCTTTCATGTGTCAGGCACAAGCCTGTCTCAGTCTGCTTGCTTTGTCTCAGTTGGCTTTTCTGTGTTGTGACTGATTTGGATCACACTTTTCAGGGAGATGCTGTGTTCTGGAATCTAGTGAACCCAGGGCTGTGGGCCCAGTGTTTGTGGTAATCTGTCTCGTGTACTCTGATGGCTCTGATTTTCACTCACTCTCTAGCAGTTTCTGACAGGCAGTTTCAGGCCATTCCCCATCTCAGCCATGTGGAGCCCATGAACTCCCCCTCGCCCTTTTAAATGTCATCATACATTTAAAGCTTTAATAAGAAATCAGTCACTGGCCCAGCGCCATGGCCTAGCGGCTAAAGTCCTCACCTTGAACGCCCTGGGATCCCATATGGGCGCCGGTTCTAATCTCGGCAGCTCCACTTCCCATCCAGCTCCCTGCTTGTGGCCTGGGAAAGCGGTTGAGGACGGCCCAATGCTTTGGGACCCTGCAACCTGTGTGGGAGACCTGGAAGAGGTTCCTGGTTCCCGGCATCGGATCGGCACAGCACCGGCCCGTTGCGGCTCACTTGGGGAGTGAGTCATCAGAAGGAAGATCTTCCTCTCTGTCTCTCCTCCTCTCTGTATATCTGACTTTGTAATAAAAATAAATAAATCTTTTTTAAAAAAAAAAGAAGTCAGTCACACAGCCTGCAATTTACTCAGTAAAAATGTACAGTTCATTGGTTTTTGGTATGTTCACAGAGTTGTGCAACACTCTCAACCAACCATTCCAGAACATTCTTGTCACTCTGCAAAGAATAGTTAGTTGTCATTCATGCCCCTCTGCCCTCACTTCAGCCATCCACTATCCTAATTGCTGTCTCTGTGGATTGGCCTCATGATTATATTCCATTTCATACAAATGTTCTCATGCAATACATTATCTTCTGTGACTTTCTTCCATCTTGAATAGGTTTTAATGGCTCATTCATGTCTTTGCATGTTTTAGAACCTTGTTTTTAAGATTTATATATTTTGTAGGTCAGAATTATAGAATGAGCAGGATCTTCCATATGCTGATTCACTGCCCTAATGGCTGAAATGGTCAGCACTGGGCCAAGCTGAAGCCAGGAGCCAGGAGCTCCATCGGGGTGTCCCATGTGGGAGGCAGGGGCCCAAGCACTTGGGGCATTTTTGCTGCTTTTCCCAGGCCATTAACAGGGAGTTAGTTGGGAAGCAGAGCAGTCAGGACACAAGCTGTCACCCTTATGGGATGCTGGTATTTTAGTTGGCAGCTTTACCCATCATGCCACAAAACTGGCCCCACCCCAGTGTCTTTAATGGTTAAATACTTTTCTGCTGAATGGGCATACTAAATTTTATCTATCCAGTCATTAATTGATAAACTTCCAGGTTATTTTTACCTTTAGCTATTATAATTAATGCTACTATGAACATTCTTAGGTTTTTGTGTGGACATGTGTTTTCATTTTTCTTTTTTTTTTTTTAAATCATCGTTGTCTAACGGCCCTCCTTCCCAGGGTTTGTATAATAAACAGGCGAGATTGAAGCATAGATTTTTTTTTAAATATTTATTTTATTTTTATTACAAAGTCAGATACACTGAGAGGAGGAGAGACAGAGAGGAAGTGGAGCTGCCGGGATTAGAACCAGCGGCCATATGGGATCAAGGCAAGGACCTTAGCCACTAGGCCACGCCGCCGAGCCCCATGTGTTTTCATTTTTCATGACCACACAGCTGGGTTGAAATTGCAGTGTCATGTGGTAACTCCATGTTTAATCATTCAAAGAACAGCCAGACTATCTCACAGAGAGGCTGTGCAATTTTACATTCCCCCCAGTATGTGAAGGTTCCATCTGTTCTTAAGGTTTTTTTAATTGGTTTATTAGTATTATTATTATTTATTGGAAAGTCGAATTTACACAGTAAGGAGACAGAGACAAAGATCTATCTGCTGGTTCACTTTCCAAGTGGCTGCAACAGCTGGAGCTGAGCCAATCTGAAGCCAGGAGCCAGAAGCTTCCTCTGGGTCACCCATGTGGGTGGAGGGTCTCAAGGCTTTGGGCCGTCCTCAACTGCTTTCCCAGACCACAAGCAGGGAAGTGGAGCATCTGGGACACAACTGGTGCCCATGTGGGATCCTGTGTTTGCAAGTCAAGGACTTTAGCCACTAGGCTACTGCGCCACACCCAACTTCTCCACATTCTTACCAACACTTGTTATCTGTCTCTTTTTTTAAATTTTATTTTAAATAGCCATAGTGAATATTAGTGGCTTCTCAGTTTGGTCTAGATTTGCATTCTCTAATGGCTAATGTTCTTGAGCAGCTTTTCGTGTGCCTACTGTGTATCTTCTTTGAAGACATGTCTGTTTGGATCTTCTGCCCTTTTTAAAAATCAGTTTGCTTGACCAGATTCTTATCTAGGGTGTTCAGAGTTCCTGCTGGGATATTTGCAGATTCAGAAATTCTCTCCATATCCCTCTTTGACTCACGGAACTATCCCAGTTTCCATCAGGGGGTGGCAGGTGTGCGTCGTCAGTTCAGAAGCAGTGAGAGAGCTTGGTGTTTGTCCCACGCTTTGATGGGCAGCAAGTGTTTTGTCTTCCTTTCCTGATAGTTGTTGGTTGTTTTTTTTAATGAAGTAAGACCTCAGTGTATTCTTAGTCTTTTAATATTTTGCGGGATTATAAATATGTGAATTCCTGGTAACAATGTTTATGGAAAATGCCTGTAATTATTGGGGTGTTAGGGGTTTGTCAAGGTGTGAAAACACTTCCATTTGATTAGTTTCAGTTTTTTCATTCTATGTCTTAGAGTACCAAAGCTGCTGCTGTAGACCTTTGTCGCCTTCAGGTGGGCAGTCCTGTGTCCCTCCAGGGGTAGTGCAGCCCTGGCGGCGGCTAGCCCGGTGCTGGGAGGCCTGGGCTCTGGGTCTTGTGATCTTTATTCTTTTTGCAGGATGCCGGTTGGCTTCTTCAGACGGTCTAATAGTCTCTCCTTTTCTTTTCAGGTCTTTCAGGCAGAAAATCCCTTTGATTTCATGGAAAACATTTCTTTAGAAGGCAAAACGAATTTCTTTGAGAAACGGGTTTCAGAGTACCAGCGTTTTGCAGTTATGGCAGAAACCACAGATAATGTCTTCACCTTAGATGCAGATTTTTAAAACCCTCTGTAAACCCATCACTGGGCAGATAGCAGTATATTTTTCCATGCTTTTTCCCCCACCCCCTAAACATGAAGTATCTCTTTAAAGAGGGGGCATTTATTTAAAAGGAAATCCCAAACCAACTTCAGTCAAGTTGGTTTATATCAAGATACTTTTTATTTTCTTGTATAACAGCAAGACTGTGACCTACATGCCTTTGTTTTGTCACCAGAATGTAAGGTGGTTGGCAGTATGGGGTGAAGGGTAAGAAATGAGTTTTGGATTCTGTGCTTGTTCCTTTGTATAGCCCTTAGCAAGACTTCAATATACTTATCTTTTAAATGGGTGTGATAGTAGGTCCTAAATGTGCAATATAGATGTGAGATTAAGATGGAAAAATAAGTGTTTTGCCAACTACCACCACACTATTATTTATCATTATTATGATTGTTAGTAGTGTTAATTACAGTAATGTGGCAAAAACGCTATTACCTCCTTAAAGTAATCGTGATTCTAGATCATTAGATCTAGAATTAAGTCCACCTTTGTACTTTTAATGTCTGGGAAAAGAATGTAAGGATTTCCTTAAAAAGATGATAACTCTCATAAACATGAAAATAGACTTTTTTAATTTCTCGAGAGGAAATTTAGTTCTTTGTTGCTTTGAGAAGAATACCAGTGGAGAATCCATGACATTATCACAGCAAGTGGCCTTGTGGACATTGTGAACAAAGCTATTCTTCAGAAATTAAAAATGTTAAAAATTGTCAGATTTAGCCCTGTAAAATCCTTAGAACCTGAATGCATTGGACAGAAGAGCATTTGCTGAAGACTGTTCTCAGAGCTGTCAGCCTTCCTGGCTGTTTGTGGGAGGTAAAGGGATGTAGTGGTCAGATGAGATTGGCAAATGTTGTACACGCCATTCGTCTTTCAAATGCATAGTTAGTACATCCAAGACTGGCTCTGCAGTGAGTTTATGTCAACGTGTATATTCCAAACCTCCTTAACACTGATACGTTTTTCTCCTATCGTTAGCATCCTATTGTGCTGGTGTTGATCAGAACATAAATGGGGGAATGCTGTTCTGGCATCATTACCATATAGAAGAAGGGCTGTATGGACCAAGAAAGGAAGGCCATGGTAGGGGTTATTGACCTGTTTCAAACTGGTGCCAAGTTTGTGTCAACTTCTGCTGTGTTTCTTAGTTTATGTCCTTTAAACTCTTCGTTACTTTTATGAGAGTTTTTCTTGTAGGGCATTGTGTGTTACAGGCTAGCAGATGGTGTGGGTGGCAGAGGTCTGTCCTCAGGAGATTAAGACCAGAAACCAAGAGTTCTGAGTGTAGTCTGGCCCCCTCTTTAATTTCTAAAAGTGTGTTGGGGTCCTGATTCTCGGCCAGCTACTTCATAAAGCTCTGAAAGTTACCATTTGGAGATTTTTGTCTTTATAGGAGTTTTTCCTCCCCCATTCATCCTGCAGTTATCTAATTGATCAAAACTGGGAGTTCTCAAGTGAGTGCAGAAAGCACAGCTCGTGCCCTTATCCTCAGAGAAGAAATCAGAAACCAGTGCTGTCTGTGTATGATAGCACCATTCACTCAGTTGCTGCCTGGTTTATCTAGTGTTTTTACATCTCACTTGTTCTCACAGTATCTTCCTGAACCTGACAGAGCAGCTACAAAGGCAGTATTACAGATGGCGAGAGGAAAGCTCAGCCAAGTCACAGGAGTTGGCCAACGTCTCATGGTTACTGCCCCTACTGTATGATTTTGTTTGGAAGTTGTCCTGACTTGTATTTCCAGCCATCTTGATTTGATTGTTGCCTGTTTCCTCATTGATTAAAGCATCACATAGTAATACAGCATTTATATATATGATGCTTTAAAGGATCAAAATACACAGCAACTTTGAATTATATCCAGATAATAAGTCCACACATGTTTATCCACTGACATATAAAAACTTAACATTTAAAACTGGTAATGCCCAAGATCAGGCATTTGGCACTGCTGGTACGGTGCTGCATGGGACCCCAGCACCCTCAGGGGAATGCCTGGTTCAGACTCTGGCTCTGCTTCCACTCCAGCTTCCTGCTAATGCGCATTCTGGGAAGGCAGCAAACGATGACTTAAGAACTTTACCCCCTGCCACTCACATTGAAGAACTGAATGCAGTTTCTGGCTTCTGGCTTTGGCCTAGCCCAACCTTGAGTGTTGTGGCAATTGGCCATGAACCAGCAGGTGGAAGATTTGACTTCTGTAGGTCTCTCTTCTTTGTCTGTCAAAGTGAAAAAAAAATATAAAAAGAAAAACATCCTTTGTTAATATGTGTAATAATAGAGTAGAAGAAAAAAATTAACAGTGCATATACTTTTTCAACCTAAATCTGTCTCATAATGACAGGTGCCTTAATGTGACGTTTATTTGTAGTAGCAATAAACTGTATTCAGGTGAAGAAGTCTTAATACTGCAATTTTGGACTTTTAACACACTGGCTTGTTACGTTTGGTATTCTAGATCCTTTCCCAGGCCTCCAGGTTCTACATTTATTTATTATGTTTGGTACTGTAGTTCTTAGTTCTTAGAAGAATAAGTTGTGGAATCTCTTTCTAATAGTATCTCAAAGATAAAAAAAAAGCATAAGATTATGTTTACAACTCTTTGTTCTTTATTTTTTTTTACCAAATTCATATGTAAATCATTGCTATAGTGACTAAGCTTAAGTTAAATTATATAGGAATATAAAAACTTGGAGTACTGTGATAGTCTACATTTGTTAAAAAAAAAAGAACTTATTGTGGCACATAGAATTATGGCCTGAGAATGTAGCTTGATATAGTACTGGGTTTGCTGTTTAATTATGTACAATAACTATTCTAATAGTATCAGCTAATCCTAGCCAGGTGTTGATTCAGGAAATTTAAAAAATTGTCATTTTGGACACCTAGAATTTTCTGATTTATGTTTTATTTGTGCGTGGACAAGGATTGAGGAGATGTAGCTGTATACATCCGTAAAACAAATTATTTAATATTCAAAACAGAAATTATTTAATATTCAAAACTTTGTGCTTTCACACATTAGCAACACTGTTACTGAACGCTCAGATTTCTGTGACTACAGCTAAGTGGGAGGCTGTCACACACTGATTGTCCGTGATAAAGCTGCTGGTGGCCTGCTGAGAGCCACGCAGTCCCTGCAATCAGAAGTTCTATTTGGAACCACGCTCCCTCAGGACCTTCCCCAGCAGAACCTCGAATGGATGTCGCAGAATTGAAATTCATCGTCTTTGGTCCTCATCATTTCCTTTTACTTTATCTTTTCCATTTCCCTTTAAATAGTCCTGCTTCTTTGTAAATCGCTACTGATTTGAAGGGGGAGCTTGTATTCCTGAAGCCTTACCTACAAAGGATACTGGTGTTCTGTTAAAGAAAACGTGTGTGAAAATGGAGGGCTGGAAAATGGCTCCTTGTGTGTGTGTACAGAAAAGTAAATTCATGATATTCTTAATTTATGCACATAACTGTGTTGAGGCTACATTTTGATTTTTCCAAATGTCTGCTTGTTTCATAAAAGTATCTAGTATCTATTATTCATATGAAAAGCTTTATAAAGCATGGATAAATACTTTTTTGTTAAAATATCTAGTAGTCAAGGAGCCGGCGAGGTGGCATAGCAACGAGTCCTCTGCCTGAGCTGCTGGAATCCCATATAGTGCTGGAAGTCCAGCTGCTGCACTTCCCGTCCAGCTCCCTGTGTACGGCCTGGGAGAACAGTGGAAGATGGCCCATGTCCTAAGGCCCCTGCTACCCTTGTGGAGGGCATGAAACAAGCTCCTGGCTGCTTCGGATCGGCCATTGTGGTCGCTTGGAGAGTGAACCAGTGGACCTACAAAATCTGCCTCTCAAGTAAAAATAAAGAAACCTTTCAAAAAAAAAAAAATGTTAGTCAAGCCAACGCTGCAGGTACAGAATTTGAGTTCCTTTCTTTGGCTTAGTATCTTGAAATAAACTATTTAATAGCAACACCATTTTGTGTATGTCCTCCTTGAATAAAAACGTTTCTAAGTATAGGAGCTGCCCTAATCAAGGCATTTATATATGAAGAATCTTCAAAGAGTTCATGTAAGGGGAATGGACTAGCAGATGGAAGATCTTGCTGTCCCTCTAATTTTGACTTTGAAATATATAAATAAATCTTTAAAAGAAAAAGTTCGGGTGAAATGCGTTACAAAAAGCTGTCATGGGTTTTAAAAAACTTTTTACATCAAAATAAGCTTATCTTTTAATTTTTTTTTTTTTTTTTTTCATGACTGGTTTCCCGTTTCATTTATCTGAAGGACAGATACTGAAGGACAATAAGATCTCCCATCTGCTGGCTGGCTCTTTAAATGCCCACAACAGCCGGGAGCCTGGGCCATGTGAGGCCAGGAGTCAGCAAGCACAGGTCTTTCTCTTGGACACCAGCGAACAGCTATTGGTGCCCTTGCCTGCAGCTCCCACAGTGTGCATTGGCAGGAAGCTGGACCTAGAGCTGAGCAGGGATTCGCACATAAGGCATGTCAGCATGATAAAGGCTCAGCTGTTCCCACCCCTGCCATCTCGCATAGGAGACCTTGTCCTTGGCTCTTTGCTTTGATTGGCTTAGCCCTGGCTGGTGTGACTTTTTTCTCTAGCAGTGTTTGGCTGTGGGGGTACAGATATGGAAAGAACTGGATGGTTACATTCAAAGCAGGGCTGGAGGTGGGGAGGGGGATCCTGGAGTTTTCTCTGGTGAAAATCCAGAGGAGCAACAGAACCCAGGCTATGATTTGGAGTGTTACTAGTGGGCATACGATGAATTGAGGGAATCTGAACTGGATTCTAAGAGACATAAAGAGGATTGAGAGGAAATAGGAGTTGGAGGACTGAGGGCGCCTGTTCAGAACTGCGCTGGTTGGAGTGTGGTCTGTTCCCCTAAAGTCCTGCACGACTTGAACCCTCAGTGTTCTGTTCATGGTATTAAGATGCAAATTTGCTTCCTCAATTCAGAGGTGGGCAATTAGAAGGGATTAGGTCATTAGGACAGAGCCTTCACAGCTGAGCCCCAGTGGCTTTATAAGCAGGCAGGGGAACCAGAACACCTGTGCATATCTTTGACCCTTGCCCTGGGATGCCTCTGCCAGCAATCGCCAGATGGGGCCCTCGACCTCCCAACTCTAAGCCAACACAGACATCTTTTCTTGCTGAAGTTAATCTTCCAATGTTTTCATTACAGTAATGAAAGCTGAATAATCTGGGGGTGACATGTTGAACAAAGTTGTAGAAGGAGAGAATGTGGCAGTCGGACTGAGAGGCTGTACTTAGGCACTTGGGATCTGCAACATACTTGGCAGGGGGAAAGGCAATTGAGGTGTAGTAGGGGCGAGGGGCTGGTTCACGGGTAATAAGTACAGCAAGAAACTGTGAGCCCAGGATCTGGCACCAGAGGTCAGAGTAAAGAGTAAGGGAAGGGGACCCAGTGTGGTAGCCTGGTGGCCGAAGTCCTCACCTTGCATGTGCTGAGGTCCCTTATGGGTGCCAGTTCATACTGTGGCTGCTCCACTTCCCATCTAGCTCCCTGCTTGTGGCCTGGGAAAGTAGTTGAGGACGGCCCAAAGCATTGGGACCCTGTACCTATGTGGGAGACCTGAAAGGGCCTCCTGGCTCCTGGTTCCTGGCTCCTGGCTCTTGGCTTCGGATCGGCTCAGCTCCAGCTGTTACAGCCACTCGGGTGAGTCAACAAATGGAAGATCTTTCTCTCCATCTCTCCTACTCTGTAACTCCGCCTTTCCAATAAAAAAATGAATAAATCTTTTAAAAAGAAAGAAAAATAGGAGCAGGAGGTACAGGTTGGTTACCAAGTAGTAAGGTGCCTACAGGCTGGAGTTGACGATGTAAAAGGACCCAGCCTTGCTTTCCCTCTTGGCTGCCTTAGATGCACGTGTGGGTGAGAAAAATAATGCTTGCTTGAGTCTCTGAATTCCAGCCTTGCAGCTGCACCTGCCTCTAATTCCTGATCTCTTTGGTTTGGGTCTCAAGGTTTGGAGCCTGAGCACTTTGGACTGTCCATACAGTTCTCTAGGACACAGGACCTAGCTAGCTGAAGGCAGCTCTGCCACCTCAGGTTGAACATTAAAGAATCTTCCAAGCTCCCCTCGTACGTGGGACAGACCTCACGGAGCTCAGCTGCAGGCACCTGCTCTGTCCACGGGCCGCTTGAAACTTCTCTGCACTGCCTCCTTGAATGGCTCATCGCTGGACTTGTGACCCTCGTGGTGCACACTCTGTTGAAACTGAGCAACCTCAAGGGGCCGGGGGGAGGCTGCTGTTTGCTCTTGTAGCAGCCAGCATGGCACACTGTGCATCCCACACATCACTAGTTGATCTTGAAGGCTTGTTTCATGGAATCAGAAGCAGCTGCAAATAGAAACTTTCATTTACAGGGCACATGTGTTACATGTGTCTTCATTTAAGGCTCTAAGGAACCCTGCTAGGAAGATATCTTTTCCTTCCTTCCCGCCCCCTACTCTTTGCTTAAGGTGATACTGATGGAGCCAGGGTTCGGTGCCAGTTCTTCTTGGCATCAAAGCTCTTGGCTTTTCTCAGAAACTTTCAGACAAGATGTTGAGGCAGCTCCGATGAAGAGAGGATTCCCAACCCACCTCTGAGTGTTGGTGAGTTGGGGAGGGGGTGCTGAGAGCTGGCAGGGGCAGCAGTGGCCCCTGGCTTAGGAGTCTGGCCTAGCAGAGGTGAGGGCCAGACACTTGTGGTGGGCTGGCAGCTCTACCATCCTCAGTAGGGGATTAGGTGGGTGGGTCCAAGGGGAGAAGTTAGCAAAGCTAATGTCTTCTGGTTATTTGAAAAGGAAGAATTGTTTCAGCTCTTTTTAAAAAAAAAAAAAAAAGATTAACTTTTTATTAGAAAGTCAGACATACAGTGAGGAGGAGAGTTAATGAGGAAGATTTTTCATCTGTTGATTCACTCCCCAAGTGGCTGCAATGGCCGCTGCTGCGCCAATCTGAAGCCAGGAACCAGGAGCCTCTTCTGGATCTCCACACAGGCACAGAGTCCCAAGGCTTTGGGCCGTCCTCAGCTGCCTTTCCAGGCCACAAGCAGGGAGCTGGATGGGAAGTGGAGCAGCCACAGTATGAACTGGCATCCATAAGGGACCTCAGCACATGCAAGGCGAGGACTTCGGCCACCAGGCTACCACGCCAGGCCCCATTTCAGCATTTTGTCAGCTGCTGACAACATATAGTTCAGAGTCACCACACCCAGTATACCTGGCACGGAGCTGGAAGAAAGCCAACAGAGGCTACTGTGGTCTGCTGCCTTCTCTGGCGGCTAAAGAAGCTAAAAAGGCAGGGTTGAGGAAGGGAGAGACTCTGTTAAGCGTCCTCCCTCACCAGACAGGCCGCAGCTAAGTCCTGGTTGCTGCACAGGTCTACAGTAGCGCCTCTGCACCTGTAGAGCAGGTGCAGCGAACTGCCGCATGGTGGAGCCCGTGTGTCACTGCTGCTCGGCTCACGGCCTGTGCCTTCAAGACAGGAGCTGAGAGAGTTCTTTCCAGAAGAAAGATTCTGTTTCCAGAGGAGGTAGCTTGTGCAGGAGCAAGGCCGCTGGACACAGGAAACACCCACACCCAGCACGACCCCTGGCTGGCTGTGCAACGTCACGAGGGAATTCCTGTGTTTTGGTAGCAGTGGAGAAACCCGAAGAGGCCGTACCTGTAGAAGGATCCTAAGTAAGTTAGAAAAACCAGGCCTCCCCGTTGGTCTCTGGAGGCCTGGGCTGGCCAGTGGCCTGAGGTGTGTTTGTTTGCTTGTGTGGCAGTTGGGTGAAGAGGGCGTGGTCAGAAGTGGCAGAAAGGTGCTACCTCCCCTATGGCCTGGGGAGCCGAGGGTGGAGGGGAGCTGTACTACTTCCGGTTGCACCGCCACAAATTCCTCTGGCTCTGAACATACAGAGACCATCCTTAGTCTGATGCCAAGACAGAGTTGGGGCCTCTTCTCATTTTGGGTCTGGGTTGCAGGTCTCCCTGGAGCCAGGGGTCAGTAGGTGGTGCTCCATCTTACAACTCCTGAGCCTGTCTTGGCCCACGTGATTTTCTTGCAACGCACACAAGTGAAACTTGGCGCCCTGCATTGCCAAGTGTAGGGGAGTGCAGGCTTTGGAGTCAAATGGCATGCGTTTGAATCCTGGTGCTACCGCATACCAGCTGGGAGCCTGGTAAGTTGCCCTGATTTCTTTGTGCCTCAACTTCATGATTTGAACTAAGAAAGACAATGGCGTGCACTGCTTGTTGCCTAAATAGCGCAGAACATTTAACATAGCATCTGAACACAAGCAAGCACTCAATAATTGAACCTATTATAGCAAAGTTTTTATCTAGCATTAAAATCCCACACTGGAATATTCCCAATAGTGAGACTGTAATGTCAACATTTCCTTTATTTTTTAAGATTTATTTATTTTTATTACAAAGTCAGATATACAGAGAGGAGGAGAGACAGAGAGGAAGATCTTCCGTCCGATGTTTCACTCCCCAAGTGAGCCGCAACGGCTGGTGCTGTGCCGATCCGAAGCCGGGAACCAGGAACCTCTTTCAGGTCTCCCACGTGGGTGCAGGGTCCCAAAGCATTGGGCCGTCCTCGACTGCTTTCCCAGGCCCCAAGCAGGGAGCTGGATGGGTAGTGGGGCTGCCGGAATTGGAACCAGCGCCCATATGGGATCCCGGGGCGTTCAAGGCGAGGACTTTAGCTGCTAGGCCACGCCGCCGGGCCCTCAACATTTGCTTTAAGGCTGAGCTATTGGCTTCCTACTATGTCACCTTTAACAGCGTATTCAATGAGTAGGTTTTTCTTTCTTTTTTTTTAAGGTTTATTTATTTTTATTGGAAAAACACGTATACAGAGAGAAAGGTCTTCCATCCGCTGTTTGCTTCCCATGTGGCCACAATAGCTGGAGCTGTGCTGATCTGAAGCCAAGAGCTTCTTCCAGGTTTCCAATGTGGGTGCAGGGTCCCAAGGCTTTGGGCTGTTCTCGACTGCTTTTCCAGGCCACAAGCAGGGAGCTGGATGGGAAGTGGAGCTGCTGGGATTAGAACCAGCGCCCATATGGAATCCTGGTGGTTTGCAAGGCAGAGGATTTAGCACCTAGGCTATTGCCCTGGGCCCAGGTTTTTCTTTCGTTTTGCATACTGGCTTTGTGATTTTTCTTAAGTGTTAATTTCTAAGAGCTGTCTTAGTTTCTAGTAACTAGCTGGGAAATGCTTTCTTAACAAATAAGATCGCTTTCCTCTGCCTACAGCAGTAGGAGCAAGTGAAACTTAGTTCACCTTAATTATCTGTGCAGGCTTAATATCCTTTGTTGTTGGTATCACGTACACTTCCTCTTTAGGCTAATGAACACAGGTCCTAATAGTGACGGTAACTTCGATTCTCTTTTTTTTTTTTTTTTAAATATTCATTTATTCATTAATTACATTGCATTACATGACACAATTTCATAGGTACTGGGATTCCCCCCCCTTCACCCCAAACCCTTCCCCCATCATGAATTCCTTCACCTTGATGCATAACCACAGCTCAAGTTCCGTTGAGATTCCCTAATTAAAAGTTTACACCATACAGAGTCCAGCATCCCACTTGTCCAGTTCAAGTTCAACCGCCTCTTAGGGAGGCCCTCTCAGGTTTGTAGGCAGAGCCAGCAGAGCGTCACCTCGATCAATTAGAAGCACCAATTCTCTTTTACAACGAGCAAAGTCAAGTCCCGTCCGTAGCGTGATAAGTCACTGCTGTGAGAATTCCCAGTCCTAGTACATCTGCTGCTGATGCCCGCCTCGGCTGATTGAGGACGGCAGGGGTCAGGCCTGAGCTCCTTCTTGCAGTAGGCAGGATTCAGCAATCGTTTATAGCCAGGAGCTCACTGGAGCCCACATCCACCAGTTGGATTCAAACACAGCTGGGTGTGTAACTGCTCTGGTGGCTCAACTGACGTTCGCTTGCGTGGGGTCTCCTGGAATGGAATCGGCCTGGGAGAAAGGGACAGACCTGAGTTTGCCACGCCCAGGTGAGGGGTTGGGCTGGGGCTTTTTTTTTTACTTAAAAATTTTTTTTTTAAATTATGATGATCCTTACATAGTTGATTAGGGCTCAAAGGGCAAAGGGCTACGGGAAAGTGGGTAACACCATTGTTTCCACATTCTCTTTTTTCTTTCCTGTATCTGGGGGAAGGGAAGAGATAAAGGGAAAAGCCACACCCCCCCCAACCATCCCAGGGTCCCCGATGTGGGGCATGCTCCGAGGGCACTGCTCAAGTGGTTTCAACAGTTCAGCTGTTCTGAATTGCTGCCAATCTCGTATTCCAAGCACAATGCATTCTCTTCAGAGTTCACGGCTGACAGTTCACCCTAACATCTCCTCTTGCCCAGATTTTCACTGCCAACACTTGGCTGGGGTAGTTGATCAATTTGTTCTGTCCTCTGTTTTGGTAACAGGTGTCCTATGCAGGCTCCAATGTACTGCCATAGTCATGTGTACCTGGCTACGCTGTCCACTGTTCCATCTGAGCCACTGAGGCAGCTCAGCTTTGACACATGGACTCCATGGTCAGACCATGGAACCTGCAGTTCTCTTCATGATTGGGGTTCTGAGTCTGGCAGTTCGATTGGGGGAGATCCCCAAAGAAACTTCATCTGAAGTGATCCCAGACCAGATTCTTGGGTGTGCTTGCCAGTACAGGGTTCTGCACAGTCCGTTGCCCCTATCAGCTTATGCATATGTTAGTGGTTGCAATTGCTGGGTTAGTTCTGCCTCCAGCCCCATCTTCTACACAAACCAATGGGTATTTCAGTCTATCCCAATCCTGCCCACCACACATTTGGCAACCTAAACCAGTGGGAGCTGCAGCCTAGTTGGGGCGACTCCCTATATAACCCTCATCAGGGCCCCCCTCCGGTTCCCATGCTTGCCAGTATGTACAGCAGACTGGTCCAGTCTGTCCCACATCCCACTTAGCTCTCATATATGTCAATGGGCATTGAAACCTAGTTCAACACAAGCAGCCCCACTATCCAGTCTACACACGTGCTGCCGGGTGCCACTCTCTGTCTAGCAATACCTGCCCCAGTCCTGGTTCTCATGCTCACCAGAGTGGCAACCCAAGAGGGAGCTGCTTACTGCTTCCCTACTGGGCCACTTCCACTCCAGGATCATGCACTCTTCAGGTAGTTCTGCTATTTGGCTTGACAGAATTTGTCCCCTGTGCTAGCATCTGCTACCTGATGCTGCAGCAGAGCCCAACCAACCCACACCTACTGTGACTTATACTTGCACCAGTAGCAACAGTCAACCCAGCCTGGCTTTTCCCTGGTCCAGCTCACATGAGGTCAACAGGTATTGTAGCTCTGCTCAGTCTGGTCTGCCCGGGGTCCGGCTTTTAACTACAGCCCGGTGGGAGGTGGGGACGTTGGGCAAACCTTCCCTGGTCAAACGAGGATGTGGGTCATGTTTAGAAGAGGTTCCACCAAACCTTGTCAAGTGGGGGCTGTTGCCCCCTCCTAGCTCACCTTGCAGTTGACCTTTGCTGCCGGACAGAGCAAGGTGAGCAGTAGCTGTACTCGATTGTTCCACCAACTTGTCGCATACGTGTGAGTAATAAACATCTGCATATGCACATTTGCATACACTACTGCCTCCCTAGCTGGAGTATGTATCCCTCCAACCCCGTGTCCCCAGAGGCAAAGTTTCAATGTTATTTTGTTTTAGTTTTTAACTGTGGAAGTGCATAGGTATTGTATAGTCCTGTCTTTAAAAACAAAAAACCTGTCGTAGATACATTCTAAGACCTTTCCTTTGGCCTTGGGGAGGGAATTTTCTGTTTACCCCCAGAGCAGATACCCTTGCCTTTCTGCCCCATTGCCTTTCCCAGCTCTCATCCGTTTCTAATATCAGGAACTGGGAAAATTGGGATGGGTGTTCAGCTGCCACGCACGCATACACATCCCATACCAAAGTGTCAGTGTGAGTCCCCACTACTTTGCTGTTGTGCCAGTTTCCTGCTAGTTACCAGCGAAGGGGCAGATAATGGCTCCAGTACCTGGGTTTCTGCCACCAGGTGGGAAACCTTGTTAGAGCTCCTGGCCCTGGTTATGTAGCTTGACCCAGTCCTGGCTGTTGTGGCTGTCTTGGGGCGTGAACCAGGGAAAGTCAACTACTTGCTTCCCCAGACTCACTTCCTGGTCACTCAAAGTGGTCAAATGGCCACTTTTAGGATCTTATGCAAAAAGAATTCTTCCTTGCTGCCAAAGACAAGGCTTGGGCAAATGCCTGAGTCAGGTATGCTTGGTGCCCCTAAAGAGTTGTGTCAGGATGTGATCTCTGGAACCCTGGCAGCCATCTTGGGCTGTGAGGCAATAAACATGGATAATAATAAAAAGCCAAGTTACTGATGATTGAAGAGGTTAAAAAAAAAAAACAGGGGAAGTCTAGGTTTTGAAAATGCTGTTACTGGACTAGCCTTAGGATGTTTTAGGTCACATTTTCTATTCTGTAAGGTGATAAGGACCACTATGACCTAAATCACTCCTCATGACTTCTGCGACTTAAATGCATTTAAATTTCAACAATACTCCCTCACCCCCTTAAAAGATATTCAGAATGAAATCACGATGTACTTCTTCCTCCTGTATCCCTCACCTGTGGGGTGGCTTGAAGACTTGCACTCTGGGTAATTCTTTACAAGTGTTAGGAAAAGTGAGCTACTGAATGCCTTCCTCAGCTGTCCCGGGACTCATCTCAAATGTTTGCTCACACCCAGCCTGCACTCACTGCTGTTCCTATCTTTTGGCAGGGGGAAAATCCCTTGTGGTAGCTTTCTCGTGCAAAGGGGTAGGGACACAGGAAGGTGCCCAGGGCACTTGGGGATCCTGCCATCACCTGCCTGGCTGCGTGTCACTGACTTTGTGCAGGTGTCTTTCATTCCTGGCGACAAGGACAGCACCATGGGACCGATATGCTGCAGGCTTTGACCTGAGACCATGTTAGGTATGCTCTGTGTATCTTCCAGGGCCTTGGTCCTAAACAGCAGAGCACCAGCTGCTCGGGCCTGGGACACGAGGAAGAGGAGGAGCTCAGGGGATTCCTCAGCTGGGATGCCAGCAGGGATTGTTCTTCCTTCCTCAGGTATGTACGGACTGAGCAAAATGTGTGATTGCGTTACTCCTGAGGGCCTGGTTTCCTGTTGTGACTTAGCTCACAGTTACATTCCTGTGGCAGGAATAGATGATGCTGGATTCTATCCTGGATCCCACACCTTTTCCACATAGCTCCTTGGGAGAATGTGGGGCTGTGGGAGGATGGGCAAGTGGGCAGCTATCCCCTGTTCAGGCTCAGGGGTCATCACTGGAGGGGCGGGGCTTGCAGGGCCAGAGCTCAGATGGAGGTGGTGACAGGTGCATGTGGCAGGGACCAGAGTTGTAAGTGTGTGCTGTATGGAGATAGGAGTCACTCAGAGTAATAAAGAGGTGGATAGTTGAGATATGTGGTAAGACAGAAGGCAATTTTTACAAGGGTGCTTCAAAGTGTTTGTGGAAGAATGCAACTAAAGGGTGTTTGTATCAATCCGAAAAATTTTGCAATCTGTGCATTGAGAGGTCTTTGGCAAGCTAATGGGAAACACTTGTAAAAAAAACATTCATTGGTTCTAAAAGATGTTTCACAGCAAAACAAACTAAATTTATCTTATAATTCCATGTGTCTACAAACTATATTTCTTCCTTTTTTTAAAAAAAGATTTATTGATTTTCATTTGAAAGACAGGATTTTACAGAAAGCAGAGACCCAGAGAAGACCTTCTGTCTGCTGCTTCCGTCCCCTAATAGCCTCAATGGCCAGAGTTGAGCTGATTTGAAGCTGGGAGCTTCTTCTAGTTATCCCACATGGGTGCAGGGCCCAAAAGACTTTGGCCAGCCTCCTCTAATTTCCCAGACCATAAGCAGAGAGCTGGATCAGAAGTGGAACAGCCAGGACATGAGCCAGTGCCCAAATGGGATGTCAGCACCACATTGTAGAGGTGCCATGGGATGTCAGCTTCACTATGGCGCCAGCCCCCACTGTGTATGTGTGTGTATGTTCACTTGATTTTATTTGAAGCACAGAGACCGATCTTTTTAAGGAATGAGATGATGGGTTGTCTCTTGCCTCATCCGCTTGTTCAAGGCGGTGCTCACTACCAAGCTCACACCAATCCAAAGGTGAGTGCATGAGTGGCTTGCATGGGCCAGCTCTTTTCCTGGCAATCACCGTGGAGACCCACTGCAGCACAACCAGCCTTAAGGGCAATCCTCTTGCCAAGGCTGATTTCGAGTGTGATTCTTGCCCACTGTTCCAGATCTTGCCCTTCCAAACTCAAGAGCTCATGTTGACCTTGTTGTCTCAGCCTCATGAGCGTCTCCTGGGGCACTGTGAGCTGTAGACCACTGTTGTGGGCTAAGGAGTTGATTAGCACTGGTTAAGCTGAGCACTACAGGGAATGGGCTTGGGGCTGAAAGCACCTGATCTAATCCAACTGCGCTGTATCCAATATTCTGCTAATGAGGGTGTGGGGGAAAGAGTAAACAAGAAGTAGGTGAAAGGTCAAGGCAAGAGGCAATAAGGGCAGGCCCGGGAGACAGGCTTGGAAGAGAGAGACCATCTCTGGTCTCCGTGTCAGTGCCTCATCCCCAGGTCCTCGCCGTGTCCACGTTACTGGCTCAGCTGGCCGCAACAGACCGCCATGTCATGGGGATTTCTTTGGCAGGTGCTCTGGTCTTGCCTTCCCTTGGCTCTGGGCTCTCCTAGACCAAGTTTATTTTTCTGAAACATTCTCTTTTACATTTTGCCCTCTAAATAGTTTCTGAAGAATTTTCCTAGGCACTAGCTTATCATGGAAGACCAGCTCCATCTAGCTCCCCCGCCCCGACTCTAAAGCAGTGTTTCCTGACTTTCATCCATCAAGCCAAATGGAGAAGGTGGGTTTGTTATCCGTTGTGACAAACTGGCCAGCCACTGAATGACTCAGCAATTCTGAGAGGTAGGGCTGATCCCTGGTCCCTTGTCACTGTGAGTGTGGTTTGTCCTACTGGTCTTGCAAGTGTCACTCTGGGACTGATGAGACGTGCAGGTGCTCAGGCCGTGCAGAGGCCTGCAGCTCCCTGGGAATTGTCTTGCTTGTTGCTCCAGTGTGTGTGCATTGCGTTTGCCTATGCAGTCTGCTGGTGTCTTCCTCTGATCTGGAAACCCAGGAATAACAGCTTCTTGCTGGCAAAGAAAAATTGTAAACAAGTACAAGTTTTTCTTCAGAAAGGAACATGTCTCTCTTTAAAAATTTATTTATTATTTAAAAAATTTTTTTAAATTTATTTTTATTGCAAAATCAGATATACAGACAGGAGGAGAGACAGACAGAAAGATCCTCTGTCCATTGATTCACTTCCCAAGTGACCGTAACGGCTGGAACTGAGCCAACCCGAAGCCAGGAGCTCGAAGCCTCTTCCAGGTCTCCCACATGGGTGCAGGATCCCAAGGCTTTGGGCCATCCTTGACTGCTTTTCCAGGCCACAAGCAGGGGCCTGGATGGGATTGGGGCTGTTGGGACATTAACCAGTGCCTGTATTAGATCCTGGCACATGTAAGGCAAGGACTTTGGCCACTAGGCTGTTATGCTGGGCTCAAGACAGAAAGAGGTTCCATTTGCTAGTTCACTCCCAAAATGGCTGCAAAAGCCAGAGCTAATCTGAAGTCAGGAGTTTCTTCTGGATCTCCTAGGTTTTCAGGGTCCCAAGGTTTTGAGTCACCCTCCACTGCTTTCCAGCCCATAAGCAGGGAGCTGGATGGGAGTTGCTGCAGCCAGGACACAAACTGGCATCCATATGGGATCCTGGTGCTTGTAAGGAGAGGATTAGCTAATTGAGCTATTGCACCAGACCTGAACACAAGGCGAATCTTAAAGGAGATACTCAAGTTCTTATTCCAACACTATTTGTAAATTGCTGCCTGTTCTATTTGCTGATAAGAACAGCTTGAGAATTCCGTATGTTCTTGACATTCGAGAACTAAATATGTATAATTAATCAGATGGAGATAAGGTCTCAAATAAACTTGACTCTGCTATTCTAGGCAGTCAAGTTCTTTTGCCATGCTGTGCAGAGTTGCCCGGCAAGGACTCCTGGGGTGTCAGATTGTTTTATTAAAAGGACCTATTTTTACTCGCGTAATCTGTAAACCTATCATGTGGTTGATTGTGACCTTCAAGAGCTGTGAAATATATTTGAAGTAATTATGAGAAGTCATAAAACATGACTCGTTAAAGCAGGTAATAACAGGTCCTAAACTGTGAGGCAACTCAGACCTAACTGAACTTAAGATAAACTCCAGAGAGTTTGAAATTCTGTTCCTGCCAAAAAGTTCAGTTCCCTGCTCAAGCACTCTAAAAACTACATCCTTAGTTTCTGGGATGTGAAACACCCTCTCTGTCTCCCTTTGCCTAGTGGTTAACACAGAATCAAGCACAGAGACAAACCTCTGTTCCCCTGTACTTCTTACACTCGTGGCCACTGTTCCTATCATCTTTTTGACAGAGGAAAATATTTCTGAGACACAGTGTGGTTAAGCAGACTCTTTCCTGCCACTGAACAGACCCTGAATTTATTATCATTTACTTTCACCCCTTGTAAAGTCTCCCCTGGCTGTTCATCACAGGGGGTTCAGAGCCAAGTGCTGCAGCGTAGGCCTCAGAGGAATTATGTTCCTGACTGAAGAAATACCTTGTATTATTTTTAAAAAATTTGTATGATTCATGCCACCCTCCTGGGGTTAAGCTAGCACTTTGTTCTATTCTGTTCAGGAAGTCTATAGCTATAGATTTGTTCTTCCACTGGATGAGAAGATACAGGCTTAGGGTTACCACAGCTGTTTGGGAAGAAAGAGAAAGTGGAGCCAGGGTCTGGTTGGGGTGTGTTCAGTGGACCCAAGTGCCTGTGTCTTGTGGAAAATCAAAGCCATGAGAAACCTATGCCAGTCTCTCAGTATAAGTTCAGTTGTCTAGTCTGCTTCCTCTCTAGGTTTTAGACACCCATCGGGATTGAGAGTTGAGTGATTTTTGAATATGGTGATGCTTGAAGAGCGGTCATATGGTGGGTGAGGTGGGAAGAAGGGGTTTGGGTCCAAACTGACTCGGGAATCTCGGTTCTGCCACTGGCAGTATGGCCTTGGGGGAATTGTTTCGCTTGCATGCCACAGTTTGTTCAAGGGTTAAAGCACCGTGTGGGAGACCCTGTGGGTGGAGCATGTACACTGAAGAGAAGAAGATTGTAATGTGCGGAGAGCAGCACCTGGCACGTTAACGGTCCTGCTCCCTCTCCCCGCCTGCTGGCCTTTCCTCGTGTTTCTTTGCTCCTGGACAGTTTAAGATAGCAGCTCCATCTTTGGATCGCCTGTTTCTCTTCTGTCACTCGAAGGAATGCCATGGGAACATGGAATCCCCTGCTAACCCTGTGAGTATGCTGGGGACTCTCCCATCCCCTTCCTGTCTCCTAAACGCCAAATCCACGTTACCATCTACTAAGTGGGCGTCCTACAGATGCAGCTGTCCTTCAGATCAAGCACATTCTCTCTCATTGGAACATACTAGGCTTCTTTTTTCAGGAATGGTAGCTTCCTGTTTAGTTTTATGATCTTTTTGTTTATTTGTTTATTTGCTGTTTGTTTTTCTAAAAGGGTTTATTTTTATTCAAATGGTATAGTTACAGAGAGAAGGAGAGACACAGAGAACTCTTCCATCTGTTGGCTCATTACCCAGATGGACACAACAACCAGAACTGAGCTAATCCAAACCTAGGAGCCAGGAGATTCTGCTAGGTCTCCTATGGTGCATTAGCAGTGACCTGGATCAGAGATAGAGCAGCTGGGACACAAACTGAACCAGCGCCCATATGGGGTGTCAGCACCACAAATAGAGGCTTAGCCCACTACAGCATGGTGCTGGCCACCTCTTATTTGTTTTTGAAAAGGGTTCAGAAGAGATTTTTTTTTTTAAGTCTGTACTTTTGTTTTTGAAAGATGTATGTGCTGGTAGAAATCCAGGTTGAGGGTCTCACCCACTAAGTCCTTTATGTTTCCATTGTCTTTTGGCTTTCATAGTGTCCAGCAAGATATCTGTAATAGTCTTTGTGTGAATTAGATTCTTTTTCTCTAACTGCCTTTAATACTTTCTCTGTGGTTTACATATTGATGTTTCAATGTGCTGTATCTCTGTCCTTCTGGACAGGTGTGTATCTTATTTGGATTTCCTAAGATTTTTAGGTTTATGGTTTGAGATATTTCACTACTTTTGGAAAATTCTTATTCTCTTTTAAAGCATTTCCATTCTTTTTTCCTTCTAGAAAGTAATTACATATATGCTAAGCTATTAACTTTGTCCCATACCTCTTGGTTGTCCTGTTCCACTTGTTTTATTCTTCTCACATTGCTGTTTAGGTACTTGTTACTGACTTAAGCTCATTTTTTTTCTTCTTCAAGTGAATCAGTTCTGATGATACCATTGGAAACATTCTTCATCTTTGTTACTGTGCCTAAATTTCTAAGTATTTCCTCTTAATTTTTCCCTCTGCTGACATTTTCTATTATTTGTGCATCTTATCCAGTCTTTCACTAGAATTTTTAGCATATTCATCATATGACATTTATATTCCCTATCTGAGAGTTCCAACACTGTCATTTCAGTCTACAGCTGTTTATTGATTTGTCTGTTGACAGTGTGTATTTTTCCTTTTCTGTGGGTGTATTTATGTGTCTTACCATCTTTGAATGCTATCCATTGTATAGTGAATGCTAGAACATGATGTACGCCATATTTGTGCCTGGAAATATGCATGTGATTTCTTCTGCTAGATCATGAGTGTGTGTATGTGATGGTAGGTGGGTGAAACAGGGTGAATCAGTTGAGTCAGGGGCTGTTGTTGCCATGGTTATGTGCTATGTACCACCACTTTCAAATTCCTCTAACCTTTCTAGAATGGAGGCCCTGGGACCAGAGTTTTCTTCAGTGTTCCTGCTTCACTTTGCACTTTCTGCATTTCTTGTGCACCTGTTCACAGCAGGGTCTCTTCACAGCCTTACCCAATCTCTGGTGGCAGTCTGAAGGTGAGGCTCATGGTGTTTTCTCAGTTGTCCTTGTCCAGTCCTTGTCCTAGGTCTTCTGTGCAGGAGTTTTAAAGTGGAGAGTCTCTTAGTCATCCTGATCCTCCTCCCCACAGAAACCAAGCTCTTGTCTTGTAGGTTTGGCAGCTCTTGTGTGGGAAGGATTTTCTTGTTCCTCTACTGGTGGTTGAGATTTTAATTGTATTGATGTAGTGTCCAGGGCCCAGACATAGCTTCTCAATAACAGTGGAGCTGCACTTACTCCATGAAAGCAACAGAACTGGGCACTCCACCTTTAATGACTGTGGACTTTTGGTTTGTAGCTGACGAGGGTCTGGCTAGGACCTCGTGCTTTTCTTGCTACTATCTTGGTGTTGGAGCTGGGCTGGGGATGTAATGCTAGCTACCACTCTGACTGCCTGTTGTCCCACCCACTGATCTCTTTTCCATGCCTCACATGATGTGAGCTCACCAGAAGCTAGATGATTAGGTGATGCAATCCACAGGGGTCAGTCTCCTGGGGCCAGAGCAGGAGAGAAAAGAGGGGGCACTGGAACTGGAAGTGGAAGAATGAGTATTTACTGGCACATATATGTATGTATTTTTTTTATTAAGATTTATTTTGTTTTCACTACAAAGTCAGATACACTGAGAGGAGGAGAGACAGAGAGGAAGTGGAGCTGCTGGGATTAGAACCAGCGGCCATATGGGATCAAGGCGAGGACCCCAGCCACTAGGCCACGCCACCGAGCCCCTATGTATGTATTTTTTAATGATAGTATAAAAGTAAAAGCAGAAAGTCAAGAAGTGATGTTTGAAAGGGCAGATCTTGCTGATTTTGAAAAGATAGAGACCTACAAAGGTTTGGATGTGGTTAGAGGAAAAAAAAACAGAGCTGCAAACTTTGGAAGCTTCAGGGAGGGAGAAAGTTGGTGAAATTGCAGTCAAAGTGTGAGAGAGCAGAAATTATCAAACACTATACTGCGTGAGAAGGGTGGAAATTTCTATTTTCAAGATGCTGTCAAAATTCTGAGCAAGCCCCGGCTAAGGGTGGCTGAAGAGTGTTGTGAACATCAAGGGATTTATGAATGTTGGGTGGAGAGCTTGCTTGTTCCTTGATGGAACCAAGGCCAATGATGGCACAGAGTTGGAGAACAGAGCTTTGGTAGCTACCATTGTCTTTAAGGATTGAAGGATGGAAATAAGAGAGCTGATACCAATGACAAGGAAAGGAGGTGGCAGCTCTGGTCCCAAAACTGGTGTTCTACTCTGACAACTCCTGTTACTTTAATACTCGGGTCTATTTTCTGATACCAATACATATTTTGCCATATGAAAGTATTAGTGGGAGGCAAAAGAATTTTAAGCTTCTCCTGGTTTGGAAATTCAACAGCCTCAAGTACTTCATACAGCGTATTACAGCCACATTGAACTTTCATTTCTTAGATGAAGGCTATTAAATTGCTTCACATTCTAAAAATGTCATCATCAACATTGTGCTGAACATTTTTGTGTATATGGCAATAGATGACATTTATTGTCAGGCTGTGTAGTAAACTCTAAGATAGCATCCATAATTTCCAACTCCTGGTCTTTGTGGCTTTGAGTAATCTCCCTTTGAGTGTTAGCAAGACTTGTGACTTGCTTCCAACCTAGAATGTGATAAAGGAGGAGGAGAATCAGATGAAGTTTCTGGCTTGTTCTCTCTTTTTCTGTCTCTCTTTCAGCCTTAGAAAGAAAGAGGAAGGAAGGAAGGAAGGAAGGAAGGAAGGAAGGAAGGAAGGAAGGAAGAAAGAAAGAAAGAAAATATTTGGGGGCTGGCATGGTGGCAGTGCAAGCTATTCATGTGCCTGTAGTGCTGGCATCCCATATGGGCACCAGGTTGAATCCTGGCTATTCCACTTCTGGTCCTGCTCCCTGTTAATACTCCTGGGGAAGCAATTGAGAATGGCTCAAGTGCTTCAGCCCCTGCACATGTGTGAGAGACGCAGAAGAAGCTCCCATCTGCCAGCTTCAAACCAGCTCATCTCTGGCCATTGAAGGCATTTGGGGAGTGAATCAGTGGATGGAAAATCTGTCTCTCCATCTCTCTCTCTAATTATGACTTTCAAGTAAAAATATATAAATCTTTTTAAAGAAGAAATAAATCTTTCTTTAGAAATGGATATTGTTTCAAAATGCTAAATAATTGATTATATAAAACAGAAAACCAATACATTCTATGATAAATAATGTATGTGTATAATCTTTTTCTAAAACTTATTTGAAATGCAGAGTTAGAGAGAAAGGGAGAGGAGGGCTGAGAGGCAGAAACAGATTGAGAGAGGTCTTCCATCTGCTGGTTCACTCTCCAAATGCACACAGTGGCACGGCCTGGGCCAGGCTGAAGCCAGGAGCCAGGAGCCAGGAGCTGGGTCTCCCATTTGGGTGCAGGGGTCCAAGGACCTGGACTGTCTTCCACCACTTTCCAAGGCCTGTCAGCAGGGGTCTGGATGAGAAGTAGAACAGCAAGTACTTGAACCAGTGCATCCATATGGGATGTTGCTCTGGCAGGTGGATTAACCTGGTTCTGCAAGTGCTGGTTCTGCAAGTGTTACCTTATTTGATTTTTGCAACAATCCTAAGAGGTTGATGATATTAGTATTCTAGTGTGTTTATAAATGGAGACTCTGAGCTTCAGGAAGTTAAGAAATTTGCTCAGGATCATAATGAAGGTAATAGGTAGAGATCTGAAGACGGATTTTCTCATTCCAGGTTGATGGTCTTAACCAGCCTTTGAGAAGTTTCTGGATTCCAGATTTTGGAAACAGAATACCAACTTTTCAAAAAGTTTGTATCCATTTACATGTATTAAAATTGTGTTATTTTTTATTTGGAAGGTAGATTGACAGAGGAAAAAGGAGAGGAAGAAGGAAAGAGAGAAGAGGAGGAGAGAGGGACACAGAAACAGAAAATTAGAGGGTGCTCTTGCATTCCCTGGTCTGCAGCTAAGCCACAGTTAAGCTGCATGCTCCATCCAGGTCTCCTGCGTGGGGGGCAGGAGCCAAGTCCTTGGATCATCATCTGCTTTCCAGGTGCATTGGCAGGAAGGTTGGTGGGAAACAAGCAGGATTCAATTCCAGGATCTCTGCTGTGGGGCTGTGGACGTCATGAGTGAGAGCTTAACCCACGGGGCCACAATGCCCAGCCTTAGGCTACAGTCATACTTATGTCCATGCTCTTGCCAGTATTTCTTTGAAAAACAGTAACTTTACAAGGAAGAGAAGTCATAGTTTTTACAGTGTGTTTTTCCTTAGATGGGTCTTCTGATTTTTTGCTTTCCAGCTGTAGTTCTTTGGTGAGGGATACATTTGTGGGCAATTTCCCACTTGTGCTATTACATAGGTGCATGGGAGCAAGGGAGTGAAAGCCTCTCCAATTTTCACCCTTTCAAGTGAGAATATAAATATCTTTAAAAAAAAACCAGGCTTTATTTTTGAGGGGCCATTTTGCGTTCATAACAAATGGAGTACAAGGTTTTGAGGTTTCCTGTATACCCCTACTCCCATGTACTTATCAACTTATGTACAGCCACTATTTAAATTCAGAGAAACCTCATTATAATCTGTTTTTGCTTGGGTTCCCATGAGAAAATGTCTTAGATTAAATTGGACTCGAAGTGAAATGACTAGACAGAAGTGACATTGAGTGACATTTGCATAAAATTTCGCATCCAGCCTGCAGTGGCTGTCCCTGTATGGGAGTCCCTGGCCACCAGAGTCACTCAGGAAAAGTCATCCCAAACTCTGGAAGGGATGTCGTCATTTGTCTATTTACAGGAAGTCACTATTTATGTACCTCTTCTGTGCTTTTGAGCAAAGAGCTTTAGGGCTCTATATTTAATTTTCCTCTACTGTGTCGTTCTAAAAAGCCACCATCCCCATGAAATGTGATTTGTCGAGGAACCATCTGAATATGCAAATAAAATAGTTTGATAGCAATTAAGTTGAGAAGGAAACTTATTTTGGTGGATTTAAATTTGTCTTTTCCTTGAGGCAATCCTACAAAGTTAGCAAATCTGCACGTTTGTCTGAGGAGGAATGTAAAATGATTTCTATGGTAACTTTCTCCTGGTATTATCATTGGGAAATAGAGGTTTTCTGTTTCTGAAAAGAGGACAAGAAACCCTTTTGGTTAATGAAATCAGAAATTTCATCAGATGCTTCCCAACGCAGGTGCAAGAGTTCAGATATGAAGACAGTTGTCCTTGTGGTGCTGTGCTTGCAGCTAAAATCCAATGGGAAAACCAATTGGATTGCAATAGTCAGATTTTTCTGAAGCCTTTTTATAAAGCATTAAATCACCAGTTGGTTAATTAATGAGACTGATCACCAAATCTTTGAAATCAGATGTCTAGGACATGTCTCTATACTATGAGTTTGTGAATACAAACATTACTTTCTCACATCTGTGGAATGTTTCATGCTTGAGCTGCCTTTGTACCTTCCTAATTCCTCCCAGACATGGAGTCCTTTGGATGATATTGATTATGAAGATGCTGCTGCTGCTGCTGATTAATAACAGCCATTTTTTTTAAAAAAAAAAAGCCAGATATACAGAGAGAAGGAGAGACAGAGAGAATAATCTTCTATCCACTGACTCACTACTCAAGTGGCTGCAATGGCCAAAGTTGAGCTGATCTAAAGCCAGGAGCTAGGAACTTCTTCCAGGTCTCCCACATGGGTGCAGGGCCCCAAGGCTTTGGACTGGCCTCCATTGGTTTCCCAGGCCTCAAGCAGGGAGCTGGATGGGAAGTGAAGAAGCCGGGATATGAATTGGTGTTGATATGGGATTCTGGTGCAGCCAAGGCAAGGACTTTAGGCACTAGGCTACCGTGCTGGGTCCAAAGAGCTATATTTTCTAAGGATTTATTGTTACATGTCAGGCCTATGACCTCATTTAATCTTCATCACAACCACATGAATAAGCACCATGACTTTTACCACTGTTTTACAGATGGTGAAATAAAGGCTCTTAGAGGTCAGGTAGTTCAAGGTTACATGAATGGCGAATAGCAGGTAAGATTCACACTCAGGGTGTTTGACTCCAAATGCCAGGAAGTGCTGGAGCAAGTCATGCCAGCTCTATAGGCTGGAGCAGTTTACATCTTAACTCTGGTGGACAAGGTCAAGACAGAATCATAGACAAAGATCTTTTTAAGTTTCCTGTGCTGTATCAGATACATCTTTTAGTACATCAGAAGATATGTATGTTTCTGCCTTAAGCTATGGAATCTCTGTTAGTTCACTAAAATGCTTACAAATTGATAATAGTTGCTCTAGTTTAAGTATATCTGGAGTATTAGAAAATGCAGGGGTCTTCCAAGGACTCACATGTTTGTTTTACTTGGAAATATGATAAACATGGTAACTCATCTCAGAAGCCCCCTTTTCTTGACAATTAGAAATGTGGTAAACATTTCCGGGTTGTGTAAGATAAGCTTGTTCCAGGACTGGTGATCTCTAACAGAGCTCCAGAATGGTGGGAACTGTCCATGGTGTTAGAAGCGGCAGGTGTTCCATGCAGTGCTGAATTTCCAATCTCTGCCCTCTTCCCACCCCTTCTACCGGCGGAACTCAGACATGGCCGTGTGATGTGCTTGGACTCATTGAACATGGGCTACATTTGAGCAGAAACTGTACAAGAGGCTGTACAAATGGTTCCGAATCCTGCAATCACTGGCAGCGCTCCTGAGACTGCCCCATTCGCCTGCATCCCAAATTGAAAATTAATGGTCTGTTTCTCCCTCTTCATAACTCTTTCAGATAAATAATCTTTATTTTAAAAATAGGGACCAGTGTTGTGACACAGCAGATAAAACTATTGCCTGCAATGCCAAAATCCAATATGATTGCTGGCTTGGGTCCTGGCTACTCTGCTTCCAATCCAGCTCCCTGCTAATGGCATTGGAAAAGCTATGGAAGACAATTCACATACTTGGGTCCTTGCTACCCATATGGAAGACCCGGAAGAAGCTCTGGTTCCTGGCTTTAGCCTGGTCCATCCCTGGTCATTGTGGTCACCAGGGACTGAACCAGTAGATTATTTGTTTGTCTCTCCTCGCTCTGCAGCTCTATCTTTCAAATAAATATGTCAGTCTTTAAAAGAAGGAAAACTAATGGTATCATAGCAGTAACTGGCCCTCACTGGGTAAGTAGACTATGGGAAAAACAAGCTTTTGTGTTATAAGCCATGAGATGATAGAGACACTTATCACCACAGAATAACATAGCCTATTCTGACTGATACATTATCCACTTATTTGCAACCACAAGATTAGGGAAAAATCAGCCACGAAATAAATGTCTTGTGGTCATATACAATAATTGGATTTAATGTAATACAACTCATGTGAATTATAAAACTTGAAGCCTTCTCCTTTTCCTCTTTTGCTGGCTAGAAACAGGTTGATTTCTGGGATATTCCCAATAGCACTTCTTAGCTGTATGGGAGGCACTTATGAATGCCTAAAGTGTGAGGGAAGAGCTCGGGGAAGTAGTTGTGAAAATCCCAGTCACCACAGACAATATTTCTCTTCAAAACCAATGAAGCTGTCTAAAATCAAAATGAAAGTCTAATTGTACCAAGCACTAGCCTGGAATTAAAGTAATTCCAACTTTTCTTTTCCATTGTATTTACTTTGTTAGAATGAGTGGAAGATTTAGATCTGATATTGGGTTTCCCTGGAAACAGATTCTGAAGCAGGTAATTGTGTGCAGGAGGGCTTTTTTTTTTGCTTTTAAAATGTATATTTGTAAGGACGCGAGGAAGGCAGACATCCTGTGAGACTAGAGGTGGAAAGGTCCTCCTAGTTGTGTCCCATGGACGCCAAATGGCCCAACCTTGCTGAGTCTTCATCACTCCATCAAGGGCAGAGACTGTCATCTCAAAGGGGTCTGAGCAAGGTAGAGCCTCCAGGGTGACAATGATTTTCGGGGAGCTGTGAGATATTCTGAGGAGCTGGGGAATAAATACATTGGCCTTGCAGAGCAGATTGAGGGGGAGTTCTGAAAATCTGTGCAGCCCACCCTGAGCTCTTTGGATGAACTTGGTTTTTACTGTCATGTGGCCTCATTGGAAACATGTTTCACAGCGGTTTTGGTGGTCTTAGGTTTTGCGGAGTGAAACTGAGTGGGTATCAATTCTACTTCTAGTTCTTGTTCTCCTGAACTTCTGTGTTAGGGACACAGGACTTGGATGTACATAATGGTCATTGATTGCAGGGGATAGATAAACCTTTCATTTTGTTGTCTCCAAATTGACATCTAAGCTGTTTCTTTAAGAGACCACGGCATTGCTGTCAGGGCTGTGGCTGTGGCAGTGGCAGTGTGATGGGTTTGGTGGACACTGTGTTTCCCTGGCTCCATCTTCTCTCCTGGAGAGGAGATCCCTGGTTCTAAGCAAATGTTGTATATTATTTGATGCAATATTATGTGTTTGTTGTTACAGAATCAACACACTGTTAAGTCCTTGTGTGATAGTTCTGACCCAAGTTCCTCAGGCTGGAAAACCAAACCGTGCTTCTGCCTCAGTCAAGATGAACTACTGCCCCTTTCAGAGAAGATATGGTTGATCATGAGGCTTAGCTCTGCTGCTTGCAGGAAGAACTTCATAGGATGTAGCCAGACGAGCTTTGGTGGGTGAAGGCCAGGATGTTGAGGTCCTAGGTAATGACAATTCCTGGATAGAATTTATGAGCTCGTTGTGCCACCCTGGAAGACTGATGTTGGAGGCTGGCTGCATGTCGACTGGCTGATGATTCAGTCTTGGTTGATTGATGCCTCTTCCATGTGGGTGCTCTCTATTAAGTGTCAGGGAGTGGTACGTGAAAAGTTTTGCTTATCCCATAAACTCATGATTCTTCTTCCTCAGAATCTTTTGATCCTGATGCCCCATTTCTTTATTTTATAACAAAAGGATTTATTTTACTTATTGAAAAGCAGAATTGGAGAGAGAGAGATCTTCCATCCCCTGGTTCATTCCTCAAGTGATTGCAACAGCTGGGGCTGTGCCAGGCTGAGGGAAGGAGCCAGAGACTCCTTCTAAGTTTTCCATGTAGGCAGCCGGGATCCAAGTGCTTAGACCATCTTCCACTGCTTTCTCTGACACAGGTAGCTGGATTGGAAGTGGAGAAGCTTGTATTCAAACCGGTATTCTTGAGGCTGTGACTTACCCTACCCCATGCTACAAGACCAGCCCTTGAATTCCATTTCTTTCTAAGCCCCTCACCAGAGAGTCTGTTGCCTTATGACTATGTTTGTCTGGGGCCACTTTCCCCACACAAAATAAATGGCTAGGCTGCTCCCTAGAACTTTGCCCATTGGGTAGATTTCCCTGTTGTTCAGAATCATGACTAAGAGGTGCTATTAATCAGCAGCAGACCACATCCGCATGTCAAGCCGTGTATTCACCAAGGTAAGCCAGCTTACTGTGTTTCTTTCATCTGCTCATAAGCCTCCCAATACTCATGTGGCTAGGTGTGTGAATTAGAGTAGAGAGGTCCTGGGTCTTCTGCTTGGGTTCCTTCCCTGTGACCCCTGGCCTTGCAGGTTCCTACTCTTGGTTATACCACTATACCACTTTTGTCTGAGCATGAGTTGCTCACCTTTGACAGAACTTGCCTTATGATATGCAGCTCTGGTCACTAGATAGCCCATGTGCCATCTTTGCCAGGATGAGTGATTATTCTCTCTAGTGCCCAATAGTAAGATATCAGTTGTTTTTGGACAGTACATAATTCTCTGCTGCCAGTGGTGTGGCTTTACTCAGAATCTTCAAGGTCACCATTGCGATTCTCCATTTGTGGCTTGTCATGAAGGACCTCACCTCATCTTTTCCTACTGCAGATATTTCAGGCACCACAGGGACTACTGGGCTGTGTGACTCAAGAAGCAGAGATGCTTGCATCTTGGTCTGAATCTGCTGCAGTACCCTCTTTTGCCTAACACCCCATTCAATGTTGGCAGTCTCCTAGGATAGCTGGTGGATGGTATAGAACAATATTCCCAAATGTGCTGAATCTAGAAATCCCCCAATTCCTATCAAATGTGCTTCATTCTTTATATTGAGAGATAGGAAATGCAGACATTTTGTTCTCTTTGGGAGAGGATGTTCTGGCATGGCCTGCATTAATGTAGACTCTTTGCTGAGATAGTGGTCTCCTGCAACTTTGCAGACTTTCCTTCGCCCTTGGGAGTACCTATGTGTTACTTTGCCCTAGTATACTGTGCACTGCTTGCCTGTCAGTTCTCATGAACACACCAACACTGATCCAGGGGGCAAAAATGATGCTCTTCCCATCACCCATGGGCTTCCAGTTTGTTATACTAAAAGAGAGACAACACAGCCTTGGAGCGAGACTAAAAGTAGGATTTTCTGTCCTCTGTGAATGTGAGCTAGGGATGAATGAGAACATAGTTGTAACATGGTTGTCCAGTTGATGACCCCTACCACATACTGGAGGCCATGTGAATCTGTTTTAATAGTTATCAAGCACGGCACAGTCAGGGCTACTAGTAAATTGAATTTGCGGTAGTCTATGAGGGGTCTTTGAAAATTATACAGAAAATTCACTCTTGTTCATTACATCCCATTCAGTTTTGTGTTGAGGCAGACTGTTCAATTAAATGAGGACATAGCAAAGCTACTGGTCTTGGCATTCTTCGAAAGTTGGCACTGAAGGCAAAGTTACAGAGAGAGAGAGAGAAACAAGGAGGGAGGGAGAGAGGAAGGGAGGAAGTGAGGGATGTCTTCCATCATCTGTTTTACTCCTCAGGTGGCTACAATGGCCAGACCTGGGTCTGGGTCTCTCACATGGGTTCAATGCCCAAGTACTGTTGTATTCCATTGTTTTCCCAGATGCATTAACAGGGAGTTGGATTGGAACTGGAGAAGCCAGGATTTAAATTGGTGCCTAAATGGATGCTGACATAGCAGGGGCAGCTTAACATTTTATGCCATAGTGCCAGCCTCTCTTAATATACTCTCTTGGACCAGGATTTTGGGGGAAATTTTAAAGATTTTTACCTGCCTTTAAATTTTTTTTTAATTTTTCATGATACAGTTCCCTAAGTTCAGGGATTTTCCACCCTCTCCTTTCCCCCTCCCTCCCACTGTTTTCTCCTACATTATTACAATGGTATAGTTCTTCAGCAACAGTCACAAGTCCATCATTCTGCTATTTAAGTGTGTCATGACATTGTAGGCATACACAATGGTAGAAAGTCCTATTGTTATCTACTTTACCTTTTTCCCTATAATAAATTACTCAAGGCAGGTCAAAGAACCAATGCTAAGCTTTCCATTCTATCCCAGGGATGTTTGTGTGCAGTGACATATCAGGTAGCTCTGGGGGCACAGTGGGCACATTGTGAGCCACTGTTAGGACAGTGGTCTCCATGCTCTCCACATGCCCCATTCTAATAAAGAACAATGAGGGCCTGCTGTATTCCTGACTATCAATTTTAGTATAAATGTTTAGAAAATCTCCATGGTCTCCTTTGTTCCCCTCCTAGTGATCTAAGTAAATCCCTTTGAGGAAAAACCTGGGGGCATCATTACGAAATCCATGTGCTATGAGGTTACATGCTCTTGATCATTGTAACTCATTCAGAAATGAGCTATATCATGATCACTTGTTACCCCATGAGGCCAGAAGTCAGAACCAACACTAAGCGAACACAGGGAATGGGAATCATATCCTGGTGACATCGTTGGAGTCCTAGATCATACTGCACCTGAAGCCACCCCGAAATGAGGCACTACATTCACTTTTTTCCCTTTAAGATTTATTTATTTTTATTGGAAAGGCAGATTGATAGAGAGGAGGAGATAGAGAAAGATTTTCCATCCATTAGTTCACTCCCCAAATGGCTTCAACAGCTGGAGTGGAGCTGACTCAAAGCTGGGAACCAGGAACTTCTTCTGGGTCTCCCACATAGGTGTAGGGTCCCAAGACTTTGGGCCATCTTCATCTGCTTTCCCAGGCCACAAGCAGGGAGCTGGAGGGGAAGTGGAACAGCTGGGACATGAATCAGTATCTGTATGGGATGCTGAGAGTTAAAGGCAGAAGATTAGCCAATTGAGCCATTGTGCTGGCCCTACGTTTCCTTTTCCTAAACCAGTTTGAGTTGTGCTCACTATCTTCATTAGCATGTTGAAGGAGGTAGCATTTTTGAGTGGGTAGGAAAGGAGAATTTCCTGTGGCTTTTTGTTGTTGAACCAGGGAAATGACTGGGTTATAGATAAGCTTGCAGAGTAACAAAGAGCTTCACACACCATTCTGATTTTCTTTCTCCCCTTGGACCCGATCTGGAGTCACTTGAGGTATTCATGTATGAGTGTGCAAATTTAAACACCTTCCTCAGGCAATTCTGATGCCCAACTATGGGGCCTCTTGGACTGAGTATCATTAGATTGATACCTTGAACACAGGGCCTTGTTAATCTGGGACCAGTGTGTCATTGAGGCTGGGAGCAAAGAGCTGGTCAACTCATTCACTTTCTTCAAGGTGCTGAATACTCAGCTCACACATGGGCCCTTTGTGGTGCTGTTGCTTAGCTTTACCTTCTTGTGCTAAAACTTCCCTCTTATCTCCCTCCTCTCTCCCCTCTCAATGTTATTCAGATTGGTTTAGTTTATTAATTTAGTTTCTATGAACTCATCTAGTCACAGAAATAAGGAATCCAAGGTGTAAATTCACAATAGGATTCCCACGGACAAGAACTGATGACAAGGATGCAGAAACCACAAAAGAGCAGATATTTAAAGCCCTGAGTGGGATGTGCACATTAGAAAACAGAGTTTGGAGGGCTGGTGGTTTAGCCTCTTCCTGTCCCTGCCTGCCCATCTTTTGTTTTCCATCTAGTAGAAAGGTTGTTCATGATGCGAAGTCAGTAACCCAGTACTTAAGCTTGCCTTTGAGAAACAAAACCTTGTTTAAACAGGCAGAAGGAACATGCTCTTGAACTGGTTGGATCATAAAAGTAAAAGGAAAATGAATAGAAACAAAAATAAAAACAAAGCAATGAGCACAATATTGTCAATTGAAATTATAATTAATCAGGCCCTCTTTAAGGAGCATTGTCCCCCACAAAGTGTTGTTATCTGGAGGAAGAAAGTGAAAAAGGGGGACCCTAAGAGAGAATAGCTATCATAACGATTTTCACCTTCTGTAAAAGAAAAGTCTCTGAAGCTCCAGAAAGTTCCATTTTGATATTGGGGGAAAAAAACCTTCACAAGAGCCTTTTGGTGGACTTAACCCTGAACACGGCCCTCTGCATGCTAGATGATTTGAAGAACGACTTGGCAGGCCTTGCTGGAGTTGCTTCACCCCTAGAAGCTACCAGATGGGCCAGGTGATACAGATGCAGGAGCAATCTCTTCAGCCCTGTGTTTTGTTCCATGGACTTCCCCCAGCAGGTTATAGGAGCAACAAACACCCATCATGGAGCTGGCTGGATACTGTTCATGCATCACGAAAGGCAAAATGTTCCCAGCAAAATCACATCAGCAGAGTCAGATCTGTTGATATTTCTGGAGTCAGTATTCCCCGCTGGATCACCTGCAGCTCAGCATCCACTTCAGGAGTCAGCCTAGGCACAGGTCTTGTTGGCAAGACCCCTGTTGGAATCTGTTCAGTTAATTATAATGAATGGCTGTGAGGGTGGCAGTCCAGCAGACGATTCACCCCATCTGTCTACATCTTGGGAAAGATCATCATAAAGTTTTCAATGCTTATGGTGTGCAGATCATACTTTTACTAACACTCTGTATATATTGCTCTTAGTATGTAACTAGTCAATCCCCAAATCCAAGTTTATTGAAAGTTGAAATTAGATCTCGCTCATCTATTCATCTTGCTTTGAATTTTAAGTAATTCCATTCTCTTCAATATGTATTTTCAAATCTTTCTACAATGAATGCATGTTAAATGCATAATTTGAAAAGGAGAGACATTCTAAATTTTATCAGATGCCATGAATTTCATCTCATAGAATTCATTCCTTTGGGCTGTACAGTTCTATAATTTTTAGCATATTCACTAAGCTTTGCAACCAATGCCGCTAATACAGAGGCATGTTCAACACCTACAAAAGAAACCCTGTACCCTTTGGTGTTTGTTCCTTGGCCCCCATCAGTCTTTGGCAGCCACCTGCTCTGGTACAGGGGGGACACAAAACCCAAAACTTGTCACAGCTGGAGGTCTCAGTGAGTCAGGCCATCATATTTAGGGCTTTAATTCCATTGCCTACCACAGTGCCCAGTCTGTCTTGCCTTAGGCAATCAGTTACTATCATTTAGCTACCAATTTCTCCATTGTTCTGTAGCAGTTGGCTTAGTATGGTGGTGGAATGGCCTTCTGAAGACTCAGCTGTGACATCAGCCTGAGCAGGCATAGTATTCTTCAGGTTGTTGTATATGGTCGAGATCAACATTTCTGTATGGCCTTGTTTCTCTTATAGCCAGATTCAGTGAGTCCAGTAGTCAGCAGGGTTAGGGTGGGGGAGTTGAAAGTGTCTGGTTGTCTTCTAGGAAAATTTTGCTTCCCATCCCTACTTCCTTGAGCTGTTCTGGTCATGACCTTTTAGTTCCTATCCAGATACACAATAGTGATCAATTGACCCAGGGCCTAAACCTGCCACTTAGTCACTTTAGGTTCCTTGTGTGCCTGTGTTAGCATGGAAAGAGGAATTACTGTGCTAGTTGGAGTGATTATCTTGGCTATGCAAGGATCATTGGAGCCCCTGCTTCATCTAGAGATGAGCTAGAACGTGTCGGGGCTACAGGAGATTCCTCTGGACATCTGCTAGCACCACCATGCCTTGTGATGAAAGCCATTGGATACTAATATCCTAGATCCTTTAGGAATTAAGGCTTGGTTCAGTCCGCTTTGTAAAGAACCATAGTCAGCAGAAGTACTGGCTAAGGGCAAAGGGAAGATGAAAGAATGTAGTCATAAATACCATGACCAGTTAACTGGTTACAAAAATAAGGTCTGTAGTTGGTGCAAGAGTTGCTTCTTTATTTTGTTATGACTGTTTATGTAATAAGAATATTATCTTCTCAGTTTTATCTCCATAGTCCCTAACACAAGCTGTATTAGTAATAAACTTTTTATCCAATATTTAAGAGTGAGGGTTGCCTAAGGACTCTGCATTCATTTCTTTCCATCTGTCTTTTTTCTTTGAACATGTTAACTTGCTTTGAACTGTGCACATTAGCCAGAAGTCTTCCTGTTGTTATCTTTCTTCGGAGATGAATTATGGCTCAAGGACAGGTATATAGGAGTTAAGATGACATGGAATAAAGCGTCTGTTTTCACTGGGCGAAACTCCCCAGTTGCTCAATCAAACGTGCATCATCGCTTGAAGGAATTTTTTTAGGTATGATTAAAAGTCATGATCAGTTGGTTTGAAGTAAGGAGGATGTTTCTGGATAGCCTGGGTAGGCTCGATTCAGTTGAAAGTCCTGCACAAGGAGAGCTGAAGTGTCCCTGTGACCAGCCACTTCTTCCTGCAGAGCCTTTCTGATGAGTTCCTCAGCCTAGTCTTCCTGTCGGCCTGTTCTGTGGGTGTCACATTTTTCTGGCCAACCCACAGTTGTGAAAACCCATCTCATGCACATCTGCTAATGTGCAAGGGGGTTCAAAAAATGGCATTGGAAAAAGGGGACTAAAAGAGTTTGAATTTTCAACAAATTTCTGAAGTCTCCTGATACGTCCCTGCTTGTACCCCATCCGGATGAATTGTGCTAACACGGCACTTACAAAATGTCAGCAATTAGGATTTTAGGTGATACATTTTACTTTCTTCTTTGTTCTTATCTATACTGAGTGTTTTAAAAGAGCATTTTTAAACAAAAATGGTAGTAAAAATTTTTAAATGTTTTATTTATTTAAAAGGCAGAGTTACACAGAGAAAGAGGGAGGGAGAGAGAATCATCCGTTTGCTGGTTCCCTCTGGGCTCAAGCACTTTGGCCATTTTTTTTGCTGTTCTCTGGTGCATTAGCAGGGAGTTGGATTGGAAGTGAAGGAGCTGGAACTTCAACCCACATACAGGATGCCAGCATTGCAGGTGGCAACTTTATCTGTTATGCCACAATGGCTTTCCTTTCCTCCAAATCAACATCTTTAGTAAAAACATTAAAGGTCAATGATCTCACACTATTAGCTAGTGTCTAATTACATTAAAAAATGTTTTGGGTGCCTTTGCACTTTATGGTAGTGCCTGAGTGATGGGCTTCCAGGATGCCTGCTAGATGGCACCAGCAGTGGTGTGCAGGGACCTGAGGGCTCATGCCCAGGCATGTGGAGTGAGCCTGTGGTCTTCCCCCATGTGCTTGGTCCTGGGAGGGTGGAGAGGGGGAAGGGAGAGCACCAGGGGAGCACCCTGGTGTGGTGTGCTGGTGGACTGGACTTGGAGAACTTTGATAACTTTGAAAACTTTGAATGGACTTGGATCTTGGGCAGGTGGAGGGGCAAGGTCCCAGGACAGCAAACATTCCAGGAATGAATTTGGGAACCTAGTGTATGGGCAGAGTTCCAGGCCAACTTACCACTCCCACTGGAAGACTGGGCTTCAGAAGACTTGACTGGGAACCCATGTGCTCCTGGGCCCAGGAACTGTGGATTGCTTAGGGAAAGGTGTATAGGGATGTGTGGGAGGAAGGATTGCTCAGAGAATATGTTGCAGGTGAGGAATAACTGCTGAAAGATTTCTATCAACAAGTTATCAACTGTACTTGCAGATAACTGAAGGGGAAAGTTGGAAGACCTTTCTGGATCAGACTGATGCATCGACCTACATGGGAGACTTGAACTGGGCTAGTTAGTATGAGCCATGGCCAATCACCACCCACTGGTGCATGCTAAAGTTAAGACTGAGGCCTACCTGGCAGGGATAGATCACAGTATCTGCCAGTGAGTGTCATAGCAGGGGATGGGTAATGTTAGGCTGGGCTCTGACACAAGTATGAGAGAAAACCAGGTCTGGGGGCAGATTCCATAGGGAATATGTGGGCTCATCCTTTTGGAACTGCAATTTTCATTGGTTTGCTCAAGAGGTGGGGTTGGTGAAGAGCTGAGATGGGCATGACCATGGAACTTTGGACACTCATGGGTTCTTGAAGGTCTGTCTCCGAGGACCTAGACCTGAGGTGTGATGACTACATTGAGAAGGATCAGGACACAGGAGATGCAAAGGTGAGATGAACCAAGGCACACTTTAATGAATTTTTCTGGGCATTTTTATACCAAGATTGTTGCAGGGTAAGCAGGCAGGTAAAAGTTACTAGTTAACTGAACAATAACGTACAAGCCCCTCTAAAGGGAGATCACAAGGAATTAGGGAAATAATCACCAGACTTCAGGCAACAGTATAAGCAGACATGAGTTACAGGAACTAATACCCGTGAACAAACAGACCTAATAAGAAAAGGAACATAACAAAACTTTGTACTCAGATACATTTAGGCCACAAGTACTAAAAGAAAAGGAAGAGAGTGAAATGCCACACACATCCCCAGTCTCACTTTGCCAGCAAGGCCACCCATAATCCCAGCAGGAAGTCTGCTTCTTGCAGCATTCTTAGTCTACCAAGAATGTCTGATTCCTCGGACATCTGGTGGTTTGGTTCAGGGGGCAAATCTCCATAGTGGGTGCTGGAATTGGGAACAGACCAGACTGGTCCAGGCTGCAACATCCACAGGTGCACCTGAGAATAGGATGTGGGGCAGGTCAGGCCACAACATTCACCAGCTTATACAAAGGCTGAGACAGAGGGGCCAGACTATGTTAGGTAAGGACCTAACATCCACTGGCACATGTGGGATCTGGATCTGGAAGTGGGCCTGGTGGACTGTAATTCTTGCTGGTGAGCATGTGATTCAGGCTTGGGTGTTGGTCAGGCCAGACAAGGCAGCTCCAGCCTTTGGCAAGTGTGGGTGGGTTCTGGGTGATCGACCAGGCAGGGCTGGGCCTAACCTTAGCATACTGGTATTGTACAGGAGCTAGGATGGAATGTGGGCCATGTATGAGCCAGGAAAGGGGGCATACTGGACAGGGTTAGGCTGCAACACCCACCAGTGAGTTGGGAATGGGAGAGAGCTGGGACAGCTCAGGCTGCAGCATCCAATGGCAAAGGCCAAGATGATGGATGGGCTATGCTGATCTGGGTCAGAACAGTCATTGGCATCTACAAGATCTGTGGGTGGGAACAAGCCTGATTGGGGAACTAAGGGGATGCCCCAGCTGGGTTGTGGTTCCCACTAGTGAGTATGAGAGCCGAAATGGGGGCAATGATCTGGACTAGACATGACTGCAGTGTCCCTTAGCGTGGGTGTGAATTGGGTCTGGAGTGTGCTGGCCTGGGCTAGACGCCAGCACCCACTGGTGCTCATGAGAACCAGAGTGGGTTTAGGGCAGGCTAGGCTAAGTTTCTGTACCCACTAAGCCATGTGAGAGCTGGGTCTAGGGGTGGGTCAGGTAAGGTTGTGCTGTAATAACCAATGGTAAGAACTGGAATGGGTTTAGGTGGGTTGGGTAAAGTTGCTGTACTTGGCAGGATAGGAGGTGGGCTAAGTCAGTCTGGGCCAATAACCCACTGGTTTGCATGAGATCTGCCACTGAAAGGTAACCTGATATAGGAGCTTGGGAAATTCCTCTGTCAGAAGAGAGTCCGTGTAGGTGAGCACAAGAACCAAGACTGGGAGCAGACCAGACCAGGTCAGGTTACAGTACCCACTGGCATATGTGTGGGTTAGGTTGGGGGCAGGCTAGGATGGACCAATTCATAACACCCACTGGAAGATATGAGAACCAGGTCAGACCAACTCAGGTCGCAATACCAGCCAGTTCACTTTAGGGCTGGGATTAGAGGCTGAATGCACTGGGCTAGGCTGTAGCACCCACCAGCATAAGCTGGAACTGGGGGCAAACTGGGCCAGGTGAGCCTACAGCACCCACTGTCAAATGCCAAGCTGAGGCGAGCCATGACAAATTGGGCCACGACATCCACATATTAGACCCGGGGTGGGAGTGTGGTGCAATCATGGTAGGGGGACTGTGCAGGCTCCACTTCTGGGCCACTTCTCCCACTGGTGAGCATGAGAACTGGGATCAGGGGAAGACCAGGCTGGGAAGGGCCACAAGACCTGTTGGCCTGCATGTGAACTGGGTTGGGGGAGAACCAGGCTGGGCGAACCAGTTGTATGTATTGGTGCATGCATGAGCCAGAGAGTGTGGATTGGTTGGGCTTTGCTACAGCTCAGCTGGAAAATGCTGGGACTTGGGGCAAGCCCTGTCAAGCTAGACTATAGAATCACCTGGAAAGTACAAGATCCAAGACTGGGAGTGGCTCAGTAGGGGAACAGGAATGGTGGGCATCTCTTTGATGGGTTGTAACTCCAACTGGTAAGCATGAGAACCACGGCTGGGGGCGGGCATGGCTAGACGGGAGGTGGCACCTGTTGGCATTGAATGTGGGCTGAATAGTGGGGTCAGCTGGATTGAGATAGGCTCCAACATCCATTGACGTATGAGAGCTGAATGGGATGTGGGACTGGACCAATCAGCTGCACACACTAGCATGCACTGGAACCAGGGCTGGGTGTCGGCCTGGTGGGGATTATTTGGGGTCACTCCAACTAGGCTGCAATTCCTGCTAGTATATATGAGGGCCAAGTGTGTGTTCAGCAGAGTTGGGCTGGGCCACTGCAGCTGTTGGTTTGCATAAGAGATGGGGCTGGAGACAAAACTGACCCAGTAACTGCAATCACCAGAGTGTATGTAGGTTCATGTGGGTGATGGACTGAGCTGGACCCCGTGCTGGCAAGCACACACAAGAATCAGGTCTGGGATCACTTCAGATGAAGTTTCTTTGGGGATCCCCCTAGCTAAACTGCTGGAGTCAGAACTCTAACCATACGAAGAATTGCAGGATCTGTGGTCTGACCATGGAGTGCATATGTCAGAACTGGGTCTCCTCAGTGGCTCAGATAGAGCAGTGGGCGGCATGCTCTAATGGACATGGAGGATAAGGCAGTTCAGTGTGGCCTGCAGAGGATATCTGTTACCATAGCAGAGGATGGAGGGCAGAATGGATTGGACAATTATCCCAGCCAGGCATTGACAACAAATATCTAGGTGAATATAGACTCTGGGGTGGACTATGTCAACCAGTGAACCTTGGAAGGATTTCCTCATCCTTGGATTGATGAGATCAACAGCATTTCAGAAGTATTGAAACCACTTGAGCAGAGGCCTTGGAGTATGTTCCACATTGCGAACCCTGAGATGATATCAGGTGGTGGTTCCCCATCCCCTAAATGCTGATAAGGTTGGGATGCTGGCAGCAGCTTCTCCTCTTCTCTCCTTTTCTCCTCCAGATACAGAAAGAAGATTTAGAAAGAATGATCTCACCTACTTTCCCCTATTCTTCAACCCTTCCCACCCTAATCAGTAGTCCACATGGGCATGCATCCTTCTCAACTATGAAACATCATCAAAAATAAAATAATAATAATAAAAGTTTCACCAGAACACTAGCAAATGTTAATAAAATGTAAAATTTCTAAAAACAGAATTTAAAATTTTTCTTTAGTGTTTTCTACAGAATTGAACAAAAAATTCATTTATGTGGGGACATCTGTAAAAATTCAAAGCAAATACGTATTTTAAAAAATAAATTACTCCTGGGTTTTAGGATTTTTTGGCACCAAAACAAATGTATCTTTTAATTCCATTTTCATAAACACTAGATTACATGGATTTAATCAATTATGCCCCTTCTGCTTCTTGGATGTTTATTAAGCAGAGTGTCTAATATTACTCTTTCTATTTTGCTTGCTGGATGAGTAGGTTGTGGATACTGATCAATGTTCTTAATTAATAAACACTTCAGATACATGAACAGGCATGTTTACGTTGTAATTTGCATTAGTAGCTTTTGAAAATAATTTGCCACCACCTCTATTTCCCTTTTTGCTCACCTTTTAAAGATTTGTTTTTATTTGAAAGGCAGAATTACAGAGAGTATGAGAGAGAGATCTTTCATCTGCCGATTCACTCTCCAAATGGCTGCAACAGCTGGAGCAGAGCTGATCCAAAACCAAAAGCCAGGAGCTTCTTCTGGGTCTCCTATATGGTGCAGGTACCCAAAGATTTAAGGCAGCCTCTGGTGCTTTCCTAAGGCATAAGCAGGGAGTTGGATTGGAAGTGGTATAGCCAGGACATGAACTGTTGCCATGTGGCATGCAGGAACCACAGTTGGAGGCTTAGCCTACTACAACTTGGCACTGGCCCCTCTACTTCACCTTCTAGAAGTTGGATATTAAATACTATAAACATACTAAGCATGAAATTACTGCATACATATTTCCTTTATTTTATCAATAATTATATGCAGAGTAATTATTTTGATATGATTTAAATAGTTACGCACTTGCCATTTGGGCTTTGACCTTTGATTAATGCTATTTCAGACCCATATAACCTGGAGTCAACACAACCCATAAAACTGTCTTCTTAATGATTATGGAGCAGTCCATCATGTAAATAGGCCACAGTTTGCTCATCCAGAGCTCTATTTTGGAACATTTGGGTTGTTTCCAGTATCTTTCTAGTACAAATTATGTGACTGTGAAGGTTTGTTTAGATCCATGACTTCTAAAATGTTCTTTTTGAGGTCATTTCCTTAGGTCAACAGGCCTAGACATATGAGTTATTTGGAAAAAAAGATGTGAACATCTTTGTACCTATCGCCAGAGTGCCTTCCAGAAAGACTGAAACAATTTACAACATTGTCAACCACACATCTCCCAGAAACCACATTCCCAGGGGATCTCTGTCATTATTATTTATTGCTGCTGGTCTATAAGGAATATAACGGCATCAAATTCATCTAACACGCACATTCCCTTCATTGCTAGCAAGAATATGTTTTCTCCCATCCGGAGACACTCTGTCAGCATATTTATCTCTGTGGACTGCTCTTTGCTCTCTGACTGTGATAGCAATTGAAGTAAGGGTTTACACAATGTTTAATATGTTTTGATGGAAAGAATAATGACTAAGCCCTGAGATAGCCATATTCTCGTCCCCAGAGACCATGAACGGATTGCTTTTCATGGCAAAATGCACTTTGCTAATGTGATTAAAGGTACAGGGGACACTCCCATGACTTATCTGGGTGGATAAGCTCTGATTTCACCAGTCTTTAAAAGCAGAGAACCTTTCCCCAGTGGTTGTGGAGCAGAAAGTGGTTGTGGAGCAGAAAGTGATGACAGAGGAGGGTTCCAAACAATGTCATGTGTCAGGCTTTGAACAAGGAGCAAGGGGCTACCACCCAAGGATTGTAGGCAGCTCCAGCAATTGGAAAAGGCCAGGAAGAGGTTCTCCCCTACAATCTTTTATTTGTCCAGCAAACAAAGAAAACAAAACAAAAACCCAGGTACCACTTGTGCATGGTTCAGTAAGACTGCCTTTGGAATTGACTGACCGAAGTGTAAAGGCACAAGTATCGCTGAAACCCATTATGCTTGTGTTGCGATTCCGAAGTTATGTTACAACAACATTAGCACAAGGTGTTCCAGAAGTTCTTGAAGAGAAGGAAAAAGTATAACACATTTTTCTTAGAACTTGGGCTTGCAAATATCCTTGCTCTCCTGTTGACATGTTTGGCTTCCCATTTCTTATGGAAGCCTGTGTACCCCTGGGGACAGAGTCTTTTATCTCTGCCACCTCCACAGGTGTAGCACACAGAGCAGTCCAGTTCTGGGGGACCCTGGGTCCCAGAGCAAGACCCTGGGTCTTGCACCAGAATGTTGCTTTAGCCCAGGGCTCCACTCTCATGGCTATGGGCATGCTGCCCAGCTCTGCGTTGAGTTAAGCTCATGTTTGACTACCTGTTTTTACCTGCTAATCGCTACATCATTTGGCTTGCAGTCCTGGGTCCTAGAGTAAAATGCGCTGTGTCTCTAGGAAGGTGAACAGAGCAGTACATCCCCTCAGGGAGCCTTCCTGTGGTGAAAAGCTGCTTCTCTCCAGAATGTCTGGGCAGTTGATGTGAGGAAGTTTGGTAGCACCAGAGTTGTAAATTCCTGTCAAATGTTCTGTATGCTTGGTGGAGGTAGAATTACCCAGCTCTGTTCTCAGCCAATTCTAGCCTGCAGGGAACATCCTGCAATCAGGTGCGGACAGCAGAGCTCCCTAAGAAGTGTCTTGTATCTCCTTTCTTTGAATGGGGCATTTGTAATGGGTGCAGCTCTCCAGGGTTCTCTTGTGTCTTGGTTTGGGAGATACCCTTGCTCCCCATATTAAGGTGAGTACCTTTCCAACTGAGTATTACTTTTAGCACTTGACCTGCCTAACTGTGATCTTTTAAGTCTCTCTTTTTTAAGATTTATTTTCATTGAAAAGGCAACTTTACATAGAGCAGAGGCAGAGAGAAAGATTTTTCCATCCAGTGGTTCACTCTCCAAATGACTCCAATGGCTGAAGCTGAGCTGATCTGAAACCAGGCACCAGGAACTTCTTCTGGGTCTCCCATGTTGGTGCAGGGTCCCAAGACTCTGGCCCATCCTTTTCTGTTTTCCCAGGTCACAAGCAGGGAAATGGAAGGACAGTGGAGCAGCTGGGACATGAACCAGTGCCCGTATGGGATGCTAGCACATGCAAGGTGAAAGATTAGGTGCCAGGCCCTCTTTTTACTTTTTCTTTGTTGAACTCTATATAATATTCTGATCATAATGTAAATTTTAAAAATGTGATTGGGAAAAAAATTATCTGAAAGTCTCAAGTCGTAAAAATGCAGTGACCTTTCAGGATTTAGCGCCTTTGTTACTTGGGCTGCCATTCCAGACCACTCTTCCCGCATCTCATTTTAATTCTTCAGTTGACTTTGCAATGCATTTCCCCATCTCCTGCAGAAATGTGAGCTGAAGTACAATTTCTCTACACTTTCAGATGGTTTGATCTCTTCACTAATACTTGCCTTCAAATTAGAGTTGAAATTTTGCTTAGTTTCCGTATTTTACTTAACATTTGCTTTAGTTATATCTCTATTTTCTACTGTCTTAATAACTGTTCTACATGGGTTCAATACCTGTCACAAGAGACATCAGGAATCACAGAAAAAGATGATCTGGGGCTAGTGTTGTGGCATCATGGGAAAAGCTGATTGCATATGGACTCTAGTTTGAGCCTTGGCTGTTTCACTTCTGATCCAGCTCCATGCTTACGGCCTAAGAAAATAGCAGAAGATGACCTGACTCCCTGGGCCCCTGCATCAAAGTGGGAGCTCCTGAAAGAAGCTTCTGGCTTCAGATCAGCCCAGCTCCAGCTTCAGCCATTGTGTCCCTTTTGGGAATTAACCAGTGGATGAAAGATCTCTCTGTCTTTCCCTCTCTTCCTGTAGCAGTGACTTCCAAAGCAACCAATCAATCAGTCTTTGAAAGGAAAAGAGGATCTGTAGGGAGTCTGGGAGAAACTATCACTAGAGGAATAAAAAAGGCTGACAAGGAAGACAAGAGAACCAACATAGGGAACATTATAAAGCCAGTAAGCTGCTGATGACTTGGAATCCCACAAGGGAGCTCTTGCAGACCATCTAGAATTTACTTCAGAGTTGTCCCAGCCTAACCTGGGATATCTGTGTCCCAGTTTCCTCCCTGTGGTTGGCTGAAAGCTGCTTCTGGGCATGGCCATTCTCTAGTCTCCTCAATTTTCTCTGTAAGCATGTTGCCATAGTTACACAACCACTTGTTAGAGCCAAGAGTCATGGATGAAGAGAGCGGCCATGGGCAGGTTAAGATCAGTGTCGGTGAGAGTGTTGTCTCAACCCTGTTTACGTAAAGTCCAAGTTAAGATTCATGCTCAGTTTAGTAAACATGCATAAAACACCTATCAGGTTTTAAGAAACATGTCATGTGGATGCTTCCTCACGTGACAAGGTTATATTACATGACTATTAGGATTCTGTAGGGAGGTAATTGAAGTGAGAGTGTTTGCTTATCTAGGACTTTTACAAGAGGAACTGGCCCTTCAGAATAAATTTAGTTTTAGCAACTGACCTTTTTGGTTTTCCTCTGGTCACTTTCTAGTGTACCACCATACCATTGCCAGTATCTCAGCTCCTCCAAGCCATCTCTAGATGACCAATGCCCTGTTTATTCTTTCAGAAATCTCAGTGATGTTGCTCATGCTTTGCCGCCTCATAGATTTTCTGACCTCTGACTTCTACAGCTCCCTGAGTAATGTGACTTTGTGGCTTTTGTTTGCATCTATGTGGATTGCAGCCCTTCTTCTACCACTAACCACTGTCTTATGTTGTGCAGTTTACATTAAATTCATTAATAGAGGATGTGGTAGGTCTAGTTGTCACTGTTGGCTATGTCCAAAGCTCTGCTTTTTCTGCCTTCTAGAATCTGTGATGAGATCAGCTATTTATATGTAGCCTAATTAAGTGTGGCTGGGAAGGCAGGGACACTGGAAGCCTTGTTAGTGAGGGGAAGACATTACCATTCACAATCAGCTGGTTCCAGAGCTTCTGTGTGCTCTGTCCAGTTCCAGGCATTGTGAGCTGTTGTAGTTACCTATTACCTGATCGCAAACGATCACAACATTTTCCAGCTTAAGAGAATATTTCATCTTCCAAACATGTTTGAGATAACTGGACTTGACCTGAAGATTCTTCTTCATGTACGTTAGCAGTGGCCGAGTCATCCGGGCTGGGACATTCCAGATGGTTCAGTCACAAGACTGGCTATTGTTATAGACTTTTGGCTGCGATCCCGGTGGAGACTGTGAACCAGGGCACTTGAATGTGCTTCCATTTGGCCTCTCTGAGAAGCTGGAGCTCCCAGAGCCTAAGGGGAGGGAAATGAACTCTACAGTTTGATGAAGGAATAAAAAGTGGAGAAAGAACCAATTATGATCTTTAAACAATTTCTACTGCAGCAGCCCTGTGGGCAAAACAGTAATGCCTCTCCTAGATGGAAAATTATACACCCCTCCCTTTTCCAAAACCACATTCCATCAGGACATTCTTGCAAATCTCAGGAACATATTATTTAAGTGAAGCGCAAATATGAAGAGCTCTTTGAGAGTGGTTCACCTGGTCTAATGTTTTTTTTTTAAAGATTTATTTTTATTACAAAGTCAGATGTACAGGGAGGAGGAAAGAGAGGAAGATATTCTGTCCGATGATTCACTCCCCAAGTGAGCCACAACGGGACGATGCGCCGATCCGATGCCGGGAAGCAGGAACCTCTTCCAGGTCTCCCACACGGGTGCAGTGTCCCAATGCATTGGGCCATCCTCAACTGCTTTCCCAGGCCACAAGCAGGGAGCTGGATGGGAAGTGGAGCTGCTGGGACTAGAACCAGCGCCCATATGGGATCCCGGGGCTTTCAAGGCGAGGACTTTAGCTGCTAGGCTGCGCCGCCGGGCCCCACCTGGTCTAATCTTAGGGTTTAGTTCCCTGGGTTCAGAGATTTTTTGAGCTAAAAACCCAGATTATCCATATGCCCAATGTACACTGCTGAGAACAATGTACAGTAATCACTGTAGACATCCCCAATCCAAAAGAAGTTGAGTACACATGTGCCAGATGGAGTCTCATGCAGAAAGAACATTGAGGAAGAAGAAAGAAGTTCGTGAACACCATGGTGGAGGAGTGAAGGTACAAGAACAAATGTGGGAGAACAGGGCAGGGCTTACGAGATGAAATAGAGCTTGGCTTTCATCAAGGAGATGATGTGAAATGAGCAGAGGTTTCCAAATAGGGGATTCCCTTTGTCCAACTGCCTTTTGAAATGATCAGTTAGACTTCAGCATGAAGACAGAATTGGGGAATGACAGGTAGTCAAGACTTCAGATGTGGAGAAAGTTTGGAGAGGGACTTTTCTAGATGACTGTAAGGTTTTAACGCTTATGATGCTGTTTAGTAGGGGAAATGTGAGGTTGTGTTTAGGAGTTTGGCTCTGGAATTAGGTAGAACTCAGTTTAAAACCCATTTTTGTTTCTACTTGATTCTATTAACTGGGCAAATATTCCTCACTCTGAAAGTCTCAATTTTCTCTTTAAAAAAAGTGGTGTTCTAGGGCAAGTGCTGTGATATAGCAAGTAAAGCCACTTCCTATGATATCAGCATCGCATATGGGTGTCAGTTCGTGTCCTGACAGCTCCATTTCTGATCCAGCTCCCTAGTAATGTCCAGGGAAAGCAGCAGTGTTTGGTCCCTGCCACCCATGTGGGAGACCCAGTTGAAGTTCTTGGCTTGATTTTGGCTCAGAACTGGCTGTTGTATCCATTTGGGGTATGAACCTGTGTATGGAGTGTCTTTTTTTTTCTCTCTGTTGTGCACTCTCCCTGTGTTTCTCTTTGCGTAAGTCTGATTTGCAATGAATACATACATCTTAAAAAAAGTTGGTGTCCTGTTTGGGTTGTGATGAGGGTTGCTATGGACAAAGCACATGGAGTACTTGGCATGAGACTGGTGCAGAGTGAGGGTACCACAGACACTGGGAGCAGTGACAATGCTGGTATTGCAGTGTGTGGTGTTCCGCCCAGGCCCCAGGTAAATCTGTGTAGTCTTTGCAATTGCACAGTGCTGATAGCCTGTGGTCTGGACACAGGAGGTGCTGAGGTGTAACCCCGTCTCTCACCATTAGTGGAGTCATTTTAGAGAACACAGCTTCAGTAATCCCAGTTTCCTTATGTGTGCAACGGGGCCCTGATGCCTACACTGACTTCCCTTGCTGGGCTGTTAAGAGTCAAGGGAGGAGATGGCATGTAAAAAATCTCCTGTATGCACAGAATGTGTATCAGAGGATTTCTATGACTCCTATCAATGCTTTGTGACTTCTGGATGTCATACAGGTTCTAGGACTTCCGAAGTAGCAACTTGAAAACCCTCAGGGATGAATTTCACAACCCAGGAAAGTAGTACTCAGCAAGCTTGAATTCTCCAAATGCTTTGTGCCTCCTCTGGTACATTTGTGCATGTCCCTTGGCCAGGGCCGTGGGGCAGTCGTGTTCTCACCTGCATGGAAACAGGGTGAGTGGCTGCCTTGGAAAATCAGACAGGACTGAAGGAACAGAGCTTGGACTCCTGGATGAGCCCAGAGCTGGTGACCGAGCTTTCAAAGGACAGCTGTGTATGGTCCCTTCTCCCTACGTGCCAACAAAAGCTGTGGTAGAGAAAGGCTGGGTCACAACCATGGTTGTGTATTTGAGAATTGACTTCATAATGGTATTCCAGAAGTTTGTCCCAAGGTGGCTGCCCAAGACTTCCTGGGGGATGGGGAGCGGGGAGAATATAAACTTTATTCACTCAACAAACATTTATTATTATGTCATTAAAGTGTGCTAAAACTGATGTGTACCCTAGATATCAGGATGTGGCCATGAGCAAAGTGAAGTTCTGGTTCCGGTGGCTCTTACGTTGGAATCTGAGGTGATAACACATACACACACAATATTATCAAATAGTCCCAAGTGCTATGATGTGAACTAAAACAGAGTGGGAGCCATGAAGGTTATTAAGCTGGTGATGTTGTTTGAGAGAAGTGATCAGAGAAGCCCTCTGTGGTCTAGTGACAGGAGCCAGGGAAGCAGGCTGGTGGACATTTGGGCAAGGAGCCACCAAGCAGAAGGTCTAGCATGGGCAAAGGCCGAGTATGCTTGCTTCATCTTTTTTTTCTCTTCATCAAGAGACATCGGTGAGACTGGTGATAAAGGTCAGTGGTGTGTGGAGGGTAGGGGTTCAGGGGCAGACCCCGGAGATGAGGGCAGGGAGCTGGGCCTGGGTACAGATCATGAGTGCAGAGATGAGGTAAGATGTTCCACTGAGTGGGATAGAGGAACACAATGGAAGTCTCAAGTCGATAAATAGTGTGATTTAACTGGCTGTCTTATGGAAGAGTACTGACTGTAAGAGGGACACAGACAAGTAGGGGGCCGATGGTACAGGAGCCACCCATGCTTGTGTTTTTGCTGCCTCCCTACAGTTCTGTTGGAGTAGACTCAGGATGGCAACTGGGAACCTGCCTTGTTTGGAAGTTTCTTCAGGTGAATTTGTAGCCTGCCTAGGCTATTAGCGCAGGGGTGGGGAGGGCACGGGGCGAGCAAGTATCCACCGCTGTGCTCATCTCTGTACCTGAGCAGGCGTCTTTCCCCAGCTTGGCGCTTCTGCCTCCACAGCGGCTCCGCATGCTCGGTTGCCCTCATTGTTCCCGGACTCCCGTCTATTTCTGTGCTATTTTCAAACTGCCACTCCCCGGGACAGCTGCCCACGCCTGCCCAGCAGGTCAAACCCACGCTGCAGCTGGGACTCTTTGCCCCACCCTTGGCGCCCTTGCTTTTATCTGGCCGGTTCCTTGCCGGAACCCTTCCCGCGGAGATTAGCTCCGCTTGTTCTAGCCCCAATCAACCATCCTGGGATGCCCGTGATTGCCCACACGTCACCCTCAGGGGACCCAAATGATGGATCTGCCCTGCTTCAGAGGAAATGTGGGTGTTGTAGCGCCTCTTTCTTCCTATTACTGATTGCATCAGCTGGGTTGACCTCTTTCTGCTCTGCCAAATTCTAACCACCTTGCATGCTACTGCAGAAATTCTTACAAGAAATATATTATAAAAAATGGTTGAGTTATTCTTACACGCGCATGGTGCCAAGTCTTATAAAGACATGTATTTACAAGTGACTCTGCTGAGATGGCCAATAGTCACTTCTCTCCCCGACTGTGCTGGTGCGTTCTTGCCTGAGTATTTTATCCTAGCGACTGTGTGTGTGTGTGTTGGTGTATCTTGTATTTACAAATGACTTATGTTCACACACATACATACACACATGAATTTGTTTTTCTTTTCACTTTGCACCCGCTAAAGCAGTAAGTCCCCATTTTCTGCTTTCTCTCGCTCCTCACAATCACCTTTCTGTTTAGCGACCATGTGTTTGTTCTACGTACGTCACTTAGGTGGAGTCATACAGTGTTTGTCTTCTGGTGACGTTCATTCTACTTAGCATAGTGTCTTCAAGGTTCATCTGTGCTGTAGCATAGGTAAGGATTGTCCTCCTTTTTCAGGCTGTATAGTATTCCACATTGTGTGTTTATGTTGTGTTTATACATACATCTATCCATACTTGGGTGCGTTGCTTACCCCTTCTGGTTAGTGTGGATAATGGTGCTAAACACAACATGTTCAGGTAGCTGAGTCTCTTCCTCCCTTTTTCTGGGTGTATGTCTGATATTTTTCCTGGATCATACAGCGTTCCATATTTAGTTTTTTGTTTCGTTTTGAGAAACTGCCATACTAATACTCCGTAGTGCCTCATTCTTGAAAGAATGATTTTTATTCTATCATGTGGCTGTTCTGTAATTTATTTAATTAGTGTTGTACTGACACTGTTCAGACTCTTTGCTGCTGCTGTGAAAACATTACAACAGAATTTCTTGGAAGAGTTTGTACATAGAGAGGTGTAGCTATAAGATAAATTCTTCATCCAGTTTCTGTGTCATGGGATACATGAGTTTTTAGCTTTGATAGCCACTGCAGATTTTTCTCTGATTTAGACTCCTTGTACCTAGCAGGTCAGCAAGCAGACCTGCCTGAGTCTAGGCTGAGGAAATGGATTTGTAATGTGTAGGGCCTCCTTGTCAACAGGCTGTGTGTGGGTTGCTGTGTGAACGCAGGGAGACCCACACAGCTACATTCTCGGGTAGAGTGAAGCCTGGGGAAGATTGTCCAGGAGGCTGTGAAATCCCTGTCAATGACAGCGGAGCTGAGTTTCCCATTACAAGCAGATGGTATTCTTCGCAGCTGAATGTCCTCGTGGGGCTTTGAGAACTTGGAAGCCTCTGCCTCCATCTGGGAGTTTGTTATGCTGCTCCTGCTTTGCTTTTTGTAAGTTTCAATGGCCTTTGTCACTGTAAAAAATTTCTCTGGGTTGAGGCTGTGACACAAAAGAGTAGTTCAGGAAGTTTGTGAAAGTGATGCAGGTTGTAGCTCAGTGGGTTAAGCTGCTGCCTGTGATGCTGGTGTGTTGTGTTGGAGCATTGTTTTGAGTCCTGGCTATCCTGCTTTGGGTCCAGCTCCCTGCTAATGTGCCTGAGAAAGCAGTGGAGGATGACCCAAGGGTTTGGGTCCCTGCCACTCATGTGTGGGACCCGGATGGAGATCCAGGCTTTGGTGTGGCCTAATTATGACCATTTAGGGAATCAACTTAGTAATGGAAGAATCTCTCTGTTTGTCTGCTTTTCAAATAAAAATTTTAAATAAAGTTGTAGAAAATGGGTTTGAAAGATTAGCTTATTTTTGGTACATTTAAAAAAATATTTACAGTTTTTTCATCATATGCATATTTGGGACATTTCTGAATACCCCTCAAATATGTGATCTCAATTTTCCCTACACCAAAATTAACTTATCTTTCAATTCCATTTTCTACTAACTTTAAAGCAGCCCCCAAGTTGTGTGCTGGCTCCCATGAGATGGAAGCTGGCATCTGTCTGCACAGCAGTGTAAGGCAAGTCTTTTAGCACTTCAGGTGACTGCTGATGAGTGAGGCAGGAGGCCAGGCAGCATGCACCCTGTGCTGCTCCCAGGGGTCTCCTTCCTACCTGCATCCACTCAGAGTGGGTGATCTGTCACTGGGGATGCTCTGCAGCTTCCGACTGCTCCCACTGGCACCTCTTCCCTCTCTTGTAATTGCATCCTCGTTACACCTGCTAGCTGGAGTGGCTGCCTCATCCATTTGAGAACCAAAGAGATCAAGAGAGAACCCATCTGCTGGTTAAATCCCTGTGTGTCCACAGTGGGGCTGAAACCAGGAGCAGGCACCCAGTCGAGTTATCACTGCTGCCCCCTAGGTCTGCATCAGCGGGAAGCTGGGGCAGGAGCCAGAGCTAGGCATCCAACCCAGGCACTGTGACGTGGGACACAGGCATCTTAATCACTAGGCCAAAGGCCAGCTCCGAGAAGACATCTTTGAAAAGCCTTAATCTGGATGTTTTGTGCATAATTTCCCCTTGCTTCTTATGGGAGTGAACTAGCCACAGGGCCAAGTAGTGGCAAGGGGAAGGAATTTGGAAATTTTTATTTTGTCTGAACAGTGGCGTCTCAACCACTCCCGTTTTAAAAAAAAGACTTGTTTATTTATTTGTCTTTAATAACTATTTATATTATTTCCCTTGATATCCTTTTATACATACAGGACTTTCCCCGTCTATCTGCCTTTCCTCCTTCCCTCCCCATTTGCCCTCCATTGTTTCTGCCCATATGATTACAATAGTATAGTCCTGTTCATTTATTTGAATGACAAATTTACAGAGAGAAAGAGAGAGGGAGGAAGAGAGAGAGAGAAAGAGATCTTCCATCCATTGATTCATTCCCCATAAGTCAAGCCAGCAGCCTCAAACTCCAAATGGATGTCATGTGGGGGGCAGGGATCTCTGCACTTTAGCCATCTTCTGCTGTCTTTCCTGGTGCACCATCAGGGAGCTGGATCTGAAGCAGAGCAGCGGGGACTCAAACCCACACTCCATATGGGATGAATGCATCACAAGCCATGGCTAAACCTGCCGTGCCAAAACGCTGACCACTGCCTCCTGTACTCTGTAGAAGGAGAAAACAGATTTTTGGTTGGGTGGTAGCCATTTTTTTCCAGTCTGTGATCACCTTTTCATCATTTACCTGAATTGTCATGGACACACAGTTCCATGTCTGAATTAGTTGCTAATTTAAAGACCCCAAACCCCCATTTCTTCAACTGCTTCCTCCAATTTAATAATTTATTTTTAATTTGAGTCTACCTGGTGCCTCAGACATTCTAAAGGATTCCCCAAATCAGTCATGCAATTGTCATATCTAGAAGCTCTGTTTCTTCTTTTCAAATCAGTTTGGTTATTTTAAAACTCTAGTGCCATTAACATGACTTCAGCCTCTTTTTCCTTTTTCTTCTTTTTTTTTTTTTTGTTTTTACACACATCAGATATTTTGACTTCATACTCAGTGTATGGTTATTTTAATATCTGTGATGTTCTGTTTGTTCCTAGACTGATTCATTTGAGATAGTTATTTTCCGTTGTGTATGTGAAAGCTTACTGAACTTGGAACTTTGGTTATCTATTTTTTTTTTTATTTGAAAGGCAGAGCTTATAGAGAGAAGAGAAAGAGAGAGAGAGAGAGAGAGAGAGAGAGAGAGAGAGAGAGGTGTCTTCCAGCTGCTGGTTCATTTCCCAAAAGACGGTAACAGCCAGAGCTGATCTGAGGCCTGGAGCATCTCCTGAATCTCCATGTAGCTACAGGGGCCCGAGGACTTGGGCCATCTTTCACTGCTTTCCCAGGTCATGAGCAGGGAGCTGGATTGGAAGTGGAGCAGCCAGGACTCAAACTGGCTCCCATATGGCATGCCAGTGCTGCAGATAGAGGCTTAGCATACTACCCCATGGTGTTGGCTCCTGCTCTTTTCCTTTTCCTTTCCTTTCCTTTTCTTTTCTTTTCTTTTCTTTTCTTTTCTTTTCTTTTCTTTTCTTTTCTTTTCTTTTCTTTTCTTCTCTTCTCTTCTCTTCTCTTCTCTTTTTTCTTTTCTTTTCTTTCTTTCTTTAAGCTTGTTTATTTATTGGGAGGAGGGGCAGGAGAGAGACTGAATGTATGGAGTGCTTCCATCTGCTGTGTTACTTCCCACACGCCCAACAGTCAGTGTTGGGCCCAAGGCAGGAGCCAGAAACTAGAAACTTACTCCAGGTTTCCCACAAGGGTACCAGGAACCCAGCTACTTGAGCCATCACTGTTGCCTGTCAAAGTCTGCATGAACAGGAAGTTGGAGTCAGGCACTCCAGTATAGCATTCGGAGGTCTTAGCTGCCAGGCCAGACAGCTGCTCCAGAACCCTGTTCGGTGAGGCCCAGGTTCAGAGCACATGTCCCCACAGGAGCTGGGCCTGCTCTGTCCAGACTGTCTGCAGCTCTGATGATCCGCCTCTATTGGAAAGTACATTCAAATGCATTCTCAGCTTGGGCTGGTCTGGCTGCTCAGAGAAGGTACTGAAGCCACAAGCCTGTGAGAAACCAACCTAAGGTTGGGAATTCTTAAGGTTAGGATTCAAGGAAATGGGCAAATATCCTTCCCATCTATCTCTGTGGGATATCTTTTTTGGGGGAGTGGAGTTTGCTCCTCCATGGTGGGTGTCACCTTTTGGGGGCTCCTGGTTTGATGCAAAGACCTGACTTGATTTTATGCTTTGTATGGCAGCTAGAATTTTTTTTTTCTTCAGGGGAATCATTAAATGTGAAATTTTCAGACACTGGTTTGCTTAACATCATAATTTTTGGCCTCTATGGGCACCTCTTATTTTTGTACTATCTTATTGGTATAGAAAAGCAATTTAAAAATGGTTTTGTTTCTGTTTTGGGAATAGATCAAAGGCATCTGGAAATTATAAGAAGATATTGGGGAGCATGAAATTATCCCTAAAATGCGTTGCAATCCTAAATGTTCTGCGGTTTTTGAACAGCATTCCTGTGGAGTCTGAACAATGGAAATAATGGATCTGTGATCCATACTCATTGAGCTTATACATTTCCAGTTAATTCTTTTGAATTTTCCATCTCAGTTTTGGAAATCTTGTCCCTTTCTTCTTTTTGTGTATGTCATGAGTGACAATGGAAAGTGATTGTTGCGAAGGATATCCGGCCTTCTCTCTGATTTGGCTCTTCTGTCTTTAGTGGAAATATTTCGCTATTCCCTGGGGCACTGTGGAGGAGACCACATCCTGGGATGCTGAGGAATTCTCTGGGCCGTCACGTGACTCTTCGTGCTGGTTGGCCAGAACCCTGCTCTTTCGCCATGTGTGAGCTCGGGGGCATTTGGTGTTTATAGTTCCCTATTGCTTCATGTTTATCATCTCATGTTTATGTTTATAGCTCTCTTTTGTGTCTGCCTTGTGAAATTTCACCCTGTGCACGCACAGCCCAGCACTCCTCAAAGACGCAAGCAGACTATAAGCAAATTTATGGATCTTCTTGTCTGCAGATCCACAAGCGCCAGCTTCTTTGTTCTCCCTAGACTCTAATCTGCAATATCTCCATTTCATGGAGATCACCCATGACCTAGAAGTTGGCTGAGGCAAAAAGCTAGGATCAGTATAGGGTTGGAAGGTTGTTTCTCTTTTCTTGTGGCTTGTGGTCCTGGCTGCAGGCTGCCAAGGTCTGAAAACAATTGTTTTCCTGATTGGGTTCCATTTCCTGATGAATAAAAGGCCAGCCTTTGTGCTTCATCGTGATTGGAAGCAGGCACTTTTGGCTTTGCCTTTCTAACCATAAATTCCTTTACTTAAAAAAAATTATCGGGCCGGCGGCGTGGCGTAGCAACTAAAATCCTCACCTTGAGCACGCCGGTGTCCCATATGGACGCCGGTTCTAATCCCAGCAGCTCCACTTCCCATCCAGCTCCCTGCTTGTGACCTGGGAAAGCAGTCGAGGACGGCCCAATGCATTGGGACACTGGACCCGTGTGGGAGACCTGGAAGAGGTTCCTGGTTCCCAGCTTCGGAACGGCACGCACCGGCCCGTTGCGGCTCACTTGGGGAGTGAATCATTGGACGGAAAATCTTCCCCTCTGTCTCTCCTCTTCTCTGTATATCTGACTTTGTAATAAAAATAATAAATCTTTAAAAAAATTTAAAAATTATCTATTTGAGAGTCATAGATATATATATATATATGCTTTTTTAAAAAAAAGATTTATTATTTTTATTACAAAGTTAGATATACAGAGAGAGGAGGAGAGACAGAGAGGAAGATACTCCGTCCGATGATTCACTCCCCAAGTGACCACTACGGCTGGTGCTGCGCCAATCCAAAGCCGGGAACCAGGAACCTCCTCCGGGTCTCGCACACGAGTACAGGGTCCCAAAGCTTTGGGTCATCCTCGACTGCTTTCCCAGGCCACAAGCAGGGAGCTGGATGGGAAGTGGAGCTGCCGGAATTGGAACCAGCGCCCATATGGGATCCCGGGGCGTTCAAGGCGAGGACTTTAGCCAGGCTGAAGTCAGGAGCCTGAAACTCCATCTAGATCTCCCACGGGGGTGGAGGGGGTGGTACGGGCTTTGGCTGCCTTCCCAGGTACATGAACAGGTAATGAGGTTGTATGTGTAGCAGTTGGCACTAGAGCCAGGGCTGTGAAACAGGATGCTGGGGTCACAAGTGGTAACTTACCTCGCTGAGCCACAGTGCTGGCCCTGCCTTTTATTGGCTGCTCTAGGATTCTGCCAAACATTTTTAACTTACCATGGAGCCTTATCAGATTTTTATACTAATTCACTTCAGGAAAAAATGAAGAACTCTATAATGGCACATTTGCATTTCCCACCTTTCTTTTTGCTATTTTTTCATGTATATCTCATCTATTGACATTTTTGAAATAATATACTTTTGAACTATATTCCTCACTTTTTAAAGTGTCCAATTTTAGTGATTTTTTTTATGGTCCTCAGAATTGTACAACCATAACACTGCATCCAGACATTTCCATCACCCTGAAACAAAGCCCAGGCCCGTCAGTAGTCTTTCCCACCCTCCCTCTCCCAAGCCCTAGCCACCTTGAATAGGCTTTCCATTTCCATGGATTTGCCTTTTCTGGGCATTTCATGTCAATAGAATCATAAAATAGCTGTATAAATCTTAGCTTACCAAGCTATAGTTTTTGCTTTAAGCAGTCAAATAATGTCTGTTTTTTTCTCTCCATCCACTGTGGGTGCTCTTCTTTCTTTCTAGTGGATCTGAGCCACTGTGGTGGCATTTCCTGCAGACCTGAGTTGGCTGTCATTTCCTTCGGTTCTCGAGCTCCTCCCTCAGTGCTGACTCCAGTGGGCCCTTCCCTGCATTGGGTTCCAAGCAGGGACTCCAGGAGCTCCTGTCACAGGAAATGTTGCTTGATATGTTGAGTTTGCCAGGAAATCTGTCTGCTTTCTCTAATTTACTGGACAGATCACCGTGAAGGTATTCATATTATGCACTTGGTTTGCTTTGGAGGTCATGCCCTTTGTGGTGGTTTGCCCCTTTTCTGTGTGGATATGGATAATTTGAGTTTTCTCTGTTTTTCTTCTGATTAGATTTGCTAGATGTCCATTCATTACAGTCTGTTCTATTTTACATTTGATTAATTTTCTATGTTGTCTAACTTTTTCATCTTATGTGTATTCATCTTTGGTTATTTTAGGTTTAGTTTGCTATCTTTTTTTCTTTTTTTAGTTGTCAAATTATGCCATTGATTTAATATCTTTCTTCTCTCATAAAAAGCATTTAAAGTTATAACTTTTCCTTTATTTTAGCATTAGATGTGACCCCACAATCTTATATATGTTTATTGCTACTCCGCTCAAATTGTTTTCTATTTTTTCTTGTGACTTCCACTCGGCTTTGATCCATGGCTATTTGCCCGTGCACTATTAGATTTCTGAATATTTGGGCCTCTTCCAGTCTGGCTTTCCCAATTCTCGGTCCTGTGCTGTGTGATCTTGGTGGGGGCCTGGTTGAATCTTGTCTTGCACATATATAGTCTCACTACAGTAAACTGACTTGTAAAGGGCCCCAATGATCTCCCACCTCCTGGTACTCACATCCTCATCCAGCCAGTCCTCCGCGCTTCCGTGTGGGATGGTTCTTGTACAGTCAGTCCTCTCCCCTTCTGCAAAGTCCTAGTGATGTTTTCAGGCCAATGGAGTACAGGAGAAATGGTGTCGTGCTGCTTCAGTGGTGTTACTGAAAACCATGCCCTCTGTCTTCTTAGCTGACTTGCTGTTTTTGATGAGCAAGTGTTTCTACTGACGTGGCAAGAAACCAAAGGCGGTTTCAGCCCATCAGATGAACAAACCGTTAGCCCAACAATGCATGGAAAATAGACCTAAGAGATTAGTTTATGTTGGTTCAAAAAATTTCAAAATTCATGCATTTTTTTTCATTATACCCATTTTCTATAGAACTTTTGAAGACCTATTTATATACAGGGATTTTCTGAAAAGACAACCCACAGGCAAATAAAAAAAAGTAGAGCCCATTTTCTTTTCTCACCAGTTCTTACTTTCAGCAGCACAGTTAGTAGAAGCAAAAACTCAGAAATGTTGTAAAGGGGATTTTTTTTTAAATAAATGGGAGCCATCAATAAAATAATTGCTAAGTACGTGCCAGTCCCTCTCTTTCCACAATGCTACGTGCAGTCAGATGAAAGCATTTTTCCTAAGCTTCTATCTTCATGTAAATTAGGTGCAATTTATTTTTCCTTTAGCTTCAAAGCTTGATAAGTATAGCCAGACCGAAAGGCTGCTAATGAAAGCAGACCCTAGATACTAACAAAAAAGTGTTTCTTCAATAGCTGTTCATTATTTCAGAGCAGCAAATTACAGACTCTTGCATTAGTACACGTGGAGTTCAAGAGAAGGTGTCTGGGAGAGTTGCGGTAACCTAGTTTGGTCCCAACACTCATTTCCTTGCACTGACAGAGGCTGCATTATGATTTAATGAACTCATCAGAGTCTGGAGGGGACCTTGTTGTTGGACAATCAAGTGACTCCACGGAGGTTGTGAAAAGAGTTCTGGTCCTATGCATATGAAACATGGGATGTCAGTGGGATGCCTCTTGTTTAGTTGAGAGTAGGATTGATTTGAGGAAAAATTGAGGGGACAGTCTTTCAGAGCTGGGCACCATTGAGCTAATTCTTGAAGCCTCAGTGTGGAACCAGATAAACTCATGGGGTGAGGGAGTTGTAGAACTTAAAAAAAAAGAGCTCAAAGATGATTTTTGCTTTTAGCATAGAAACTGTGGCATGCGACCATTCTTTGGGTGTGGAGCTTGTTCTATGCCTCAGAATTTTTCTCTGGCTGGCCATGGGGATGTTCATAAAATATGAATGAAATATAAGGCATCCTGTATTACTCCAAAGTTAGATAAATATGAGAGTATAAACAAATAAAGTGGTTCGTAAATTCTCTCTCCAGCAATTTCTTACTTAGTGGCTGTCTTTCAACCTGTAAAGCTGTTCCAGTTATCCCTTACCACGAGAAAGATATCCACAGAATATTCAACTCTGAATTGGCTTCAAAGGGAACTTACACATTGCAGGGATGGGAGAGTCGGCCATAGGAGGGTGGATACAGGGGCTCAGGTGATGCCTTTAGGGTCTGGCTCCATCTCACAGCCCTGATCTCTGCTGTATTGGTTTTATACTCTGCTAGGCTTTCCTTCCTGGGTAAGGTGAATGCAAAAACTCCAAGCTGCTTCTCAGTTCTACAAAAATCAGCACAACTGTTTCTCTGAGAGTTTAAATGAAAATCACAGAATTAAGTTTAGATGTCTTAGATTGCAAAAATCTTAGGTCATCTCTTCACCCATGCTGATGCTTAGATTACTTGTTGAAAAAAAGAAAAAAACAATTGCAAGAAGGATACTAGTGACACCATTATTGTTCAGGAAAAAACATCCCATTAGAAATCCAGTATCATGCTAGAACCAGTGTAGGACACAAAGTAGTTTGTAACTTTTGATTACTTATCTACTCCTGGGTTACCTGCAATGGATGGGAGGAATGTAGAAAAGATGTAATATTCTATAATAGTTCTTCTATAGGTGTTTCTAAAGAAAGATGCCTGGTGGCCCAAATAATCTTTATGTTGTCTGCCAAACTGCTTCTGTTGCTTTCTCATCAAGCCAATTCCCTGCTTATCTTACTGCTATGTGACTTAGCAAGCTTCTTAACCCAAGCTTCAGTTTCTCCATTCATGCAATGACAGCAATAACATGTCACGTGGCTCCTGTCTGGCCACAGCACTGTAATGCACATAACAGAACCCAGCCCTAGGTGAGGATTAGTTCCTTCATGCTATGGTTTGCATAGTTTGTGGTGTGCGTGTGCTGGGTGCTTTGTTCTCAGTGTGATGGTGTTAAGAGGTGGTACAACTGTTAGAGGTGGGAGTCCAAGGGACCATAGGAAGGGATTGAGATGCTTGTCACGGGATCCCGAGTTTGGTCTTGTGAATGATTTGTTACAATAAGGGTAAGCCCTTTCCCTCTCTTGGGTTTCCTTACTGCTCATGTAATCTCTCCCCCTCATGTGTTTCCTACTGTTTTGACTTGAAGTCATCCTTCATAAGGTCCTTATTAGAGCTACTTCAGTATCATTGACCCTCCAAAACTGTGCGTTAAAGATGCATCTTTTCTTTATAAAATGCCCAGCCTCAAGTACTTCATTATGGTAATGAATATGATATTTGCTTTTGCAATATCTTTATCTCCTTCATTTGACTGTTGAGTTTTGTTTAATTACTCTCTGTAATTGTTCACATCTTCTTCATTCCTTTATTCTGTAAGGATTTATTTAAAAGGCAAAGTGAGTGAGAAAGAGAAAGAGAGATTTTTCATCTGCTAGCTTACTTCCTAAATAGCTTTAGTAGCCGGGGCTGATTCAGGTCCAAGTCAGGAGCCTGGAACGCCATCAGTGGTAAGAGTCCAGGTACTTGGATGATCCTCCATTGCCTCCCTAGGCACGATAGCAGTGAGCTGGATTAGAAGCAGAGACAGGTGGGACAGGTGGGACTAGAACAGGTACTGTGATGTGGATGTGAGATGCTGGTGTTGAGGTGACAGCTTAGTTACCTGTACCGCAATGCAAGCCCCCTCATTTAGTTTTTGATCAAGTAACGCCAGGTTGAATTTAACCATTCTCTTAGATGGCCTTTGACTAATGAAGCACTTTTGGGATGCTTTTTTTGGTAGGATTTTATTTATTTTTATTGCAAAGTCAGATATACAGAGAGGAGGAGAAACAGAGAGGAAGATCTTCCATCCTATGATTCACTCCCCAAGTAACCCCAGTGGCCAGAGATGAGATGAGCCAATCCAAAGCTAGGAGCCAGGAGCTTCTTCCAGGTCTCCCACACGAGTGCAGGGTCCCAAGGCTTTGGGTCGTCCTCAGCTGCTTTCCCAGGCCACAAGCAGGAAGCTGGATGGGAATTGGGGCCGCTGGAATTAGAACTGTCACCCATATGGGATTCCAGCACGTTCAAGGCGAGGACTTTAGTTGCTAGGCTGCAGCGTCAGACCCTTGGGATGCTTCTTATTGGGCCTTTGTGTAGCATGCGAGGCTCCTGACTGCTGCCTGTTTAAATCTGACTCCTCTCTTAACTTTGATGACATTCTTTTCTGGTTCTGACCATAACGGAGTTGGGCTGCTTAATTTTTTCTTACTGTATTCTTATTTTAAAAATGTTGATCTATTTATCTATTTAAAAGACAGAGTTAAAGAGAGAAGGCAGACAAAAACCTTCTGTTTGCTTTCCCCACAAAGGCTGAATATGAGCCTATCTGAAGTCAGGAACTAGGAGCTTTCAGGTCTGCCATGCAGGTGCAATTCTTGGATGATTTTCAGATACTTTCCCAGATCTTAAACAGGGAGCTGGATTGGAAGTGGAGCACCTGGAACATGAGCCAGCATCCATATGGGATGCCAGTGCTGCAGATGGAGTCAACCTACTATGCTAGATGCTTGGCCCAAGTTCTATTGTTTTTGTTTTTTTTTAAATTTCAGTGTTTGCATCCCTCATGCTAGATTTGGTTCACAGCATCCACTCTATGTGTTCCCTCTAGGGAACCACTAATATGGTTACATCCTTTGCTGTGGCCTTTTGGACCTGAAACTCTGCCCCCTGATTTCTTTTCTCTATAGGTGGTGGTGCAGCTGGACATTTGAGGAAGTCAGTGTTCACTGCGTGCTTGTACTGTGCTGGGTTCTAAAGATCTATGTGCCTTCAAGGTACATTTGACCCTTGTGTGATCCCTTTCTACCAGGCTTGGTCTATGGAATCAGCAGCATATGGCAGATGTGAGAGTATGTCTCTTGCTAAGGTTGATTATGAAAGACACTGTGGCTTCTGTCTTCATTGCATGCTCCCCAGTTACTCACTCTAAGGAATGAAGTTGTAAGCCGCCGTATGGGAGTGTTTGAGATTAGTAACTGAGACCTCCAGCCAACAGCCCCAGGACAGAGCTTGGAAGTGGATTCTCCAGAGACTCGGGCAGAAATCCTGATGTCTTGTAAAGCCCATGGGCAAGAAAAAACATTCAAATTGACACTTTGGAAATGCTCAACTAGAAAGGGAGCAGTGTTGCTTGGCCACAGCCAAGAGCTTCAGTCTGGTCTCCTGCGTGTGTCTAGAAGCCCAAGTACTTGGACTATCTTCCAAGTACTTGCTTTCCCAGATGCATTAGCAGGGAGCTGGGTTAGAAGTGAGCAGCTGGGATTTGAACTGTCACCCATATGAGATTCTGGCATCACAGGCTGTGGCTTAACCTGTTGAACTACATCTCTGTTTCTTGTCCTCATTCCCACCGTTACTGCTGCATGTGCGTCTTCACCATTATTCCCCTTAGCTTGTTTCTTTACTCTCAGTGGCTTCTACACTCTGAGCCTTCCTCTGAGAATCATTTCTGAGACCCAGTTCCATTAATATCTATTTCTGGATAGAAAAGCAAATTTTTTTATTGTCAGGAATGTTTTAGTTAGATTTGAGGCAGCCTAACTATTATAAACTCAGGATTACATCGAATTTAGGGGGATTTCACAGATTTATAATGCGGAATTTCTGATCCAGGAAAGCAATCTATCTTTTTACTCCGAAAGAGTTTAGCAAAGTAAGACCAATACTCATGCAACTGATGGTTCACATTCATTTTTCCGTTCCTTAAAGATCGAGCATTCACTGTATCTAAAAGTCAGTGCAGAATAGGGAATAACCTCGCTGGGCATTGTTAGAGATCAGCTAGGAGATTTACACGTTCAAGGGTGTGAGCTGAAGTGACAGGGAGACATTGAAAAACGAAAGACCTGGGTCAGTGGCAGGACATTGGGCTGGAAGCTAAGCTATCACGAGTATCTCAGAACATCTATCTGATGAGAAGGAAATCCAAGATAAAAATGGATCTCACTGTTCAGGAGAGAGTCGTATTTTGAAGAATATTGCTCATTATATGCTAGAAGTTTATTTAATATATGTTCTACAGCTGATTTTTTTAATTAGTGGATTTTTTTCAGAGCATATTGGAAAAATTGACATGAAACATGGTTTATCTATCCCAAGTGTGTAGTTTGAATAGTTTTGACAGACATCTGTGAAACCATGGTCTCAATCACTATGAATGTATCGATCATCATTGGGGCAGGCCTTGTGGTGTAGCTGGTAATAGCTGCTGTCTGTGAAACTGGCATCATCCCATATGGATGCTTCTTCGAGTCCTAACTGCTGCACTTCCCATTCTGCTCCCTGCCAATGTTCCTGGGAATGCAGTGAAGATTGCCACCTGCAAAGGCGACTCAGAAGAAGCTCCTGGCTCCTGGTTTTGGGCTGCTGTGGTCCAGAATGTTGCAGTCATTAGGGGAGTGAAACAGAGGTTGACATATTATCTCTCTCTCTCACCTTTCCTTATCTGTCCCTGTCTCTTCTCTGTATAACTGACTTACAAATATTATCTTTCAAAGATTTCTTGTGCCTTTTTGTGAGTCCTCCCTCCATCTTTAATTTACATTTTGGATCATGGACTCCTTTGATTCAGGGTTTATTGTGCCCTTTTTGCTCAACATTTTTATAAACATATGAAAAACGAAGTGACAGAGTAGGAGAGCATCAGATTTTGTTTCTGCTGGTTCACTCCCCAAATGACTGCAATGGCTGGGCCTAGGCCGGGTCAAAGCCAGAAGCCTGCAACTCCATCCTAGTCTCCTTTGTGGATATGAGGGATCCACATACTTGGGTCATCTGCTTTCCCAGGCACATCAACAGGAAACTGGCTTGGAAGTGGAGCAACTGGGACACAAACTGGTGCTAGGAGGTGGGTGAGATGCTCGCACTGTAAGCAGAAGGTAGCCTGTGTGCCACAATATCAAACTCTAGCACAATTATTTTGCAATTCATCCATAATGCACATTTTACTGCAGAATAATATTTTATTGTATGGATGTAGCATATTTCATCCATTTACCTGTTGGTAGATACTTGAGTTATTCTGGGATAGACTGCTGTGAACAGCTGTCAACATTCAGGTACAGGTACTTTTTGTGGAAATGTGCTTTCATTTTCTCTGGTGAGATACTTTAGAGTGGGAAGTCTGAATCATATACTTGGAATATAGTTGACAATTTTAGAAGTTATCAGGCTGTTTGCAAAGCAGTATCATTCTAAGTTCCTTCTAGCAATAAATAAGAATTGCAGTTGACCTACAGTCTTGCCAGCATTTGATGTGTTCAGTCTTACTCATTTTAGCCATTTCGTTATTCATAAACTTGTATCTCATTGTGTATAAGGTCATATGTTTGCATTTCTCTAATAATTAATGGTATTGAGTATGTTATGCTTAGGTCATATGTTGATTTAAATCTTTTGCTCATATTTTTTAATTGGAATTTCTGCTGTCACTTTGATCAGAGTCATGTTTATTTATCTGAAAGAGTTACATAGAGAAAGGGAGATACAGATATCAAGATAACTTCCATTTTCGGGTTTACTCCTCTGATGGCTGCAATGCCCAGAAGTGGGACAGGCAGATGCAAGGAGCTTCTTCTGGATCTCCCACATGGGTGACAAGGCCCAAGTACTTGGACCATCATCTATTGCTTTTCCAGGCCATTAGCAAGGAGTTGGATCAGAAGTGGAGCAGCAGGGACACTAATCAGCACCCAGACTGGATGTTGGCATCGCAGGCAGTGGCTTTACTTGCTATGCTACAGTGCTAGCCCTCAGAGTCTTATTCTGATATTTGCTTTGACATTGCTTTTTTATTATGTTCTAACATTGTGTATATGTATATATGTATACACATACATACATACATACATACATGCGGTTGTTGTTGAAAGCCAGACATGATGAGTTAAGTAAAAGGATCTCGGGAAAAATAAGCTTTTAAAGTCAAGTTTGTTTTGTTGTTGTTGTTTTTTCCCCCTGTTAGTGTTTACTGATTCTGTGTGGGTATCAGAGATATCAATTTTTCTTGGCGTCCTTGTTTTTATTTTTCTTATTGTCTTTGGATTTCCATAAGAACTCTTTAACTAGAACTGCATTTCGCAGCCCTGTCAGCTGTAATATGCTTGTATTTTGCCAAAACCCTGTTGATGGATAGTTGGGTGTGGAAACAGAAAGCATTCTATAATCTCTGATTACCTTTCAGTCTTTCAGGGAGCTGTTGTCCTTGGATTTTCCTCACATCCCTGCAGTGAGAGAAAGCTACAAGGAGCTGCAGTGGGATCATTGGCCTTTTCCCACCCCAGGTAATGTGTGGGTGTAGTCTTTCGCTCGGGGCATGTCTCCAGGCCCATCTGTTGCCAGTGGGCACACCTTGGCTGCAATTCTATATATTTACCCTTTCTCTCAACCTCAGTGGGTTTGGTTGGACCTGCAACCCCAATTCCCCTCTGGTTCCAAGCAAATTCTTGTCTTCAGTTCTTTTCATAGGAGTAGGAGTGACCTCTTCTACAACTTCTCTGTCCTCTAGTTTGAACACACTTGCATCTGCGTTGTTAGATTTAGAGTGGATTTCTTGTGAACAGTGTATAGTTGAATCTTATTTTTTATCCCGCATGATTATCTTTTTAAAATTTTTATTTATTTATTTATTGGAAAGGCAGATACACAGAGAGGAGGAGAGACAGAGAGAAAGATCTTTGGTCTGCTGTGGAAGTTGCCACAAAGGCTCAGCTGAGCAGAACTGAAGCCAGGAGCTTCTTTTGGGTCTCCCATGCAGGTGCGGGGTCTCAAGGCCTTAGGCTGTCCTTCACTGCCTTCCAGGCCACAAGCAGGGAGCTGGATGGGAAGTGGGGCCACCAGGATGTGAATTGGCACCCATATGGGATCCCAGCATGTGCAAGTCGAGATCTTTAGCCACTAGGCTACCATGCCAGGCCCATGATAATCTTTTTATATGAGTGTGTTTAAACCACTTGCATTGAACATAATTACTGGGATGATTTTGTTTTAGTTCCAGTATTCATTGTTTTGTTTTGTTTCCATTCCCCCGTTCCTGCCTTCTTTAGGAGTTTTGAAATTTTGAGTATTCCATTTAAAAAAATCTATTGGCCTTTTTATTAAATGTTTACTGTTTTCTTTTTGCTGGTTGTTCTAGGGTTTATAATATGTAGTCATACCTTTAGTAACCTAGTGAAAATTAACATTTTATCATTCCAAGTAAAATATGAAGAACTCTGAACTTGATAGATCCTTTTATATGTAATTTCCTCGACATGAGAAACTCTGCACATTGAATTCCCACCCTGACAATGCCATTATTTTTGCTTTCAACAATGATGCACATTTTTTAAAAAATTAAAAGACAAATGGTCTGTATTTCCTTTTTATAAATGTAATCTGATTTAAATCATACCCCCCTGAAATTCAACGTTTCCTGTCTTTTTTTCAGTCCCCTTCCTACTTTGTAGGCTTTGTGGGCACACTGGATCCATCCTGCCCCTACGCGGACCTCCACTCTTCCTATTTCCCTCTTCCTCTAACAAGGATGCTAAATCTCCCCTCATTTGCAACACAATGGGAGGAAATGTGAATGAGCACAATCTTTTTTTCTTTTTTTTTTTAGGGCAATTTACCATCATAAAATGGACAACCTTTTTGATCTAATAATCCTAATTTGCTGAATTTACTCTGTGTGCTATCATTTGGATGTTAATGTCCATGCCAGATTCAGATGTTAAAATCTCAACCTCCAAGGTCATGTTAGGCAGTTAAACACTTCAGGAGAGATGATGAGAAGAGTAGAACTCTGTGTGAAGTGACTCAAACCCTTAGCCCTGAAGGCGCTTGCCATTTTGGACTCTACTGTTTTGGATGTCTACTTCCCCTTTCTGCCACTCGCATATTTTGAGCTGTTCTGATTGCCCACCAATCCACTGTAACCTAGTAAGTCTGCTCCCTCACCAATATGCTGTAACCTTAAGGCACCACACCTCCTTCACAACCCGTCCCCCTGTTCCCCACCCACCTACGGATCCCCTACAGCTCCGACTACTCCATCCTGCAATCCCTCACGGCCTTGTGACTTCTGCCCCTGCCACAAAACAGGCATACTGTGGTGTGTGTCTGTCTTCTCCCTTGGCATGCTTCCCCTTTCACCTTGCCTTGCAGCCCCCTCCTGCCACTGAGGCAGGAGATGTTCTGCTTTTCTCTCCTTCCCTCTGCCTCCGCTCCTGTCCTTACCTTGCTGGAATAAAAGCACCCCCTAGGTACCTCGCTGCGTCTGGCAAACTTAGCCCAAAAGGAGGAGTTGGCTGTGTGAAATTAGTTGCATGTAAAAGCTAACACAGACCTCTTGCCCTTGTCACCAGGGGAGAACACAGTGAGACACCTGTGAGGTTTTAAATGCACTTAAAGTTCTTACGTTGTTATGTGTAGCTAATTCCCGCAGCCCAGTCCTCTTTTCACTTGGCTAGTTTACTAGTTTACTAGTTAGTTTACTGCAAGCCAAAGCCCCAGATGCAACAAGGTGCTTAGTAGGGTCTTTATTCCAGCAGGGTATGAACGGGAGCAGGGGTGGAGGGGGAGAAAACTGGAAGGGACACATTTTCTGCCATGGTGGCAGGATGGGAGCTGCCAGGGCAGGGGAAGGGGCAGGATGGTGGGGACGGGGGAGAGCCAAGTAGGAAAGGAGGGAAGAGAGAGGGGGGAAGGAGAGGAAGGGGCTGTGTGGGCGCTGTGCTGGCCCCAGGGACTCGTGACTGAGATTATCTGAGCCACAGGTAGGTGGGTGAAGACTAGGGGGAGGGGCTGGAGAGATTGGAGAGTAGGATTCTCAGGATAGGCGCCGGGTTACTTCTGATTGGATAATAACCAGAATGGCGCGAATTTCACGGGCTGTGGGGAAGGGGAAGCAGGAAATGACGGCGGGTCCAAGATGGCATGGTTTCAGTCTCCATGACTGATATTTGAACCACTCCTCACAACACCCATCTATGAAACAGGCCCCCACTGGACCCTGAGTCTTTTTGTGCCTTGATCTTAGCCTTCTGGGTCTCTAGGAGTCTAAGAGATAGACTGGTGTTGTTTTAGGCTACCCTGTTCAAAGGATTTTGCTCTAGCGACTGAATGGACTACGAGAGGGTATTGTCATTTATGTGTGCAAAGTGTTGGGCATAGCATTTATTATAAAAGTAGCTGGATGAAAGCTCAGGTATTCAGGGCCCAGCATGATAGCCTAACAGCCAAAGTCCTCACCTTGAATGTGCCGGGTTCCCATATGGGTGCTGGTTCTAATCCCGGCAGCCCTGCTTCCTATCCAGCTCCCTAATCGTGGCCTGGAAAAGAAGTCTAGGATGGCCCAAAGCCTTGGGACCCTGCACCCATGTGGGAGATCTGGAAGAAACTCCTGGCTCCTGCTTCGGATCAGCTCAGTTCTGGTTGTTGCAGCCACTTGGGAAATGAATCATAGGACGGAAGATCTTCCTCTCTGTCTCTCGTTCTCTCTGTATATCTGACTTTTCAATAAAAATAACCATCTTTAAAAATATTAATTGACCAGGAACTGGTTAAATAAACACTATATCATTCATACAGCGGAAGGCCATAAGATATCAGTATATGGAACTCCATATGTTCATACAGGAAGTCTCCAGGCAAACTGCTAAGCCTAACAAAGTAGGGATACAGCACATTATCTGTAATATTCTGACATGTAGATGCTAATAGATGCATAGATGATATGTGACATTTTGTGAGAAATTGATGTCACTGCATCTGAAGAGAGGATTAGGGACTGGAGGGCACTAGCTGTTTGAGATATGTGGAAAACTTGGTGTGCTTTTTGTGTCTGGTTAATTTTTCTTGTTATCATGTATAATCTGAATCGAGCACTAGCTGCTTCCGTAAGTTTCTCCAATAGAATTGTTATGTCTCAGCTTGTGTTAAATAGAAATGAAATACTAAGGAAAATAGATTTAAAAGCAAGCTTGTGAATCTTCTTTTTAGAGCATTGTTCTCAGCCATTTAATTTATTGAAATGAGATGCTGTTATGGTTATGTGTTTAACAGCAACTATTCTTTAGTTTGGCTGTATTTGTTGTTTTGCTCTGTGCTGGAAACATAAATAGTTTTCCACATTGTTTTCAGGCAGAGGTTGTGACATAATTTCTTAGAATATTATCCTTCTGGGGTCTGTCTCCTCTCCAGGGGGTAAAGAACTTATTTCCAACATGAGTGATCACTTTCAGGGTGTGCTTAAGAACCAGTGGAACCCTGCCTGGGACTTGACCCATGGGCACCATCGCCACACAGTAAGAGTCCTGGCTGCTGGGAGGCTGGTGAGATATTTCTACCCCCATGGTGAGTACGCCTGAGGGAATCCTGGGACAGGATTAGGCCTCTAACCCTGCCCTGCAGCTACCACCTTGTGGCAGCAGGAAACTAGGGGGTGGGAGTTCGAACTTGGCGACTCAAGTGACAGCAGCCCTCTGCAGTGGTGGTGACCCATTTGTGGAGAGTACCTGGGCCAGGTCGGACCCAATGCTGGGACTCAACCCATGGGCACTGTTGCTATGTGGTGAGAGTCCTAGGCTTTGAGCTCTGCCAGCTGACTGCACGGCAGCAAGCTCTAGGGTTTTTAGGGTATGTAATTGCTACCAAGGCCAATGTGGGTTTAGGTGAGGGGTAAATCCTGTGTGACTTTCAGTGACAAGGTCATGGAACTTACTGGCTAGCATGGGGACTGAGACCTAGTGGTTTGGAGGGGAGAGTCCATAAGATCTATTTCCACCAGACTGATTTACCAGCACACATGGGAATCCTGAGATGGGCTGTTAGCGTAGAGCATCACTGACTGCAACACACCAATCCACATGAAAGCTATGGTTGGGGGCATGTCTGGCAAGGCTAGGTACCAATACCTGACTGAGAGGTGAAACAGGGGATGGGTCACACTTGGTAGGGTCAAGACACTAACCAGGATGTGAGAGACCCAGGTCCGGGAGTAGATTCTGTGGGGGATGTGTGGGCCCAATCTTGAGGAAATGTAAGTCCTGTTGGTTAGCTCAAGAGTTGTGGTGGTGACGGGCTGAGCTAGATGAGACCATGGGAACTGCCATCATTCACGGGTAAAGGAACCTACAACAGTCTGGGCAGGTCAAGGCAGCGTCACCCTAATGTGCATCCTAAAACAGGATTGTGGGATGGGCCGAGCTGCAACTGGAAGGGGACAGATCGGGCAGGGCCAAGCAAACCTCAACTCACAAGAAAGAACAGAAATCAGGATGGAGCACATATCATGCTGAACTAGGTTCTTACACCGACTGGTCTACATAAGCCACGGATATTAGGCCACAGCATCGAAGGCAAAGGCTGAAACAGGTGAGGGGCTAGGCCAACTGGATCAGAGCAACCACTGGCATGTGTGTAATGTAGGGCTGGGAATAGGCCTGGTTGGGGAGCTATGAGAGTACGCCGTTGCTGGGTTGGGGTTCCCACTGGTGAGTACAGGGGCCAGAGTGGGGGCTGCATTCTGGTCTGGATAGATAACTGCAGTATCCCTTGGCACATGTGTGAACTGGGGGCTGGGCGCACCTAGATGGGCAAGACTGCAGCACCATCTGAGGCTCTGGAGAACCAGGGTAGATATAGGATGGACTAGGCTAGGTCTCTGCCCCTACTGAACCATGTGTGAGCAGTGCCTGGGTATGAACGAATCTTGGCTTGGCTGAAACATCCAACAGTAAGAACCGGAATGCATTGAAGGCCAGTCAGGAAAGGCCACTGTTACTGCCAGAACAGGAGGTGGACTAAGTAGGACTGGCCCATGAACCCTCTGGTATGTGCAAGATCTGGCACAGGGAGAGGTTCTGATGGAGAAGCTTGGGAAACTCCTCTATTGGGACACAGTCCCTGCAGGTAAGCGCAAGAATCATGATAGGAAGCAACCCAGACCAGGCCAGAGAAAGATACCCATCGGCATACGTTTGGCATAGATCGGGGACAAACCAGGCTGAAGCAGTTCATATAACCAGCTGGTGAATCCGAGCACCAGAACAGAGTGTGGGTTGGGCCAGGTTTTGGTCACAACATATACCAAAGCACATTATGGCTGGGATTGGATGCCTGCTGCACTGGACTAGGCTGTAACCCTAACCAATGTGAGCTGAAATTGGGGGTTGGCTGGGCCGGGCCAAGCTACAGCACCCACTGGCAAATGCCAAGGTGAGGTGGGTCACACCAGACTGGGCTGCAATGCCCAACCAGCACACGTGAGAACCAGAGATGGAGGGGGCTAAGCCAGCAGGGGGAATGTGGAGGAATCCCCTGCTGGACAGCCACTCCCACTGGAGAGCATGAGCTGGTATCAGGGCAGACCAGAACAAGCAGGGCTCAACACCTGTGGGCCTCTTGTGAGCTGGATCATGAAAAAGCCAGGTTGGGCTGACTGTTCTGACTGGTGCAAGCATAAATTAGAGTGGGTGAGGGTACGTTGGGCTTTGCTGCAGCAACAGCTACCAGAAACCGGCACAGGGGGCTAATTCTGGAGAGTGCATAATCCGGGAGTGGGAGTGGCCTAGAAGGGAAATAGTGGACACCTCCCTCTTGGGCGACCACTCCCACTGGAGGGAACCAGGACAGGCGCAAGGGTGTCTAGACAGAACGGTACCTGCCAGTGTGTGTGGGGGCTGGATAGTGGGGCAGGTTGGATTGAACTAAGCTTCAGTGCCCATTGACATATATGAGAGCTGTATGGGATGTGGGACAGACTGAACAAGTCTGCGGTACATACTGACGAAGCATGGGAACCAGAGTAGGGCAGGCCTGGTGGGGGTTATAGAGAGTCACCCCTATGAGACTGCAACTCCCACTGGTTTGCGTGAGGGCTGAGTATGAAGTGGGCAGGATTGGGCTGGACTGCAACACCCATTGGTTCATGTGGAAGACTGAAAACAGAGCTGACCCAGCAATTGCAACCACCAGTATTTGCATAAGCTGATTGGGGCGATGGAAACTGCCAGACCCTGTACTGGCAAGCACACACAAGAATCAGGTCTGGGATCACCTCAGACGAAGTTTTTTTTGGGAATCCTCAAACTGAACTGATGAGCTCAAAACCCCAACCTTGAAGAGACTGTCAGGCAGTGGATTCTGAATAGATTTCATCGTGCTTGGAATGGCAAGATTGACAGCAATTCAGAACTGTCGAACTTTCAAAACTGCATGAGCAGAACCCTCAGAGCATGCTCTACATCGGGGACCTGGGATGGGTGGGAGGCTGGGTGGGACTTTTCGCTTTATCTCTCCCCTTGCAGAAATAATAATACAGAAATAATACAGATAGAATATACAGAAATAATAATGATAATAACAATATGGAAACAATGGTCTTATCCACTTTCCTGTAGCCCTTGACCCTTTGTGCCCTAATCGACTATGTAAAGATTATCAAAAAAAAAAAAAAGGGAAGTTAAAAAAATAAAGAACCAATGGAACCCGAAGAAGGATGTCAAGGAGAAGCAGATACCCAGGCTAGGGCCCTCTTGCTTAGACTCACAAAAACAATCCTCTCCCATGGGCTAACCAATTGGAGGCTTGCATGGACAGTAATCCCACAGACTGGTGTTTGTAAATAGCTGATGCCAAAACTATGACATTCCCAACAAGATAGACCAAACCCTCAAGAAATTTCTGACTTGATCTTTCTAGCATCTTGACAGTGGCTAAAATGGCCACAAGTGCCTGTATGGGTCGCCAGGCCATCACATACACCATCATCATAAAGAAGATGAAGATAGTATTGTCTGCTAGCTACACAAAGAAGAGGCTCATGGAAATCTGTTTCAGGGTCCCCAGGCAATGTCCCAGCAGGTGCTGCTCCAGGATATGTTCTGTCTCTGAATGCTGCCATCAGGCTATATCTTGTCCAAGTAACCAAGTGGGTTCAATGAGTCTCTCTGGTATTCCTATTTTTTGGATCTCACTCCAAGGACTTGCTTTTCAACATATGCCATTTTGTATTGTCTGATTTTTGTTTATTTTTACCATGTGCAAGTATTTTTTCAGTTTCAAATAATCAACATGAGTCCCACTTCCAGTCCTGGTCAAGGAAGATACAAACAGAATATATGTGATTACAATAAATTTCAGACCTCTGACAACAAGGAGCATAGGTGTGTGGTCTCAGAGAAAACACAAACAAGATCAGCTACTGATTTCCCTGGCAACTACCCGTAGAGCAGGAACCCAGGTAGAGCTCAGTGGTTTTTCTTGAGTTAAGCAGACATCATTGAGAATTTCAGGGGGTAAATATGGCTTGAATTTTTAAGTCCAGATACTGAAAAGAGAGCTCAAAAGATTTGTGGAGGGTCCCCCTTGGGACTTCAGCTGAGTGTTGCTTAAAAAAAAAAAGGATGTTGTAAGGAAAATGAGACTGGGCAAAGAGCTCCTGGCAAAACACACGTAGAAAACTCACCCTCACTCATGGAAATTAGAGTAGTTCACAATCCTCAAACTACCAGTGGAGAGATCTACACAGGCATCGGGCAGACGGGTGTAAAGTGGTAATTAGTGACACTATCCTTAGATCTGGAATAAAAGCTGCTTTTGTCTAGTCAAGCAGCACTTAAAAGGATGGAGTGTTACTAAGTTACTGAATTGCATCCCCAAATAAAGCTCTTGCTTATTTCAAGGAGTATGAAGAGAGTTATCATTCTTTTATTACAATATTTATTCTGTTTTATGGGTTAATTCCTTATTCTCTAGCTTCTAAACTATAATTTTCTCTTTGACAATCTTGAGTTAGAGTTGATCTTATATATTAGTTTCTGTAGGACAGTGAGTACTTATTTGTATATGTGTACAAAATGCTTATGTGTGTATGATTATGCATGTGGATTTGTGTGTAAATATGTGTATATACAAATGATTATGTATATTTATTTGTAAGATTTCTACCATATTATTTTTTCATGTTTACCTCATCATATTTCATTTCTGCATGCTTTTGTCAGGTAAGTTCTTGCCAGTTTTGATAGCATCATCTCTCCCCAAAACATGCTTAGTTTGAAACTTCACCAAGTTTGAACTCATGTTGGGAGTTCTATTCTCCTCCTGTATGTTGTTTCCCAATTCTTTCTTCAGATTATGTAAGTTTTCCTTTATTATTTCATTGTTCATTATATTCATTTTTTCAAATTCCTTGTGCCTCTCATTGTTGATAAGAAGCTTTATAATGAGTTTTCTGAATTCTGTTTCCCCTCACTTTCTTGATGTATTCCTCAGTTAACTCTGTTAACTTGGTTAACTCTGAGGTTAGCAAAGGGTTTTGCTCCTTTGCAGGGAAATCTTCAGAAATATTTGTTGTGCCTCTGTCTCTTCTTTTGCTCTTGGTTATTGTACTTCTGGTTAGCAGATTCTTCTCATAAGGGCGGGTTTCCAAGCTGTGTCACCCACAGTTCTACAGTTAGATTTTACTTATTGTGGTTGGTACCCGGTTGTTTGTTTGCAGTCACTTGTGCCAATCTCTCCAGTGATTTCCAGGTCTGGAGTTTTATATTAAACTTCCACCATGGTCTCTGCAGCCCCAGCCCGTGGCTCACCACTCTCCGCCTCCTGCCATCCATGCTGAGGCTGCACCATTGTCTCAGATAGTTAGCATTCTAAATAGTAATATTCACAATGCCTTTTATCCAATTAAAAAGGATCCAGCATATAAAGAAGCAAGAAAAATCTAACTCATAAGGAAGTTAAAACTTTATATAAGCAGACCTAGAAATGATGCAGATAATGAAATTGGTAGACAACAGTATTTAGATAATTAATAAAATGTATTTCAACATGTTCAAGGTGTTGAGGAAACTATTCATATCAAGGAGAGACTTGAAAAACATGGAGACTAAACATGAAACTTTGGTGATAAAGAATGTATTGGATGGGGTTAACAACAGTTTAGACACTTTGGAAGAAATGATGACTGAACTTGAAGTCATAATGGTAGAAAAGAGACAAAACAAAACAAAACTTAAAAGTACATCAATAAGTTGTGAAACAACTCTACATGGATTTTGATTTCCTAAAATAGGTATTTGAGTACATGATACTGATGGTTTTATTTTCCATTTTGTTGGGGACAAAACCTTATGGAATGAGCTTTGAGCACAAGAAACACAAAGAAAATAACAGTGGTGTATCTTAACCAGATTCCTTGAAACCAGTGGTAAAAATTCATGAAATTAGCTAAAGAAGAAATGTATCTAACAGGAAGAGGGATAAAAATAAGAGTGAAAGCAGATTTCTTATTGAAGAGTTTATTAGGAGACAGTACAGTATCTGGAAGGTACTAAAAGTAGAAATGATCAAGCTAGAAGCAGAATAGAAAAATGACAAAATAGAGATGACATAAATCCTTTTCAGGTATGATTTGAAAGAATTTATTAATGGCAGCATTCACTATAAAAATGTTAAGGCGGGCCCAGCATGATAGCATACTGGTTAAAGTTCTCGCCTTGCATGCCCGAGATCCCATATGGGTGCTGGTTCTAATCCCGGCAGCCCCAATTCCCATCCAGCTCCCTGCTTGTGGTCTGGGAAAGCAGTTGAGGATGGCCTAATGTCACCGCCGCTTAGCAGCAGCGACACTAAAAATGCCTAGTCATACCCTTGGGGGTCCGGGACAAAACTGGCAAAAGCGGCTATATTTAAAACCTTTTCTCCGCTGCTCCTGTCCCCATCTGTCTAAGCTTTCCTACCTGCTTCTTCTCCACCCTTCCTCCCGTTTTCCACCACCCTTCTTCCCAATTCTTCCCGTCTCTGTATTCCCCCCATTCCCCACGTAAGAGCCACCAGAATGTCACGAACCAAAAAGACCTTTATTGCCGAAAGCGAGCTGCTTAAATATAGTTCTTCCACCAATCACTTCTGCACGTGGTCCATGGGGCGCTATCTGATAGGCCAGCAATTGCAGCGAGGGAGAATTAGCCTATCCTTGTGACTTCCTGCCTGCCTCCTGGCGGGAACAAGTCCCGCCTCCTGGCACTCGGCCAGCCGCCATCTTGAAGCCCCTCATCCGTGTGGGGTCGGCCGCTCCCCACAGCCTAAAGCCTTAGGACCCTGAACCCGCGTGGGAGACCCAGAAGAGCTCCTGGCTTCATATTGGCTCAGTTTCAGCCATTGCGGTCATTTTGGGAGTGAATCATCAGATGGGAGATCTTCCTCTCTCTCATCCCCTCTGTATATCGGCCTTTCCAATAAAAATAAATAAATCTTAAAAAAAAAAAATGTTAAGGAAAGTTTGCCAGGAAGAAAAACAGTGATCCCAAATGGAAAGCTGTATTTGCTTAATGGAATGAAGAAGTGAAAACCATGCGTAAGTATAGAATAACATATTCTTAAAATTAAAGTAGATGGTTATTTAAACCAAAAACAATGCCATTAAGTTGTGGAGTTTATAACATGTAGAAGTAAAATGCACCAAGTAATAGGTCAAAGGCTGGAAAACAGCTAGAACTATATTGTTTTTATGTTCTTTTTGATTTGTTTATTTGTTTGATACGTTTTCTCGCTCTGGCCCCTGATTCTAGCTTCCTGCCAACGCAGCCCCTGGGAAGCAGTGGTGGTGGCTCAGGTCGCTGGAATTCTGTCACTCACAGAGAGACCTAGATTGTGTTCCTGCCTCCTCAGTCCAGTCCTGTCCCAGCCTTGGCTGCTGTGGGCATTTGGGGAGAAAACCAGCAGACAAGAATTCACTCTGTCTCCCTTTTAAATAAATAAAAAATGTAAAATATAAATGATTGAATATTACAAGTAAAAGGAGAGATAGGAGAAAAAAGCACTCACACAAAACCAATGCTAAATAAAAACATTTTAACAATTTTGAAAAATTCAGAAATACTCATCAAAGACATCTGGAATGGCTATAGAAATGTCAGATGATCTATGTCAGAGCAAAGATTAGGTTTATTCACCTAACTGCGGTTTCAAATATGGGCATCAAGTACCGATATAACTGAGAAGATATCTTTTTTCTGTCTTCCCTCTTTGATGCTCTGCTTTTCAAAGAAATAAATAGATCTTGAGAAGAAAAGGTGAATAGAACTGCAAGGACAAACAAGTTGAAAATTACAGTCAGACATCAATATTCTTCTCTAAAATGCTTTTAACTGGCTTTTAGATTTCTTTTTGGGGGTTGTCATTGTAGTGTAGCAGGTAAAGCTGCTGCCTGTGATGGCAGCATCCCATACTAGTGCTGGTTGGAGACTTGGCTGGTCCATTTGTGATCCAGCTTCCTGCTAATGGCCTGAGAAAAGCAGTGGAAGATGGCCCACGAGCGTGGGTCTGTGTACCTACGTGGAAGACCCAGATGAAGCTCCTGGCTCCTGCCTGGCTATCTGAGGAGTAAACAAGTAGGTGCAAAATCTGTCTGAATCTCTTCTCTCTGTGACTTTGTCAAAATCAATCAAGAATTCTTTTTTTGGGAAAAATCCTCCTTTTAATGTAATATGTAATTTATAAATGTGTTTAATTTATAAATATTCAGAGATTTCCAAAATATCCTTATGCTATTGATTTTTAGATGAATTCTGACATGCACAAAGAATCTTTTTTAAAGAAATTAACTTATTAGTCATTGGAGAATACAATTTCTTTTTAAAATTTATCTTTATTGGAAAGGTAGATTTACAGAGAGAAGGAGATACATAGAGACGGGAAGAATGGCTTAGAGTGCCTTTCCCATCATATCCTTGCCAGAATTTTTAATTTTTTAAAGATTTTTGGGTGATAGCCATTCTAGCTGGAGTGAGCTAAAGCAGTGTTGTGTTTTTTATTTGGATTTCCCTGATGGCTAATGATGCTGAGCATTTTTCTGTATCTGTTGCCGTTTGTATTTCATTGTCTGAAAAATGCCTGTTCATGTCCTTTGCTCGTTTTGCAACTGGCTTTTTTGTTGTTGAGTTTCTTGAGCTCTAAATTGATCCTAAATAGTAATCCTTTATGAGCTGCACTGTTTCCAAGTATTTTCTGCAAGTCTGTTGGGTTTCTTGCTTTTCACTTTGCTGTGTTTCCTTGGCAGTAGAGAAGTCTCTTAGCCTGATATAATCTTGTTTGTTCTTACTGTTAGTGCCTGTACTTCTGGGTTTCTTTCTAGGGAGTGTTGGGCTATACTAATGTCTTGCAGAGTTTTGCCAATGTTTTTCCTTTAGTAATTTGATGCTATCAGGTGGTAGATCCATTTTGAGGTTGTTTTTTTTTTTTGGCGTAAAGTGTAAATTATAAGTTTTTTTTTTCTTATTTCTGCACTTGAGGATCCATTTACCCAGCACCACATGTTGAAGAGACTGTCTTTTTTCCAAGGATGAATTTTATCTCATTTGTCAAAGATTTTTTTTGTAGCTGTTAAGAATGGCATTGATCTTACAAGTTCTTTTTGGCAATCATACATTATTTATGTAAACCAAGGCTATTGATATTTGTGTGTTGGTTTTATCTTGTAATTTTACCAAATTTTCTAAAGCGTTACCTGAGCCCTTTAGTGCAGTCTTTTGGTTCTCAGCTATGTAGGATCATGTCATCTACAGAGATAGTTCGACTTTATCCTTTCCAATTTGTATTTTTTTTATTTCCTTTTCTTGCCTAATGGTTCTTGCTACAATTTCCAGGATTGTTTTGAATACCAATGGTCAAGGTAGGTATCCTTGTCTACTCCTTGACCCTAGGGAATATACTTTCAACTTTTCCATAATCCATATTGAATTATGATTCTGGCTGTAGATATGCCATATATTATCTTGACTGTGTTGAGGAATGATCCTGCTATATCCAATTTGCTTAAGTTTTTTTTTTATATCATGAAAGTCTGTTGCTATCTCTACATCTATTGTGATATCACATGGTGTTTATTCTTAAATTTGAGAATATGATATATTTATTGATTTGCATGTGTTGAACAAGGGACAGATATTGGTTGGGCAGGGTGAGTGAGCTGATGTGCTGTTGGATTTGATTAGCTGGTGTTTTGTGAGGATGTGTACATCCATGTTCATCAGGGATATTGGTCTATAGTTTTGTTTCTCTGTTGTACCTTTTTTCTGATTTTGGAATTAATGTGATTTTAGCCCCCTAGATAAACTTGAGAAGAATTATCTCCCTTTCAATTGCAATGAATAGTTTGAGAAAGACTGGAATTAGTTCTTTTTTGAAAGTTTGATAGAAATTAGCAATGAAGCCATCCAATTGTGTGTTTTTCTTTGTTGAGGGGTCACTATTACTGATTCAGCCTCTGTCAGGGTAATTACAATTTTTTGGCTGCATGATTCAGTTTTATTGGATTGTATATGTCCAGTAATCTATCAATTTATTCTAAATTTTGCAGTTTGTTAGGATATAGCTGTGTTTTTTTAAAGCAATTCCTGATTATTCTTTTTTATTTCTGTGATATCTGTTAAAGCATTCCCCTTGTCATTTCTGATTTTGGTTCAGTTATTCTCCTTTTTAAATTTTTTTTTCTTTTTCTTGGTTAGTTAGGCCAATGGCATATTAATTTTAATTGCTCCTTCAAAAAAAGCTCTTTATTTCACTGATGTTTTGTATCTTTTTTAGCTCAATTTTGTTTATTACTTCTCTGATTTTAATTCTTGCTTTCCTCCTCCTTGTTTTGGATTTAGTTTGTGGTTGGTTTTCTAAGTCCTTGAGATGTGTTGGTAGATAATTTATTTGATGTATTTCCAATTTCTTGACATACGCATTGATTGCTAAAAACTTTCCTCTTCACAATGATTTTGTTGTATTCTGTATATTTTGATATGTTGTGTGCTATCGTCTTTATTTTTTGTTTCCTTTTTTATTTCTTCTGTGATCCGCTGTTCATTCAAGAGCATTTTGTCCATCTCCATGCGTTTGCATACTCTGTGCAGTTTCTTAGGTTGTTAATTTCCAGTTTTGTCCCATTGTGGTCAGAAAAGAGATATGACTTCATTTTTTTTGAATCTGAGATTTGCTTTATGGCCTAGAATATGGTATATCTTAGAAAAAGTTACATGTACTGATGAAAAGTGTGTGTATTATGCAACTGTGGAATATCTGTAGATACCAATTATATCCATTTGGTCCATAGTGTACATCAGCTCTGACAGTATTACTATTTTGATTTTATTTTTATCTTATTTTGATTTTTCTCTTTAGTTGATCTATGCAATAATGGAAGCAGGGTGTTGAAATCCTGCATTACTAATGTATTGGAGTCTGTGTATCCCTTTAGATTTTTTAATGTTTGTTTTAAAGAACTAGGCACCCTGGCTTTGGGTACATGTATTTTTACTATAGACAAAGCTTCCCATTGAATGATCCATTAATCATTACATGATAATGTCTCTTTTAAGAGTTTTGTGTTAAAGTGTATTTTGTTTGATGCTAGGAGGGCTACATCTGCTTGTTTTTGCTTTCCAGCCTGGAATATCTTTTTCTGTCTTTTCACTTTCGGTCTGTGTGTATCTGTTGGCAAGGTGTGTTTCTTGCAGGCAGCAAATACATGGATCTTGTACTTTAATCCATTCTGCCTGTTTGTATTAATTGGAGAATTTAAGCCATTTATATCCAATACTGCTATGGATAAGTAATCACTTGGCCTTGCCATTTTACCACAGATACCCTATTATTTGCTTTGTATTTTCTTTGTACTTTTAAGAGGAGATGATCTGCCTTCATGTTCTTTCAGCATGATGGCTATCACTTTCTGTTTCTCTGTGTAACATCCTCAAATATCGTTTGTAAGGCTGGATGAGTAGTGACAGATTCTTCTGATTTCTGTCTGTTTTTGGAAGGCCTTTATTTCACATTCCTGTATAAGTGAGAGCTTTGCAGGGTATAGTATTCTGGGTTGGCAGCATTTTTTTTTTAGACTTGGAGTGTCTCTCTCCAGTTTCTCCTAGCCTGTTGGGTTTCTGATGACTTGAGCTGTGCTCAGCTGCTTTCCCAGGCAGGGAGCTGGATTGGAAGTAGAGCAGCCAGGACATGTGCATACAATTGTGGTTTATGTAAATATATAGACACACAAAATTCACACAACAAATAAGGAAGGATGTATGCACAGCTATCGTCGTCCTCATCTCTATACATAGTTGTGTGGCAGCTGCTGAACTTCCTTTTTCCACTGCTATTTCATGTTATCTTTGCCCTTGACCAGAATCTTAACTGGTCAGAATTCTGTATCTGATGGAGTAACTCAAACCTTCATTCTCTTTTTTCTCTCTCTCTTTTTTTAAAATTTTACATGATGTTTACATAGTCACTCAGGGTGAGAAGGACCTAGGGTTAGGAAGAAGTGGGTGTGATAATTGTTTCCAAGCTTTCTATTCCTTCTTCCCATTTCTGGAGGGAGGAGAGGAGATCGAGGGATTGTCCATGCCCAGCCTCCCAACCATCCCAGCCATCCCAGTACCCAAGGATGGGGAAGGGCCACCCAAAATCAACCCCGAGTCACAATGGCACAGGTTTTAGGAGGCCTGTAGGGGCTAGGGTCTCCTGGTCTGAAGGTTCTTTCAAGGTGAATGTGATAGTTTCAAAATGCTGTCAGTCTCGCTGATCTATGGATGAGGAATCTCTTCCAATGTTCATTGGCTGACACAATCGACCTTTTAGTCTCCAATCACCCAGATAGTTGCTGTCATTGTTTGGCTGGGGTAGTTGTATATATGTTCTGTTCTCCATTCTCTGCTATGGTACCGGATGTGCTCTGTAGGCCCCAGTGAGCTACCATGTCCTCCATGTACACCATGGTGTTCTGTCCAGCACTGCATCCTCTACACTATGGAGAACCAGTTCTCCTAGGTGGGCTCATGGTTCTGGGCCATGTGTCCCAGGACCTGCTGGGCCCACCACCCTGGGACTCATGGACCCGGCCCCCACTACTAAGGTGGGTTTGTTGACATGGACCAGGAGACCCTGGCTTCTCTGGGCCTCCCACCTCTGGGGCTCGTGGATCCAGCACCCACTGCATAGAGAGGCTAAGGAAGTGGGCCAGGAGACCCAGGCTCTGCTGGATCCCCCATCTCTGGGGATCATGGACCCGATACCCACTATGTAGGTGGGCCCTGGAACCTGGATCAGGAGACCTAGAGCCAAGCCAGAATCCCCCACCTGTGGGACTCACGGACCTGACACCCACCATGTAGGGCCCTCTGGGACCCTCCCACCCCTGGGGATCATGGACCTGACACCCACAACCTCCAGACTGACATGGCTCATCTTTCCTTAGCATCCACCAGTGGGTACTTCAGCTGCAGAGTCAGCCCCCAGTCCTGGCTTGAGTGTGAACTGGCTGGTGATGCAGCCCAACTCAGTCCCTCCTATACCCAGTCTTGGTTCTTGGATCTGCCAGTGGATGTTATGAACTGGTCTGGCCTGGCCCACCTCCTGATCTGACCCACATGTATGCCGGCAGGTATAGTAACCTATACTGGTCTGAGTTGGGCTGCTCTTTGCCTTGGTTCTTGTGCTTACCTGCAGGGACTGCAACTTGACAAAGGAATTCATCAAATTCCTCTATCCAGTCTCCTTCCAGTGGCAGATCTTGTGCATACCAGTGGGTCCCTGGCTCAGGATGACTTTGTCCTCATGTTGTCCTGGCAGGGATGGTATCCTTGCCCAATTGGCCCATACCCTTTCTGGTTCTTACTGTTGGGTGTTGCAGCCCATCCAGGTGCCCAATGACATCTGGTCATTACCCAGACACTGCTCTCACATGGTTCAGTGGGAGCTGAGACCTAAACCAGAGCATTCTACACCCACCCTGACTCTCATGATCACTGGTGGGTGCTAGAGTCTAGCCCAACCTGGCCCTTCCCAGACCCAGGCCACAATTGTGCTAAGAGAGATCGAAGCCATGTTCATCCCAGGATAATGCATCAATTCTGGCACTCGTGTGCACCAATGGATATTCCAACCCAACTGGGATGTTCCCTTAACTTCCCAACCAGGCCTACTCCCAGCCACAGTACTTATGCGTGCCAATGGACATTGCTGTTCCACATGGGAAAACCCATATATTGTCCTACAGATTCTACCCCTAGACCTGATTCACTCATGTAGTTGTCGACTTCATGGCCCAGCCTCACAGAACCTGTTCCCTTTCATTCTTGGGTATTGACGTGTTCAGAAGCACCTTGTGTGGCAGGCTTTGTGGCATAGTAGGTTAAACCACTGAGATGGATGCTCACAGTCCATGTCAGAGTTCTTGGAACTGAATTTGCCGTGGTTTCTCATTCAGCTTCTTGCTAATGTGCACCTTGTAGCACAGGGTTACTGGGTGGTTGGGTGGGCATCATGTTATGGCTCTAGGGCTTGGGCACCCATCCCTTCTGTGGGATCAGGATAGAATTCTAGGATTGGCCAGTTCCTGTTGTAGTTATTTGGAGAGTAAACCAATGCATGAAAGATTCTCTGTCTCTTGCTTTCTGCCTTTCAAATAAAATAGATTGGTAAACATTAAAAACCTCCTCAGAACCTCATCTGTGTTCCTGACATATCCTCCCATGACTCCAGCCTTTGTGCAGTAAGAACACTGCTTCTCTTCAGGAGTTGGGATAAGTCATCGCAGCCAGAAGATTAACCCTACTCTACCTTTACAAGAAACCCACAATGGCTAGACAACATGTTGACCTTCAAGTTAGTAGATCTTGAGTTATGTTTCCTGCTAAATAATTTTTTAAAAGACTTACTTATTTTTGTTTGAAAGGTAAATTTACAGAGATAAGGAGAGACAGAGAGACAGATCTTCCATCAGCTGGCTCATTCCTGAAGTGGCCTCAACAGAAGCAGCTGAGCCAATCTGAAGCCAGGAGCCAAGAGCTTCTTCCAGGTCTCCCACCCAGGTGTAGGGTTCCAAGAATTTGTACTGTCCTCAACTGGTTCCCCAGACCATTACACAGAGCTGGATGGGAATTGGAGTGGCACGGACAGACACTGGCACCATTAAGGGATCCTGGCTATTGCAAGGGAAGGACTAGGGATTGAGCCATCATGCTGAGCCTGTTGTTTTGTTTTTCTTTAAATATTTAATTTTTTTGAAAGGCAGAGTTTTGGTGATATAAGGAGAAGGAGGGGGTCTTTGCATACAAAGGATTGTTCCCCAGATGGCCTCAGTGGCTGTGGCTGGTTCAAGCTGAAGGTTAGAGTCTGCTTGGGTAGCAAGGCCCAAGCACTTGGGCCATCTTCTGCTGTGATGAGAATCTTCTGGTGCTAATATGGGATGCTGGCATTGCGGGTGGTGACTTTGCTTGCAACACCACAACACTGGCCCTTAGCTTAGTAAGGAATAAAGGCCTAACTAGTTCCTTCTTGAAGATCATTCTGATCTATGCCAAATAACCTCATTTCCCCTCCGAGCTCCAGTGAGAGCTTTTGCCCTTGCCTCATGATGCTGTCTTATTCATGGCGAAAATATTTGGCTGTGGAGACGGCTAAGCAGGAGTGGCTGTGTGGCAGCAGTGGCTAATCCACTGTAATGAGGAGCTTTCTGTGATGTGAATTTGGGGGAGTAAGCTGACATACCCTTAGTTAGCTAGTGGGCATGAGGTATAATTAAGTGAAGTTATGTTATTAAAAACATTCGTAGGAGGAAAACAAAATGATTTAGATGTGAAGGGTGTAAAGATATGGTCATTTCTGATTGGATTTGAAAGAAATGGGATCCTTTCATAGAAATTGTAAATTGAAGGGGAAAAGAGAGCTGAGAGTAAAATTAAGTCCTAATCAAGATGACAAGCTCCAGTGATCCCCAAGGGAGTCTGCACATTCCGAGGTTCCACACTAAGGGAAGGTCTCTTCTGCAAGTGAAATCCAGGGAAGACTGGCTTTGCGGTGGCCATGAGGGCCACAGCTTTGATGGGAGAAAGTACAGTGGGATCGGTTACAGCTCACATGCTGTCCTTCAAAGATCCGGGAGATGCAAAGTGAGCAGGTAAAGCAAGCGCATGTCTCTGCGAGCTTGTCTCCAGTGCCCTGTGACATGGGCTCACCTGCAAGCCTCCTCTGTGAGACCTTAGGGTGCCTGATAGTCCTGGGCACAGGATCTGGCTCGCATGTTGAAGGCAGGGCATACTTACCTGTGTTAAGGAGCTTGTCCAGCAATTAAGAACCACCTGAAGTGAGGCAGTCTTCTAGACTGTTGGTCTTCCAGTCTGTCTGAACCTCAGAATCACTTTTGAGGTCAGGGTTAGGCACTTTTTAAGAATAATCCTCCTAACACACACTAGCTACCACGTACACGTGGTGAGCTGCTCCCAGATTTGCTGGAACCTCCATGGCTACCCCTTTTCTGGGTGAGTCCCGGGTGTCTGTGTAGCGAGTCCGGGCCTCCCCTATTGCTCGCCATGTGGCTGGAGCTGGGGGGAGGAGCCAGGAGGGGCGGGACTGGGGCCTAAGGACTTGGACCTCCGGCAGACAGCCACCTTGCTGCCTGCTGGGGGCCTTGGGATGGCCACGCCTCAAGCCTGGGAACACACAGTAGCTACCACGTACACGTGGTGAGCTGCTCCAGGGCGGCCAGTGCGCCATTTGGCGCCAGGGTCCGCCTGCTGGCCGCCCGGCCAGAGAGCTTTGGACTTTTGGTTCTTTGACCTGCTGCCTGGGAGGCCCCCTCCTGAACCCACAGTTCTTTGGGGCGTGAATGAGTCCTAAAGATTTTCCATTGCAGTAAATCATCCTCAGAAGAACCTGTAATCACTTTATAGTGCAGATTATCGAACACCAGTTCATTCATGAACCAAAATCTGGACTTGTCCAGCAGGATGTCCCCCTTGCCTAACCGGATGAGTGATCAGCAGAGAGGTCACAGTAGGCAGGATCATGACATTGACTGGCATTCGAAAACCATACCCGGTGGTAGAAGGGGTCGGGGATGTGTGGACCAAACCCCGTGGGAACTCTGACCCCACTGGATGGCTTAGGAGGGCTGTTGGAGACACTACAAGCTGTGGGATGTGCTAAGCTGACCCAGAACAACCACTGGCATGCTCAGTACTGGCCGGGAAGTGGCCTAGTTGGGGAGCTAGGGGAAGGCCCTGGCTGGGTGGAGTTTCCCAATAAGGGGCACAGGAGCTGGAAGGGGGCAGAGTTCTGACCGGGTCACAGTTGTAATGTCCCTTGGCATAAGTGCCGATTGGGACAAGCCGCACCGTGCCAGGTTAGACCGCAGCACAGTTTGGTGCTCCAGAGGACCAGGGTGGATGAGGGACGGATTCGGCCAGGTTTCCACCCCAAATGAGCCATATATGAGCTATATGTGGGTATGGACGAGCCGTGGCTGGGCTGAAACTTCGAACCGCAGGAACCAGAACAGGTTGAAGACCAGTTAAGAATGGCCGCTGCTTGTGCTGGGGCAAGAGATGGAATGAGTGGTGCTGGCCCATGGACCTGCTTGTATGCGCAAAACATGACTCCAGGAGGGGTCTGATGGAGGAACCTGAACAGTTCCTCTGACAGGACACTGACCCTACAAATAAGCGCAGGAAGCATGGAGGAAAACAACCCAGAAGAGGCTATGGAAAGTGTCCCACTGGCATACATCTGGCTCGGGTTGAGGGCGGACCTGGCTGAGTCGGTTCGCGTCATCCACTGGCAAGTCTGAGCGCTGGAGCTGTGTGGGGTTCTGGCCAGGTTCGGTTGCGATAAACATGGTACACAACACAAAATGCCAAGGCGAGGCTGCCTGTGCCTGTTAGGAACGCAGCACCCAACCAGCACACATCCCACTGGTTTAGGTGAGGGTCGAGTGTGTGATGGGCAGAGCCAGGATGGACTGCAATACTCATTGGTTCCGGTGGAGGTCAGGGCTGAGAATAGAACCAACCCAGGGGTTGCAACCACCAGCTGATGGGGTGACAGACTGAGTCGAGCACTGTGCTTGCTAATACATATAGGAACCTGATATGGGAACACCTCAAAGTCTCTTTGGGGATCCCTTCAATCAAAATGGAGGAAACAGAACATTAACCAAGAAAAGATGGAAGATGGAGTAGATCAACCAACCACCTCAGCTATATGTTGACAGCGAAACACTGGGCAAGGGGAGACTCTATGATGAACTATGTCAATCAGTGGACTCTGCACCTGCCTCATTGTACCTGGATTGCTGCTGATGGTATGTTGGAGCTTTTGACGGAGCGGGATGATACTCTGCTGGCTCTGCCTTCAGACCAGAGGGGGTCTCCCTGAGAAGGTGTTGAACTTGACTGGACAATGGGACGCTGGACTATATGTTTGTTATATGCTGGCAATGAGGGAATCCCAAATGAACTTGAGGTGTGGTTATACAACGGGGTGGAGGAATCCACCATGGGGGGAGGGTTTGGGGAGGGGTGGGGAAAATCCCAGTACCTATGAAACTGTCACGTAATACAATGTAATTAATGTATAAATTAATTCAAAAATGCAATAAAAATATTAAAAAAAAGAATAATCCTCCTAACATACAAAGGGCACGCCTCTCACCTGCAAGAGTGACAGCCCAGTCTACCTTCTTTTTTTTGTTTAAATGAGGTACCACCTAACGCCAGTAAGAATGGCTCACATACAAAAAACCACCAACAACACTTGCTGGTGAGGATGTGGAGAAAAGGGAACCCTACTCCACTGCTGGTGGGACTGCAGGTTGGTACAGCCTCTATCGAACTCAGTATGGAGAACACTCAAACAACTGAAAATCTGCATACCACAGTAACACTCCTGCATACCACAATAGCACTCCTAGGAGTATACTCAAAACACCTTTTACACGAGAAACCAACATGCACCCCTATGTTCATAGCAGCACAGTCAATAATTGCAAAAATTTGGAAGCAACTGAAATGCCCATCAACAGAAGACTGAATAAGAAAGCTCTGGTTCATTTACTCCATGGAATACTACTCAGCTATCAAAAAAAAAAAATGAAATTCAGTTCTTTGTGGCCAAATGGGTCCAATTAGAAACCAATTTGTTAAGGGAAATGATCAATCCCAAAGGGTTAAATACCACATGTTTGCCTGAATTTAAGATAAAATGATGTCAATCTGAAAAATAGTACCTGTAAATTTAATATTATTTCAACCTCAGATAGCCTGTATCAAATGCAGTGATATTGTGATGTAACCAGTGAACCAACAGCCAATGTGAGTCAGACTGCTTATGACCTACATCAAAGAATTGTAAAACATATTGTAATTTTAAGACACTATGCTACTCGGAAATGGGGCGAAGGGCAGAGAAGTCTTCCATCTCCTTAGAGTATGTGAGGATGATGTGAAGTATAACCTATCAGGAACGAAACAGGTAACTCATAGACAACAGACTCGAATCAACATTAGACAATAGTAAAATTACAAAGACATATCAGGGGGTCAAGTCCGATCCTGACAACCTCTTAACAGGAGGTCATATGCACAGAGCGTGGGGGGGGGACCCCAAAGTGGAGCAGGGGGACAGGAGGAGGCTTGTATCCCAACCCTGGAGACCCCTGGATCTACACGAAGGACTATTAGTATGGGCACCAAGGACTAAATTCCAACTGCCAGAGAGACCACTGGGAATTGGAGTGCCTTCAGAGGCCGAGGACTCTGAGGTCACTCACCCTCATTGGGAGCTACCGCATGGGATGGAAGAAGCCCAAATCCTTCCTCGCAGGATCCAAGGTCATCGGAACATCAACCAGGAGCCCTGAGTGGTCCGTAGGCACAGAAGAACAGCAAACTTCCTTTGGGACTAAGGAGAGGAGCTTTCTCTGGTCCTTACTTAGTTCCAATTTTGGATCCCCACCCTCTGGCAATGACCATCAGGGTCACTCTGGAGCCCCTCACAAACAAACAAACAAACAAACAAAAACAAAATCAGAATAGACAGAGAATAAGGAAAGCTTAGAACCAGACAGGAAACTTGTCAGTGTGGATTCACATATACCTTACTAGGTAGGACACAGAGATTAGATACTCCTCACTGGCGAATGGAAGATTTCTCTGCACACCCCTCCTAAAATAGTTCTACACCTCAACTGTTGACATATGCCTTGCTAGAGTTATAAGCCAGTTTAAACTACCCTAAAATCTGCCAGGTTCAGTAAAATTATGCTTCAATGCTGTGGACTGCTAAATACTAAAATGAGGATAGACACGAGACAGCTGAATAGTACCCTATAGCCATTTTAAGGTGTATAGAAGCTGGTTGTATATAAACTAAAATCAAAATGTCAATGAAGCAGTCACAGGATGTGGTTAAGAACTTGTATCTTGTAACATATTGGTTACTCAATACCATGACAATTAATTCCATAATGTTGTAAATTGTTGTTGATGTTAAGTTGGGGCTTTTGATTGATCAGGATGATATTCTGCCAGCTCTACCTTCAGACCAGAGATGATCTCCCCAGGAAACTGTTGAATGTATCTGGACAATTATATGCTGGACTCTTTGCTTGGTATATGCTTGCAATGAAAGAATCTCAACTGAATTTGATCTGTAATACTGCAACAAGGTGGGAGGGGAGGGGAAAGGTTTGGGGGAATCCCAGAGCCTATGAAACTGTGTCGCATAATCCAATGTAATTAATAAAAAAAGGTTTATTTATTTTCATTGAAAGGCAGATATACAGAGAGGAGGAGAGACAGAGAGGAACATCTTCCGTCCCATGATTCACTCCCCAAGTGACTGCAATGGCTGGTGCTGTGCTGATCTGAAGGCAGGAGCCAGGAACTTCCTCCAGCTCTCCCACACGGGTGCAGGGTCCCAAGGCTTTGGGCCATCCTTGACTGCTTTCCCAGGCCACACGCAGGGAGCTGAATGGGAAGTGGAGCTGCCGGGAATAGAACCGGCGACCATATGGAATCCCAGTGCATTCAAGGCGAGAACTTTAGCTGCTAGGCCACCGCGCTGGGCCCCAATCTAGCTTCCTAATCAGACTATCCAAGGGCAGGTCCCTGAGCTGCAAGCACCTGGGTTTCATGACAGCCCCCCCAGTTCACCATCCCGGGTAATTCTGCTGGAAGGTTTTTGCTTGTTTTTCTGATATATTTTAATCTCTGGTAAGTGACATTTTCAACCCAGGGAGCACATTAGAAAGCACAGCGGGGGTCTCTTTCATGAGCCAGTGCCCACTCCCCACTCCTAGCACTTTCTCCTGTGACAGAGATTTTGTGTCACCACTCTAAAGGGAAAATGTCTTCAATGACTTTTGTAACTCTAGGTGTGGTTCCTGGACAAGTCACATCAGCATCACCTTGTGAGAAACGCAGGACATTAGGCCCAGCCCAAGGGTCATGAATTAACAGCTGTTGCATAGTAAAACCTTCAGTCTTACAGACTGAGAAGCATTATCTCAAGTTGGAGCAGGCAGAAATGTGTGACTTGAAAATGCATTTTTAATAGTTATTTGGGTTCCAGCATGGTAGCCTAGTGGCTAGAGTCCCTGCCTTGCATGCACTGGAATCCCATGTGAACACTGGTTTGTGTTCCAGCTGCTCTGCTTCCCTTCTAATTGCCTGCTTGTGGCCTAGGAGGGCAGTAGCCTTAGGACCCTGCACCCATGTCCGGAGGAAGTTTCTGGCTTCTGGCTTTGGATCAGCTCAGCTCTGGCCACTGTGGCCATTTGGGAAATGGACCAGCGTACGGGAGATCTTTCTCTCTGTCCCTGATTCTCTCTATATATCTGCCTTTCCAATAAAAATAAATAAATCCTTAAAAAGCTATTTGAAGAATATTTAGTAGCTATTTGATAGCTGTATTTTGTAGCTGTGTATTTTTGAAGATGGCATTAGTGACACACAATTCACATACTGAACAATTCACCCATTGACAGTTTGTGACCTATGGCCTTAATTTATTCAGAGTTCTGCAATGATCACCACAATCAATGTTAAAAGACTTTCATTACCCCTAAAAGAAACCCTTCACCCAGGGCTGTCATTCTTCATTTTTCCTTAACCAGCTATTCTTTTGGAACTAGGAATTTACTTTCTGTTCATATGGATTTGTGTGTTCTGAACATTTCATATAAATGCAATTGTACAATTTGTGGCCCTTTGTTACTGGCTTTTCTTGTTAAGTATGACATTTTTAAGTTCAACCATGTCGCATGTGTGTATGTGTCAGCATGTAGGTATCAGCCCTTTGTTCTTTTTATGCTTACATGACATTGTATGGCATGGGATTAAATCACATCTTATTTATCTTTCCATTAGTTACTGTATATTTTGGATTCTTTCTACTCTTTGGCCATTGCGAATAATGCTGCCATGAACACTTATGTTCACATTTGGTGTGGGCGTATGCTTTCAGTTCTCTTGTGCATATATCTGGGAGTGAACTACTGAGTCATTTCATAACTCTACATTTAACATTTTGAAAAACTATCAAGTGGTTTTCCAAAGTAATAATACCACTTTACAGTCTCACCAGCAACACATGAGGCTTTCAAGTTCTTCAAATTGAAGTCTAGTCATATCAGAAGGGCCCTTGAGTCTCCAGGAATAAGAAGTAGGTAGCAAAGTTGTAAATGAAAGTCATATGCAAACACAAAAAATTCTAAGTAGCTAAGGAAATCATGTACAAAAGAACAGAGCTGGGACCATCACATTACCTGATTCTACCATGGTTGTAGTATCTGAAACAGCAGAGTACTAGCATAAACATTAATCAATGGAACAGAAAAGGGGTCCCAGAAATGCACACAGACAAGTGTGGTGCATTGAGTTTTGACGCAGGTGTCAAGAATACACCGTGGGAAAAAGAGAGCCTCTTCAATTGATAGTGTTGTGAAAACTAGACGCCCACATACAGAAGGATTAAATTGGATTCTTCATATCACACACAAAACCAACTGACAATCGACTAAAGCCTTAAATATAAAATCTAAATCTATAACATTACTTAGAAGAAAACTAACACTGGTGTGATCAATGGTTTATTTTTTCTTTTTTGAATTTGACACTAAAAACACAGGTAGCAAAGTTGAAATAATAGATGGATTGTAGCCACCTAAAATGTTTTACCAGCAAAGGAAGCAGCACAAAGAGACGGCTGAAGACTGGGATAAAATGCTTGCAAGGCATATGTCTGATTAGAAGTTAATATCCAAAATATAGAATGAACACAAGAAGTCAAGAGTAAGAAAATCAATAAAATAATCCAGGTTTACAAAGGGGCAATGATCTGAATGGACAGTGCTCAAAATTGTTCATGGTACAAATGGCTAAGATATGCATGAAAAAAAATGCTCAGCACCACTAATCATTAGGAAAATGCAAATTAAAACCACAGTGAGATTGTCACCTCACACCTGTCAGAATGCCTATTACCCAAAAGACAAAAGAGAACAAGAATTGGTGAGGAAGTGGAGAAAAGGAGACCCTTGCATACTATTGGCTAGAATATAAATTAGTACAGTCAGTATGGTGTACAGTATGGAAGTTGCTTTAAAAACTAAAACAAAAAACCCAAAATCCAAACCTAAAAAATGACTGTGTGACCCAGCAATCCTATTGGTGCGTTATCTAACCAAAAGATTTGAAGAGACGTCTGTTTTCTCATATTCATGGAAGCACCATTCACTATGACCAAGTATTAGAATCAACCTTAAGTACCCATCAACAGTCAGATGCTTCAGGAAAATGTGATGTATCTGCACCATGGAAAACTGTTCAGCTTTAAAAAGGAAGGAATTTCTGTCATTTGTTGCAACATGGATGGAATTAGAGTCTGTTAATGCCTAGTGAAATAAGCTAGGCAGAGAAACAAATGTGGCATGCTCTCATATGTACATCTAAAACAACAATCCACAGAGGCACAGAGTAGAATAGTGATTTCAGAGGCTGAGAGATGAAGGTATGGGAAGCTAGTGATGAAAGAATAGAGTCTCAACTAGCAGGAAGAGAAAGTGGTTCTTATGCATTTTATTGAACAGTATGGTAAACAGAATTAACAGTGTGTTGTACATTTCAAAACTACTAAAAGAATAAATTTCAAATAGCCTCACTATAAGCATGATTAGTAGTTGAGGTCATGGCTATGTTGATGAGCTTGGTTAATTTGTTCCACGCTGCCTTAATAAACTACAATATCACATTGTATGCCATAAATATTATAAAATATCAACTTGTGATAAAACTAAAGAATGGAACACTCATCTATTGCTGTTGGGAGTGAAATTTTAGAAACCAACGTGGCAGTTTCCTATATACACTTAGAACACAGACTTACAATGGAATCCTGCAGTGCCAGACCCACGTATTAGCCTAAGTTAAAAAAAAATGCCTTCTATTCACACAAACAACTGTAGGCAAATATTTACAGTAGCTTTATTAATAGTTGCCCCCAACTGGAAATAACCTAAATTTCCTTCAACTAGAGAGTGAATAAATGGCCTGTGATGTATTCATACAGTGAGAAGGAATGAACCAATGACGGACCCAGCAAGGCAGATGAAGCTCATAAGCTTCACGCTGAGTGAAGGCAGGCAGATTTAAAAGGTTGCATGCAAGACACTCGCTATGGTCTTCTTGAAGGACGAGACTGCCAAGGGAAGGAAGGGAAGATAGCAGTGGCTGCCAGATTTAGCCCTGTGTGGAATGCCTGACAACCAGGGACAGCCACCTTTTTGAAGCCTTGGCACTTCACTGCATCTTATGGTACTGAAGGCTACAGAATTGTGCAGTGATTAAAACTGGCAAAACTATTCTTTAAGAAAAAAAATTGTACTAGATATCCCTTAAAAACAAACTGAAAAGGAGCCATCGATGGCTTTGTAGTGTTACTAGAATCTATTTGCAGCTGGAATACTTGTTATCTTCTTGCCCCTGAATTGCACAGGGTGCACTGGTCTGGCTCTGACACTTTCTGACCCATTTTTGCCCTTTGCTCTTTTCTTTGCCTACTGTGCTGAGTTCATCGTGTGAACCATTTCAGATGGATGATGTTGCAGCGCTGTTCTAGAGTGAATCTTTAGCAACAGTTTGTACTGGACCTGTGATCCTAGAGCCAGGAAGCTACTACTTCTGTTGCTGCCTTAGATTGAGGGGCCCATTGTGGCCGCTGTCCCAGGCTTTCCAGTGGCTCTTGAGTGCAGCATAGTAGTGCCCCACCTGCTGGCACATGCCTTTGAATTCTCTGATCCTGTCTAGACCCCTATTTAGTAACCACTCATTGCCCAAGGGGCTAAAGGAACTTGCTCATCCATTTTCTGTCTTCCTAGCATACCAGTATTCTTCCTGTCATCCCTGACAGATGATTGGAGCTTCAGAGACATTCCATGACATTCTCTGAAGACCAAAAACCAGCACTTCTCTCTCAGATCTTTCCGAACCTCTCCAATAATGCTTCCATATTGCCTCCAACCATCCCATGGGGCTTCTGCAGACTCCACTGGCAATGGCCAGCTGTGTAACACACTCCCTTAGGTAATCATACTTTGCTTAGCTGAGAAGCATGTCAATTAGGTAGTTTCACTGTGATAACATCAAAGTGTACTTACACAAAGTTATGCAGCAGAGCCTACTACACACCTAATATCCGTAAGTAGATGTGTTGTGCTTTAAAACAACTGTCAGGCAGAAAGTTTATGTACACCGACTTAACCACCAACACACAATGACATTGCAATGGCTATGGTGTCACTTGGTAATTTTTCTGCTCCATTCTAAATGTGTGTGACTGTCATGGCAATGTGGCCCTTGCTAGGTGGTGCATGACTGGAATTGTCTTGCTTGTTTCTCAGACTCCCTTTTCTTTATTCTCTCAATCTTACCTCCTGGAGATTTCATTGCCCTAGAAAGTATTACTACCTAAGCTCTCACTGAGAATACTTTCTAGGAGTTCAGCCAGATTCCCCACTAGGCTCTAGCCATACTTGATTTCTTCATGCTCCTAGCAAGAGGTAGGAGTTTGTCTTTCCCAACTGGAGCCTTTGTGATATTTCTTCTCTGCTGGTCTCTCTCCCCCCAAGTCCCATTTTTATCACTGTTGATCAGTTCTTGACAGAAGCCCAACACATGTGATACATCTTGCGTGTGTTCCACCTGTCCATCTGCGCATTGATTTTCTCTTTCATTGAATGAGGTACCCTGTAGGAACATGAATCTTGCTTGGGTTGTGTAATTCTGTATTCTCAGAGTCTGGAGCATGGACAAGCACATGGGAGGAAGCTCTTAGGAAATAGTTTTGAGTGAATGAAAAATACTTCCCATTGTTGGACTATTGAGCCCCAGATATATGTACTCAAAATGTGTTCCCTTGATAAAATGTACTATTTGGTTCCCAAAGTTGAGCAGATGAGATGGTCAAGTTTGGCTACAGGCTTATAGTCAGTTGTCTCAATAACACATATTAAAAAATATATTTTAAAACAAGGCCCATTATTCAGGCATATATCTTTTTTCTAATTATTTTATTTTAATAATCTTTACTTAGTTGATTAGGGAACAATGGGTCAAGGGTTACAGGAAAGTGGGTAAGATGATTGTTTCTACATTATTATTATTTTTTCGGTATCTGGAATAAGGGGGGAGATAAAAGGAGAAGCCCCACCCAGCCTCCCACCCATCCCAGGTCCTGATGTGGGGCGTGCTCCGAGGGTCCTGCTCAAGTGGTTTTGATAGTTCAACAGTTCTTAATTGCCAGGCATATGTCTTTGTACTACTGAATTAGGCAAAGCTTTTTCAATATGAAGCCAAGAGTTTAAACAATGAAAGGAAATAGGGAAATTTTATGTTTCATCGAAGGTTAAAACGTTTGTGCTTGAAAGAATACCACCAAGAAGATGGGGAAAAAATAGCCCATAGAATGAAGAAGATATTGAGAAATCATACGTATTTGATAAGGGACTTATCCTTACAAAAAAGCATGGGAAAAAATTCCTTTGCTTGTATAGTAAAAAGATAAATAATTGAAAATAAAGCATCCAAGTGCACATTTCTCAAGGAGAAATATAAGTGGCCAACAAATACCTATTGATCAGTAGTATCAGCTGCTGCAAAAATGTAGATTAAAGCCATAATAAACTACCACTTCACACCTACAAGGTTGGCAGGACTGCTTTTTAAGGTAAAGAGAAAGTATTGGTCAAGATGTGGAGAAACCAGAACCCTCAAGCACAGCTAGGGGAAAGGTCAACTGGTACAGCTGCTTTGGAAAATGCTGTAAGCTAAAAACAAAGCTACCTTGGCACCTGGCAGTTCCATTGCCAAGAGAAATGAAACAGTGGAACTTTGGTGTTTACAGCAGCATGATGCTGCCTGAGAAGTAGAAACAAATATCCATCAACTGTTGGGTAAACATGTGATATACCATTGGATGTTACTGGTTTCCAAGGAGGAGTGAGGTACTGACACATGCTATAACATGTGAGAGCCTTGAAAACGTGAGTGAAAAAAGCCAGTCCTAAGGTACGGGGTTTCCTTCTACGGTGATGAAAGTCAATGCTAAAAGGGACTGACATGTGATCATGGTTAGACAGCTCTGTGAATACACTAAGAATATCAAACTGCAGAGTTTAAACAAGTGCATAATATCATGCATGTGAATTACATATTATAATTCTTTTAAAAGTAGAGACTACAAAAGTAAAATGGCAAAGTAGATACCAAGGATGTTAAAATCACCCCTGTCTGGGGAGGGGTCCTCATCCCTTCATCTACAATGGATGAACTCAAGACCCTAGGGGGCATTTTGTGGTATTACGATCTGTTCCTCCTTGGCTTCTAGAGTGTGTAAGATACTTTTTAAATTAACGACTAGTATTTTAAAATTAGAAGGGCTGACACTCAACGTTGGGCTTTGGCTTCTCTGGAAAAGCAAAAACAACCCAAACCAAAATAAAATAAAATGAAGGAATTCCAATTGGGATGGCCACCCTGGTCCTAGTTCCCACATGGAAAATGAGGCTGTGTTTGCTTCCTGTTGCTATAACACAGAACCTGAGACTGGCTCATGTGTAAAGAAAAGGGGGTTTGTTTTGGCTTAGGGTTCTGGAAGCTTGAAAGTCCAAGCTTAGGCAACAGCACTTGGTGAGGGCCATGTGCTGCTGCTTTAGCTCACAGTGGGAAGCCCGGAAGGGCAGGCAGAAACCTGGGAAAGAGACAAAGCTTCATGACTCCTTTGGTTTTTAGCAACCTGGCACCTGCTTACCTCCTGGAGAAAGGCATCAATCCACCCCTGAGCCCTTCAGCGCCCAGTAGTGCTCACCAGGCCGGGTTAGGCCTGCTGCCCAAAGGAGTACTAGCAGTGGGGGAGACTAGCAGTGACCTCTCCAGCCCACCTCTGTAACACATGCCCCCAACAACCTTTGGGGGGCACCTACTCAGACCTTCTCTAGCATCAAAGCTTCCTGGTTCAAGTTCCTGTGTCCCCCCACTCCCTGCCGCCACCCCCTGCCGCCCCAGCTCTCCTGAGGACTGTTTCATCCATGTGGTGGCTTCCAGTTGGAAGATGCAGCCCATCAGCATCTCTGGGTGCTGTGTAAACAGCACTCATACAATGCTGCGACCCTGAACAGTGCAGTGAAATCAGAATCTATGGGGATGAGGCCCAGGTCTAATGTCTAAAACATACACATGCATACACACCCCACAAAACCAAAGAATCAAAATCCCCGGGAGATTGAGTTGTGTGTCCAGGTAGGCAAGGCACCAAGCTCATATGCTGTAGCTTTTGCTGTCTGATAATATCTGTCATATAATTTTTGTTTTCCAGGGAGATGGCCCAGGGAAGGGGTTGACGAGCAGAAGTTACAATCGCTTTTCAAGAGGTTAAATGTGGCAGACACGGCAAGACAGCAACCCATGCTGGCCACCAGCAGGCACTCAGTGTGTAGTGGCTGAGTGGAAAGGCAAGGCATTTGCTTCTCATCACCCCCATGTCAAGGTGAAAGTGCCACATTCAGCTGTGGGCAGTGGGAGGGAAAGGGGTCCTTCTCCCTCTCCCTGCGGGGTCTGCAGACTCTGGGAGGGGAAGCGCTTGATAGACCAGAACAGTGAGGACCAGAGGAAGCTGTGGAAGAAAGAGGCTTTTGCCTTTAACTTCATTGGCGAGAGTGGGATGGGGGTAGTGTGTGTGTGTGGGGGGGGGTCCGGGATCTGGAGGGAGAGGGAAGCCCATCAACCCTGCCACAGAGAGGCTCTTGGTTGGTCTTCCCACAACCCCAACAGACTTGGAAAGCACTCGGGTAATCTGACATAAAGCCTGGGCTGGGGCTGGAAGCTCAACCGGCTGGCTCCTGCACCACGGCAAGGTGGGGCACCCACAGCACCTGTAAACTGCACATCTTGGCTACCTAGCCTCCTGCACCCTGGGTGTCCAGTCCTGCCTAGTTAGGGGTGGAGGGTGTGCTACCTGCGGAGCCTCCGTGGGGAGGGGGCAATGGCGAGCAGCGACCATGGCTGGGGGCGGCAGGCGGTGGTGCTGTCCTGGGGGAGGCGGGCGGGGAGGGGTGGGGAAGGCGCTGCTGCTGTGGCCGCTGCTGCTGTGCCTGCAGCGACACAGACGCTGGAGCGGCCGACGCGGTGAGTCGCAGCGCGCTTCCCTCCGCCTGAATCGGGTTAGAGTGACGGCCGGGAAGGGTGCACTGGGGGCGGCTGCACAGGGTGGGGTGGGGAGTCACTGCTGGGGGAGAGGGGCACGTAGATTCGGAGCAGATTCGTGTGCTTCCTGCGCGGGCACGGTGGGCGCGAGCAGCGCCTGGGGCTGGCCACCTGGTGCCGGTGGAGTCCTTCTCTCCCGGGTGCAGTTCACCCTGGCAAGTCCCATATCTGACTGTTCCACCCCTGAATGCGTAGGAGGGAAAATACAAGAAAATGAAAGCCGGGAGGACGGGTGCCCCAACGGCCCCAGCAACTTTCTCAAGGAGCGCTGGGGTCGGAAGGGGGCGTTGCTGAGCCCGGTGGTCCCGGGCCAACCGAAGCTATCCCTTCTGTGGGGTTGAGGTTGGGGATCGTGGGCACCCACTAGGACTCAGGCCTGGGGACCCGGCCCAAAGTGTCCCCACCTTCTGTTCTGGGACACCGTGGGGGAGGGGGCTTGGAGAGCACTGAGCAGGCACTGGTTTAACCTGGCTGGGGTAGATGACCTATGCTTTCTACTTGAGTGATCTGTGGCTCCCGCCCTCCGGGGGCTTGGTAGGGGTGTGCTGGGGAGATGTGTTTGGGTGTTTTTCAGTGCATACCGAAGTATTTTTAGCTCCGCGAGAAGCAGGATGTGCAAAGTGGGTTGTATCAGCCCGGGAGGGGCAGGAGGTCTCCCTGTGTGCGCAGGAAATAGTACACAAGTTTTTCGCTGCAGATGCCTGCTGGAACTTCGCTTGTTGCAACAGGGCGAGCCGCTCCGCCAGGCGGTCTGCGGATCTCCTCCCCTGGCCGGCATGGGTTCTTCCTGCGAGTGGGTTGGGAAGCCACCGCCAAGGGAGGCCGTTAGCCCGATGCCGTGGCTGTTGCTTTTTCCTGCCAAGGAACGAACACACACACACACACACACACACACACACACACACACACACATATCACACGGGCTTGCTCCCAGTCCCCCCCCCCCCCCCCCCGGGGTGAATTCCTTTGGGAGTAACAGACCCAAGCCCCTGAGAATTAGCAAGGACAGGGTCACCAAATCGGGAGGGTGTGGGTGGGTGGGGAGTGGGGGGTGGTGCCGAGACACCCCTGGCAAGGCCCTAGAGGTGTTTCAATCCGTTGGGGGAGATGCCTATATTTCATGTCGCAAGGCAGAGATGCAAGGGCTGTGAAGGGGGAGGGGTGGGAGTGTGGTGGTGGGAACTGGGGAAGAAGTGGAGCCTCAGAGGACGAGGTCCAGGAGACTAAAAACATAAGGTATACAAGCCACATCCCTACACCTTGCCCTGGAGGCGAAACAAGTGAGTTGCTTCCCTGAGGGTACCAAGCAGCACCCTGTGTCTTTAGAAAGTGCTGCTGGAGCCAGAGCCTTTCTTCTTACTCTTTCCGTGTTTATCTGAAAGGCAGCCAGATGGGAACAGACAGAGCTATCTTCGGCCTGCTGGTGTTTTCTGTCCACTGGGTCCCTTCCAGATGTCCACAACAGCCAACAGCCGAGGCCGTGCCCGGCTGAACTGAGGAGCCTGGAGCTCCATCTGGGTCTCCCCAAAAGACAGCAGGGATTCAAGGGCTTGAGTCATTGCCTGCCATCAACAAGGATGCGGGTGCGCACAAGCCAGAACATGAAACCACAAGCTGAGCTAGGGCTCGAACCCTGATCCTCTGCATGGGATGCATGTGTGTGAGTCTCTGCACCAAGCACCGGATCTCTTTGTTGCTGTGTTTGCTCGGCCCCCTTTTTTTGGTCAACTCCTGCCGTAAGCAGCTCAGTTTTGGCTCCGGTTGCCGTCCACAAGGCTCATGGCTCCTGTCATCTCTTCTAGTATTTGGACACTTGCTCTGCCCACAGAAATTTGTGCCAGTCATTCTGAGTTTCCTGTGGCATTCAGGACCATCCAGACTCCTAGGATGTTTTTGGTCCCGCCGTTACTTCCTCATCCGCCTGTTCTCCTATTGCTGCCTGTTGGCTCTGAGCTTCTGTTATCTCCTCACCCTGTCTGGTCTGTTCACCTCCCCTGCATTTGTCCTTGCTCAGCAACAGTAACGCCATTGCCAACAGGCCCCTTTGCTGCCCCTGCCTGCGAACCTGGTTGCCTTTGCTTCATGGGATCCCGCACATATATCCCTCTGCATTGCCATCTGTCAATCATACACCTTTCCAGTGCTTTGGGGGATGGGGTCTATTGTAGGTAAATCTTTGTTAAGTGACTAACTGATTGTCATTTAGTGTTCTGTCCTTTTCACTAAAGCCAGAATCAGACATGAAGATATAAATGAACACTAAGTGAACTTTATGTACAACCCTGGACAATAAACAACTGGGGGAAAGTACTAAGGCCTCCAGAGTTGGCCAGAAGTAATGTGGCTCCACTTTTCTGGAAACAAATGCCAAGATGTTCCTTTAATTGTGCTGGGAGGACTAACAACAGAGACATGGAATGACTGGGACCTGTCTCCTTCCTACCCTTGCAAAAAGGCATTGCAGGCTTGGCAGTGGGTGATGGAGGAACCACTCTGTGAAGGGGTTGGTGCCATGCATCTGGTTCTGCAAGCAGAGGTGATGGTCTCTAGCTTGCAGGCTTTGTAGTCCTGACATCTCCCTTGTTGGCGTGACGGCATGGGGACCTCAGCTTGCCTGGGATTGGCACTGTGAGAGCAGGCAATTGGTTATCAACAGGGCACCCGGCTGATGCCCAGGCTATGTGGTGGATTCTTTCTCTGGGTACCTTTCTACCTCAGGCAGAGTCCCTACAGTGTGCCTGGGCTCCAGGGGCTCTGCAGAGAGGCCAAGCAGGTGCCCGGTTCCTGCGTGTCGCAGCCACATGCAGGCTCTAGAGCAGGTTTTCTTGTTTCGTTTCATTTATTGAAAACCTTTGTTTCAATGGAGATGAAACGCTCCAAAGTTATGACAGGGAACATGCTTAAAGAACTACCTAATTCTTTATTGAAAAAAATGTTGACTGCTGTGCTAGAGCTCAAATTGGTTTCCATTTTACTTGCCTTGATTGATTGATTGATGGTTGCTGCCCCCAAAGCTGGGTTGTACAGGACACCTAGGCTGGGTCCAGGCTCAGGAAAAGAGTTCTGTGAGCAATTAGTGATGTCTGCCAGGGGTTGAGATTGAGATGTTCTGGAAGGCAGATGTTGTTATCCTAGAGTGTTGCTGAAACTGGGGACAGAGTACATGAGTTACAAGTGTCCCCAGAAGAAGGCAAGACATTTCCACTGGTGCAATAGGCTGTTACATTGGTTAGTTTAATTATTGGCATCTACTGAGTCCATAATATGTACCTCTACTTTTTATGGGGTACCTCTTGGTTTTTGTAATAATGTATTTTAGAGAATTCTTGTTTGATAATATTCAGCTCTATTACAAATGTCAGCAGCTCCCAAGTGGAAACTGCTTTAGCCCAAAAGGAATTTTGTTTTCATTCTAACTCCTTAGCGCAAAAGATTACATGTATAGTACACCTTATTCCAGGCTTAGGCAGGCATTGTTAAAGGGACCTGATTTCTCTCCCATCCTTTTCTTTCATTGGAGGTCGGGGAGCTGGTTGCTTTCTGGGGCTTGGCACTAGTTTTAGACTCCATGTCATTGGAGGATACTTAGAAGAGCTCTAGATTTAATACAGTTGGGGCTTTTGATGCAGGTTAGTCTTGAACCTGGCAGTTATTTGTGGTGGCTTGCTTGGTGCTCATTATTCTTGCCAGGGGCTTGGGTCACTGTCTGTGGCCAAATGTCTCCTATTAGGAGGTCCCAGCTTCGTCATGGGTTACAGTCCTCAGAAAGCCATGGAAAAGGAGGGCAATGCGTCATCTTCAGCGCAAAAAAAAAAAAAAAAAATGGCTTGCCTTGTCATTGGGAAGTGGGGCTCTTGGTTGCATATCAGCAGATGTTGCCTGTAGGGCTGTCAGCACTCCCATTTCTCAGATTAAGGGCAGCCGCAGGCTCAGCCAGAAACACTCAAGGACCATGCCCAAGGTTGCCTGGCTGGTAAACAGGGGAGTTCTGATTGGAAATTTCCAACCTCTGCATCCTAGGGCTTATTGTGAATCACATAAAGTGAGTTTTAGTGGGAAGCTCTATTGTGTTTCTGAACACATAGCTTAATAACTTCAAGAAATGCAAATTACTATGAAATGCAAAAAGGAGGAATTAGACCCTTCTAGCTGAATTTTGGGGGGCAGTTTCTACACTCAGTACTGTATTAGGTTCTAGATACATGGGCTGCGCAAGATCTCATACCCTGTCTTTAAGGAGTTGATGTGGGGAACAGGTTAGCTAGAATGTGAAGTCTAGGGGATGTTCAAGGAGCTGAAACGATGACTTTCCATTTTATTCACTGATGTAACCCTAGTACAGTGCTACTGATAGGACAGAACAACTGTGTTTCTTGGGCACATGTAAGGATGTGGTTAAATATGTACAACATAAAATTGACCATTTCAATCATGTTTAAAGTGTAGCATTCAGCGGTGCAAAGTATATTCATGTTATTGTGCAGCCATCAGCTTTTTGTTGCTGTCACTGCAATACCTGAGAAGCTACTTAGGAAGGAAAAAGGTTTTCTTTCAGTTCATGGTTTCGAAGGTTCACAGTCCAAGATCTCTTTGGTCTGCTGTCAGGTGAAGGCAGTGGGTGATAGAATGTAAGTGCTGGAGGAAGGATCGCTAGGCAAGTCAGGAAACAGGGAGAAAGCAGCTGGGTCCAACTCAGTTATTCGAACTGACTCTCCCTCAAGAACTACCCTGCTGGCATGTCATGCTTCCCAGCCCCAATGATTCTCAGACTTCCTACCGGGCCCACCTGATAAATGCTATAATTTGATCAACTTTCCACACTTAATCCATTACCCATTAACATTTATCCCTAAGGTTTAACAGAAGACCTTGTGGACCGAAAGCCCTTTTGGGAGTTTATCCACAGTAATACTCACACTATAGCAACTGCGTGATATCAGAATTTTTCTGTTTCCCAAATGAAACTTTGTACCCACCAAACATTAATTTCCCTTGCTCCTTGTCTCCCAGTCTCTGGAAAGCACATTTCTGACTCTGAATTTAACCACTCTGGGTACCTTATGGACATGGAACAATTAAGTATTTGTCTTCTTATTGCTAACTTATTTCACTTGGCTTGAAGCCTTTAGGGTTCATCCATGTGGTAGTGTTTGTCAGAATCTGCTCCCAGTTTTTGGTTAGGTGATAGGCACTGGCTATAGGGATCCTGTCTAATCATCTTTAGGCTTGTGTGAGTCATATTAGTGTGGACATAGGTGTACAGATCTATGTCCATGTTCCTGCTTTCCATTTACTTGGTATAAACCCAGAAGTGGACTTGTTACATCATATGGTGATTCTGTGTTTAATGTTTTGAACACAGTGGCACCATCACCCAGAAGCATTGAATGGGACTCCTGATTTCTCTGCCTCCTATTGAATACTTGCAATTTTGTTTAAAATAACAGTCACTGGAGCAGCTAAAGTGTTGAACCTGTGCTTGTTCTTGGGGGTAGGTTGAAACTGAATTATAAGGGGTTGTGGTCAAGGTGAGCTGCCATACTAGAGCATAGGGAGTCCTTGACTATCAGTGGCACCTGACAATTGTGTGATCATAAATATCTTGGTACCAGAGGGAGAGAGAGGAAGGAAGCAGTGGGGGATACAGGGCTATTTTAATTCTCCAGGTGGAAGAGAATCTGTTTTCCCACATTTATGTTTGAGCATCACATTTAATGGCATTGAACTTGGGAGGAACAGTAAACACAAGTAGAGATACAGTATGGTTGTGGATTCCTCAGTTAACTGTGTTTACAGTGCCATCAGTTAATTTTGATACAGCCTACAAGCAGATGCTGTGCTCCAAAGAAAACCAGAGTTTAATGCAGGGTTCATTAGCAAGGGTATGGGCAAGTTCAAGGAAACCAATCCAATGGGCTAGCAATGCATGGATGGCTTAAGAACCTGTTCTGAGATGATGGTGTCAGCGAGCAGCTTCTGAGGAGGCAAGCTGTATGGGAAGGTGGCCAGAGAAACTGTGGGCTTCAGGAGAGGCGTAAATCCACTGCCAAACTGGGACATGGGAGGGAGACATCTGCTGCTACTAGTGCCTTGCATTGGCCAAAGTCACCTGCAGGTAAAAAAGCTTGTCGATGTGCGGGCTACCTGTGGCCCACGAAGGGATGAGGAGCAACAGGTCAGGGGATGAGTACAGTATCTGACACAAGGGGGCACGATGCTTGTCCCCATTTTCCAGAATTACAAACCAAGGTAGCATGGGTCAATTTCTCTACCTGGCTTTTTTGTTTTACACTAATGAGGAGCTTTATTTTTGGTAAAGATGTCAATAAAGGCAAGCCTACATGTTTAAAGGTCTAGAGCCTCCAGTGTTTACTAACTTACTCCAAATGATGTCAGAATCGTGCCTTTACTTGTTTATTGATTGATCCATTCATTCATTTTTTGTTAAGATCTATTTATTTAGTGGAAAGGCAAATTTACAGAGAGAGAGATCTTCCATCTGCTGGTTCTCTCACCAAATGGCTGTAACAGCTGGAGCCAGGAGCTTCTCTTGGGTCTCTGATGCAGATGCAGGGTCCCAAGGCTTTGGGCCATCCTTTACTGCTTCCTCAAGCCATGATCAAGGAGCTGGATGGAAAGTGGAACAGCTGGGACATGAACTGGTGTCCATATGGAATCCTGATGCTTGCAAGGGGAGAATTCACTGATTGAGCCGTTGCACTGGGCCCATCCGTTCATTCTTTCATCCTTTTTTTTTTTTTTTTAACATATGTGTGATGTTCATGCCATGAGTATTTAAAATGAGTAGTTACACCCCAGGGAACGTGAGGCCTTGCATACTCTGTTCTGGCTGTATTGCACATGTTTTGCCAGTGTAGCCAGAAAGGCCAACAGCCTAGCAGGGTCTGGGTTTTGGAAGAGCTTTCTCCTTTCCTGATGTAACACGACTGTGTCCTCCCCTTTGTTCTGACCTCTTGCTACGATCAAAGAGCATGGTACACATGAGATGGATAGGCCTGCTACTTTTGTAACACATACACACACGCACAATTTTGCAGTAAACTTTTTTTAAAAAGCAAGCATTTATTATATACTTGAAAGGCAAAGTGACAGAGACAGAGTGGGAGAGGCATAAAAAGAGACCTTCCATTTGCTGGCTCACTCCACAGCCCAATAGCCAGTGATGGGCCAGGTTGAAAGTAAGAGCCTGATGCATCCTTGGAGTCTTCCACATGGGTGCAGGGGCCCAGGCTCTTGGACCATCTTCCTCTGCTTTCCCAGGTACATTAGCAGGGAACTGGATTGGAAGTGGAGCATCTGGAGCTCTGAAACAGGATGCTAGTGTCACAAGTGGCAGTTCAACCTGCCACAACAAACTTTTACGTAAGTAGAAGCACTCTCTAAAATAGTCATGAAAGTATAGTCAATACAAAAATTAGTAATTGTAGGCATATGTATGTGTGTGTGTTATGCATTTCCACATGGGCAGCCAGAAGGTTGGTTTACAACAGCATTAACTCACGCACGAGTCAGTGCTGGAGCTAAGAGGTTCCAGTAGCTTTCAGGTCACTAGGCTGTGGGAATTTTTCAGTTCCGTTGTTTTATGGGACCATCAGTGTCTGTGTGGCCTGTTGTTAACCAAATCATCGTCATGTGGCACATCACTGGGCTTGTTGGGGATGATGGTGAGCCTTGAAATACTTTTCCCATGTGTGAAACAGACGTAAATGGAATTTGTCTTTTTTTAGCTGAAGACTCTGGGGGTGTTGAGTTTACAGCCAGTTGCACAGATATTGAGACCCTGGGCTAGGTTAATAGGAGAGTGATGAAAAGAAGGAAAGTTTGCTCTCGGTCATGCTGGTTGTGACACAGGCATTGCTCCAGAGCTGGAGGGACACAGTGGACAATGTCTAGTGGAGTCAGGGTGCATCCCCCTCTGTGGCTGAGGGACTTCTGAGGGATATATGTTTCAGCTGGATCCTTGAGGCATCATTCAGGCAGAAGGGAGGATGCCTGCTGTGAAAATAAGCGGGCCACCCTGGAAAGAAGGTGAAGTTAAGGCCTCAGGGGAGAGATAGCGTCCTTGCTGGAGTTTGTTGCCTGTAGTCCCTGTAACCAAACACAGCAGCTTCCCACTGCAGCAGTGCATTGTGTTAGGGTTGTGAGGGCGAGAAGTCCCCCACGATGGAGGTGTTGGTGAGCTCCTTGCAGATGTTCTAGGGATAATTTGTTTCTTACCTGTTTCACCTGTTCCTAGGCTTGTGGTTGGTTACTCCAGGCTCTGCTGTAATCACATTGCCTTTGGTCTCTGTGTGTCTTGCAAATAAAGCCCTAGATCTTGGATGTGGGGCTCAAATGCATCATCCAGGATGATGTTTATGATAAGGGCCTTCAATGCATCTGCTAGGAACTTGTTTTTTTCCAAAATAAGGTTCTTAGGTTCTGAAGGTGGAGGCTTAGAAATGTTTTGGGTGAGCCACTATCTACTGTAGTGCCCAGGAGCTTATTTACGTGGAAGTACATTGAAGCCTTTATTCTCTGAGTTCCTATGACCTCAGATTTGAGTTGCAACCTAGATTATAGTCTCCCCAGCACCGTAGGGGTTGTACACATAAAACATTTTGTTCTTTTGACATTTTACTCTCACTTTGAATAGCAAAACCAACAAGGCTCTTAACATCTACTGTCTTTTATTATTGCAAGTGAGCCAAGGAAAGACAGCGTGGTCCTTGCCTTGGTGGGAAGTTTCCTGTGCTTCGCTTTGCCCCTAAAGGGAATGCATGGGATAAAGGGCAGTCCCTGGCCCCGGCTCTGGACTTCTCCCCTGGGACTTCCCCAAATGCTTTTGGAAATATCATTTTTTCCGAGGAAGGTTAAGGATGTTGCAGTTTTTCAGGAAAGAGAAATAGAAGCAGCCTACAATCAAGCATCCAGGCGCTCAGAAAGTGCTAGTTTAGATATACTGTTTGTGAATGGCACTTGCCTGTCCCTGAACTTTTTTTTTTTTAAGATTTATTTATTTTTATCAGAATGGCAGGTATACAGAGAGGAGGAGAGACAGAGAGGAAGATCACCCATCTGCTGATTCACTCCCTAAGTGGCCACAATGGCTGGAGCTGAGCAGATCTGTAGCCAGGAGCCAGGAGTCCCTTCTGGATCTTCCACAATGGGAAGTGGGGCCGCTGGAACCTAAACTGGTGCCCATGCGGGATCCCTGCATATGCAAGTGCCGGGCTCTGTTCCTAAACTTTTATTTGGGTATTGTCACTGCTGACTCAGTACACACTACTGACTCAGTACACACACAGTGAGGTTGTGGGGGTGGCATTGGCAATAACCTGGATAATGCAGTAACAATAGCCCATTGAATGTAGTGTATCAGGAGATTTCCCCCTATGGTGTCTGTCACTCTCTTTGGTCATCTGCACTGATGGCATTAATTAGGGACAAGCCCATACCCAGTGACACCATGCTGTGGAGAGGTAGTTCTACTTAAGGTCTGATTCTGGGAGCAGCCAATGGTGATTTTTCAGCCCCTTTTCAGCTTGATGTCAAAAGAGAAGGAAAGAAAGCAGGTAAGATGTAGCTCCCCTTTCTCCCTTTATACATGCTACTGTATCATTATTCTTCTGGTTAATTGGACACTGGGTTCTGAGGCTTGGAGCTTTGGATCTGGAACGCAGCTGCATATTTGGAATTTTATCTGCATTTGCTGGATGAAATGATCTGTCTTGTGGGGGACTGGCTGAATGCCGGGTATCTCCTGTTGATCCCTCTATGTTCCTGTGGCTTCCTTCTCCTCCTGCCCCCTGTGCCTTGAGAGATGATTTTGAGTACCAAGCTTCCATGGGCATCTTTGTTAGATGTGTGGAGGAAGAGTAGTGAAGGTGTTAATTTCCCTTATTCCCTGGACTGGGCCGTGTGTTGCAGACTGATGATGTCACAGTTCCTGCTAGATGTCCTTTCCAAATCAGTCACTCTCTTTGGATCCATTTAGCCTTCAGACCAACAAGTGATCGTGACATCCTGTCATTGCTAGCCTGGGACTTTTGGTCTGACTTCATTTCTTTCCTGAACTTTCTTCTACATTCTCAGCAACCTTTTTTGTACTGCTCCTCAGGCTCCTGAGTTTGTTGCTTGGACCGTAACAGAGCTAGCAGTCCTTGGTCTGGCATTGGCCGCACTCGGTGCTGCTGCAGGATGGTGGCTGTCATGACAGGTGGCTGTTGCACTGGTCTCCTGGGAGTGTTGGGAAGCTGGGGGCAGAATATCCATGTCCACAGGGGTGGAGAATTGGGCTTGGGAGGCAGTCATTTTAATTCTCTGCTATGCATTGGGCAATTCACCTCATAGCTAAGATGGGCATAATAAAGGCTCTATATTTCTTGGGTTGTTTTGAGCCTGGAGTGAGATCACGCAGGTAAAAGGCTTCTTAGTATACTGGGTGGTAGATAATAAGTGCTTAAGAGAGCAACTGCTTTCATCATTAGCCTCATTTAGGGTCCCGCATGCATGGCTACACTTGCCTCCAGCCTAGTCTATACCAGTGATTATTAATTTCCTCACAACTTCACTATGGCTTCAGATGTTATTTTTCCTCTTATAATTTTTTGTTTTAATCAACCTTAAGTTCCCAATCTGGTACCTAGCACATCAGAAATAGCCAAGAAATATTTCCTTGCCTAAGGTCCTTCACACCAGGACCTTCTGATAGGGAAGTGTTTTGTGCAAACTGCACCAAAACATCAGGCATAAACATGGACTGTCCTAGATAACCCAGCGAACAGGGGACAGGGAAGTTATTGCAAGTAAGTGAAATTTAAAGTAGCTCTGCAAGTAAGGTTTAAAAACTTGGAAGCCTGCCACTATTTGTGTTAGTCTGGCTTGAGTTTATAAGATAAAAGCGTGAGATTGGAAGAAGATGGGGAAACTATGATGTATTGTTCCTAAGAGAGGCATGGCCTAGATGTGAGGCAATGGGTTAGAGCCTCTCCCACCGATAGAGACCCACTTCCACCTGTTCCTCACGTATGCTTGGGACCTAGTTTTCAAACCTTCTTCTGCACCTACTTTCTTTTTTCCTAAATGGCTTAATGATGATGGTTTCTTTACCCTAATGATTATTTATGTACAAGAGATGGCAAAAGTAGATTTAAACACACATTTTTTTTCTGAACATCTTTGTAGTTTTGGTTGCCTGGGTGACATTTTCAAGGGAATGCATGCTAACCTGATCTTATTAAAGCAATTGTAAGAGAGAAACTGTTTCTAGTCCCAGCTATACCTTTCTTTTTCCACCAGACTATTTTTTTGTGTGTGTGTGTGTGTGTGTTTTCCTGGTCCTATTATCTGAAGGTCATGTATAGCTTCCTTCCTGTAGTTCTAATTTGGGAGCTGGTTACATTTTAGAAAATTCATATAGCAATTCAGTAGCTGCTTCATTCACAATTGCTAACCATGTATTCTGACTCCGTTTTGTAGATGGAGACCAGTTTCAATGCCCCTCACCCTTCTCCCCCCACCCAGGTTGACCTAGCCAAATTTAGGCAAGGGATATTTTTGGTTTAAAAATGAGAATGGGTGGCAGATGGTGGTTCTGGAGTGGAAAGAGTGTGTCCCCACTAGAGCTGGATCACCTGGTTTTATTTTTATTCTTGTCATTTATTAGCTGGGAGTCCTGAAGTTTGAATCTTCAAGTGACCACAGGGTAATATAAAATCCTTACTTGGTGAGATGGTTGTGAAGTTATTGTGGTAGGCTAAGTGGGTTAACCCAGCAAGAAATCAAGCGTGAACAGACTCTCCTACCCAGAAATTTGGCTGCTGTTCTTTAATACAGAAGGAACAAGTGTACTATACCTTTCAGGATGTAATTTCCTACAAGGTATAGCAGATACTTAAATTTACTGAAGAGATAAATTACAAGGATTGTTACTTTCTTGTTAAAATGTTTTTGCTACTATAAATATTTCAGTTTCTCACCATGGTGAATACCCTTGAATCTATTTATAGTAGTATTGAAATTTTTTTAAAAAAATCTGAATTACCTTCATGATTTTAGGAGCACAACTATAGTGTTGTCACTCATAATCTAAATGTTCCAAAGCAGCTAGAGCTTTACCTGGAGTATTTTCTTCCACTTTTTTTTTAAAAAAGGTTTATTTATTTTTATTGGAAAGGCAGATTTTACAGAAAGATGGTGAGACAGAGAGAGGGAGATCTTCCATCTGCTAGTTCACTCCCACAATGGCCACAATGACCGAAGTTGAGCTATTCTGAAGTGAGGAAGCATGAGAATCTCCCTGGTCTCCCTCATGGATGCAGGGATGTAAGGGCTTGATCCACCCTCTGCTGTTTTTTCTAGTCCATCAGCAGGGAGCTGGACCAGAAGTGCAGCAGCTAGGACTCAAAACTGGTAGTTACCAGATTGTGTCCCAGCTGCTCTGCTTCCCATCCAGCTCCCTGCTTGTAGCCTGGGAAAGCAGTGGAGGATAGCCTGGGGATTTGGGACTCTGTACCTGCATAGGAGACCTAGAAAAAGCTTCTGGTTCCTGGCTTCAGAGTAGCTCAGTTCCAGCCATTGTGAACACTTGGGGGAGTAAACCAGCAGATGAAAGATCTTTATCTCCTTCTGCTTTTGAATCTGATCTGTCTTTCCAATAAAAACAAACAAATGAATAAAAGATATTTTGTAGTATTATGTCCAAAAGAGATCTGAAATGTTTGTTTGACTGTTGCATGCACTCAAAGGAGAAATATGCAGCTTAATTATAGTAGTAAGTGTGCATCCTGGAATGGCAGAGGCATGGATTTGTGTTACCCAGCCAGTGTGAAGGGCACAATGTGTTGTTAGAATAATGTTGTCGGGATCCCCTGGAGGGCGTTCCTGTGAGCCTGTCTCTGTTGCAACTGGTATTCTATCCTTTGAAGACAAGTTGCTGCATCCTGTGCACTGTATCAGAGCACCAGTCTGAGTCCTGGTTGCTCGGCTTCTGATTCATGCCCCTGCTAAAGTGCCTGGGAAAGCAGCAAAGGATGGTCTAAGTGCTTGAGCCGCTAGTGCCTGCGTGGGAGACCTGGGTGGAACTCCTGGTTCCTGGCTTCGGCCTGGCCCAGCCTTAGTCTTTGGAGCCATTTGGAGAGTGAGCCAGTGTGGATGGATTCTTAGTCTCTCTCTGTTTCTCCCTCTGGAGTCTGTTTCCTTTATGTAATTCTGCCTTTCAAATCCAGCTAGGTAATGGGGTCAGAGTACTTGGGCCATCTTCTGCTTTTCCCAGTATATTATCAGGGAGCTGGATGGGAAATGGAGTAGCAAGAACTCAAACCTGCACTTATATGGGATATGTGGGTTGCACACAGATGTTTAATATGCTGTACCACCATGCTGGCCCCTGGAAAAAACTTCAGTATTCTAATGGGGGTTCTGAAATCCAATCCTCCCAGGATACCAAGACACAACTGTGTACCTCTTTAATATATAGAGGAAGCATGTGTTTTTTTTTTTTACTCAGTCACAGCATACATATCATCCTGTAACTTGCTTTGGTTTTTAACATAAGGTACATGCATTGGCAGGAGATCCAATAATATATGATAACATGTGTTGAGCTCATTTGCTATGAATATCTCCCCATAGTCTCATTGCCCTTTACAGTTTGGCATTACTGAATAGGAACTTTTCCAGGCCACAAACAGGAAGCTGGATGGGAAGTGGGGCTGCTGGGATTAGAACTGGCGCCCATATGGGATCCCGGCGCATTCAGGGAGAGGACTTTAGCCACTAGGCTACTGTGCTGGACCCCAAGGGTCTATTTCTAATGAGAGGCAGACTTTCATTTACCTGGACTTAGGTAGTTAAAGCAAGGATGGCCTGGTTTTCTTGGACCCAACATCTTTTTCTTGTAGTTGACTGTCAGGATGCTGTGGGGCTTGGGGTGTGTCTGTTGCCAATTTCTTACTCATCTCTAGTGTGTCCCTGGGACATGCTAAGACATGTGACATCATCTATGATAAAAGAGAAGCCACGGAGCCAATTGCGGTGGTTCCCCTGGGGGTTATTGCTGCTTTCCCATTCAGTAGTTCACAATTTTATGAACTTATCTGTTGCTCTGGTCTTTCCGATTCCCTCTTTCAGGAGTAATACCTTTAGTTCTGAGTTTCCATTCAGTTTGGTTAGTAGGGTCCCCAACTGGAGAATCCCCTGAAGGTTGCCTGGGAATGAAGGTTCTAGTAGGGATATAGTTACCATTGTTTAGTTGTGCACCTGCTATGCTCATGGCACTGTGGTAGAAGTCACGGGAACTGCAGGATGAGCACTGCAGTCTCACTTGGCTCCAAGGATGGCACCCATTCTCTGAGTGTTGCTTTAGTTGCTTCTGGGGCTGTCAGGACCTGGGCAGCACACACATCATGGTCTTGAGTGCTTGTCGAGCGCTTGTTCTGTGGGGCAGGCTTCGTGCATGCACTGTGTGTAAAGTCTTATTTCAAGAGTGTTGAGGTGTCTGAAATCCCCAAGGACTTGATTGGTGCATAAGCCATGGTGTCTTCTGCGTCTACACAATCATGCTTTTTGGACCCCAACTTCTTTTCTCTGCCTTCGAATTTTGAAGTCACTCATTTGGCCAACCAGGATCTAAAAATAAATCTAGAAACTTTGAGAAGTTTCTTTTTTTTTTCTTCCTCTTCTGTCCCTTGGCTGACTGACTTGTGTTTTTGTGTATTTCAAACTGTGCTGTGTAACTATTTACTTTTGCATTATGTATAGCACTTAGCAACCGACAGTGGAAATGGGAGCCCAGAGCACAGGCTGTCCCTGGTGGTGGGGGAGGGGAAAGACGGGGGTGCAGTGGGGGGCAGGCCAGCTAAGTCTGTCTCCCAGCTCCCCTTCCCTCCCCAAGCCTGTGAGCCGTTGCTCTGTGAGCGATGGGTGCCCTCTGCTGTGGCCATATGAGCCGTGGGTCTGCTCTGCTGTGGCGTCCAGTTCCCACTTCCTGTCTTTTCTGATAGTGACTAAATGGGAACCAGGAAAGCCGCTTTCTGCCCCTAAGCTTATCATTGGAGGTGGCCATGACAGGTCAGCTTGGGGGCCAAGGTGGTGAGGGGAAGGAGGGCAGGTGTGGACCACCACAGATGTCCTGGCATCTGTGACAGTCCCATTAGGGTCAGCGGTGCTGAGAACCTGGATCTTGCTGGAAACGTAAGGTGCAGTGAGTAGTGCCGGTGGTGGGATCGGGCAGACCCCAGGACATCACTCTGGCTGCCATGGTGGCTGCAGCGTTGCGGCATTGCTGTTAGGAGACCGCCTACTGGATTCTAAGCATTCCGAGCTAGGCAGAAACTCACAGTGTGATCAGCCTGGCGCTCCAAGAACTGGCTCATTTCCACATGGGAATGTCCCTCAGCCGAGTCTTGGGCGTGCCAAGTATGTTCCATCTCACTTGATGCCAGTCCACTTTTGTAGCTGCATGGATATGTTAGTTCTTTGATTCCTACAATAACAGTTGCATTAAAAACTATCTTGAGCTTTACTGGAGGAAAGAGGAAGATTTGGTGAATATGGACTGAACATTCTGGCCACTCACATTTTAGCAAACAACACAGAATTAAATACATTGGGGCCGTTGCAAAGGGTCTGGGTGTCTTTCTTAAGAAATAAGCTTCTGTTCTTGTCTTATGAATAATCTGCACTTCATCTTATTGCATTTTGAGGGATCGGATTTGAATAATATTTCTGTGAAAGAAATGCATATGCCTACATATATGTTGCTGTGAAATTTTTTTTAATAAAAAGGTTTTGGAAAGTTGCTTTATTTTTCCTTGGTGCAACCCTGTGTGTGTGTGTGTGTGTGTGTGTGTGTGTGTGATTGTTGTTCTTGGGTTGTTTTTTTAAGGGCTGATGGTGTAGATCAGGTAGTTCAGAATGACTAAATGACTCTTACTTGGAAAGGACCCAGGTCTGTACTGTTGCTTGTATAATTTTTACAGAAGGGGAACAGAGAGTTAAAGGACAAAACCCTGCAGCCTCAAGGTGATTAATTTTTCCAACCTCAGAAGAGGTGGGCCTACTCAAAACAGGAAGCAATCGTAGGGCAGTGGTTTGAGACGTGAGAGCTGGCTTCTGGATTCGGCTGAGCTGTTTTCTGCACCATGAAAGACGAGACGCTCGATAGAAACTGCCTGGGTGCTGCAGCATTTGCATCTTGTGCTGAGCGTGTACATGCACACACACACACACCCCTCTCCTGCAGCCACAGCCAGAGTGCCACCTTGCAACTGAAGAGTAAGTGAAGCTTGCTGCAGTGGCAGAACAAGAGGGAAGGCTGGGAGGTGACTGCATTAGCTCTGGGGTCTGGAAGCCACTTGTCCCAAGGGATGGATCAGTGTGCAGGAGCCACGAGGACCATGGTGTGATGCAGAATGAGGATGAGAACAGGATCCTGCCCATACATCCAAACATATCTGAGACATGTGCCAGGGACACCTGTCGCTCAAAGGATTTTACCCTATCACTATGCCTGTTGCATGTAAATTGTTGCATATGTGTTAGGTGGAAATGTGTGGACATTGAAGTGGGCCATTTAGTACATTGCTGCTTTGGATTAGGTCTTCTCAGTGGTCAAAGGGAGAGGATGCTACTCAAATGAAGGCATTTAAAAGTGCTCTCTGTAACCATGGCTACTCCTGTCATTGATCTGGATGGCACTGTGTGCTTCTGACACAGTTCTGAGTAACTGATCTTACAGAATTGTCTCACCTGTCCCAGGACGGAGGCTCATTCTGCCAAGGAGAAGCAAGCTTAGAGAAGTGCACTAAAGGGCATGGGTGGTACTGGCCCCCACCCTTCTCCTGTAGGGAGTAGTCCATGTTGTGCTTCCACATGCAGCTGGGCTTTGAGGGTCCAGAACAAAGCACTGGACAGTTGGGCACGCAGTCCTGTTCTTTGTCAGGCCTGTCCCCTCGCCATGATCTCGGCTCAGCTAATCTCTTCTTCTCCTGTTTTCTTCCATTTCTTTATCTTATACACAGCCCTGAAGAGCTCACCAAACCTTCATGGCTGCAGCCTGAGACTTCAATTTCCCTCCAAGTCTCTTGGCTCAAGTTCATAAGTGTAAGAGATTCCTACTGGTGCAGCTCATGAGGCCCAGGCCATGCCAGCTGCTGGAGCCTGGCCATTAAAACAGTTATCTGCCCCTCATTCTTGGGGCTGGGTAGTATCTGATGCACACACTGTCCCTGCACCATGCCCCCAAAACAGGGGGTTGTGGGTAAGGCAGTGCTCACTGGAAAAGGAAGTAGTTTATAGCAGAACATTCATATCTCCAGTACAAACCCTTTTTATACTTTTGTAAACACTTTTGTTATTGTTGGAGAGTCTCAAAAGAATCAGTATCAGTGATCCATATCTAGATTTACATAAAATGTATCTCAAAAACTTAGTAAAAGGGCTTGGAAAAAAAAGGGTGAATGGGTTCATGTCATCAAGGTGAAGACTTGGCTGGACCCAGGTCTCTGCATCATCAGAAATCCAGCACTTGCCCTCCCCTGGCTTCGAGTTCTTGTGGCTTGGGTTCATCCTTAAGTAGGTCTTCTCTTCATACCAGGAAGTTTTAGGAGGATGTGTTCTCAGAGCCACTGCAGCAGAGGGCTTCTCTTTTCCCACAATTTGAGCAAAATCCCCAGTTGAATTTTCTCAACCCAACCTGGTGGCCAAGGTGACTGGTCAGGCCTAGGTCCCATCCCTGGGGAGGGGTTAATATCTCTTCCCTTTCCTCTGTTAAATCACGTGGACTGGAAAAAGGAGAGTGTTGTCTCTTCCATATGTATTGGAAAAAATGGGACTGGGTGCTCTTCAGCAAACAATCCATATCCTTACTGACTGCTTTCAATTATTATTGCCAAAAATACCTGGACTCTAAAATCAAGATTGTGGGGCTCAGTAAAAGCAGGCTGTGCTGCAACTGTCTTCTTAATTGCATGTGATAAATGTAGAGACCTAGGAAACCCCAAGTGCTGAGACAGTACTGGATCTTCCAAGTCTTTTAGGTCACAATTTTGAGGAATGATGCTGTTACACCAAAATAAGGTGTTACTACAATTTGTGTCTTTTTGAGAAAGGCAATCACAAGTTGGTTTGGGCTTCAATTTTCAAACCAGTAGGAGGATATGACTTGAAGGACTCTTATTACTTGTCCTCTATTTGATATGTAAGTTTTTCTGGCGTTGAAATGACTTTGGGGAAGAACATAAAAGCCATAAGGCCTGAGCAGTGCCTAGGGCTTAGGACCCATCTTATCTCTCTGATGATTAAATTCATCCTCACTGGGCAATAATTGCTTGGCTTTTAACCATGTCGTAAGTCAGGAACTTTAAGACCTGTGGCTGTTAACACCAGCACATCTTATTCATTGCAGATATAGGTTGAAAATCTGTGTCACCTCAGAGGTGTTGAGTAGTACATGTGCATGTGTAACACAGCAGTTCTCAGAATTCACCCATACGTAGGTTTTGCATAGTGTACGACTTCATGAATTTTTGAAGGCTCTTTGTGTGACTTTATGTATGACTTTCTTCTGCCTGCTGTGGTGATCTCAACTGTCCCTTGGCATTAACTACCAGCTTGTTTTTTTTTTTTTTCCAGCCCAATTTTGTAGATGGTTGCCTTAATTTCCTTCACTGGTTTACAGTTTTGCATTCCTGGGATTAAAATGTCCCCTCCTATGGCAAAATGGGTCTCAATCATTTGGCTTTTATTTATTTATTTGTCTATTTATTGATTGTTTTGGTGTAATTGTTGTCTGGTGACTTGGGGCTTTGAGGTTTTAAATCACAAACAACAGTGTCTACTCTGACTAGTGTGAGTAGACCGGGAGCTTCTAAAAGGAGATTAAAGTGCTTGTAGAATTTGTAGGGGGATCAGAGTCAGATTTAGAAGTCATGCAGCAGGAGTACACCATAAATGACACCACTTCTAACTCCCTGGAGACTCCAACGTGGACACCACTAAGCATAGAAAGCTCTACTCATCCCATCAAAGAATTTCCTTCTGAGGGAATCACATCATGCTTCTAAAAACAGGCAACTCTACCATTCTTCACCAGGCTCCGTGATAGGTCCTACAAACCACCTCCTGGCTTATTTCTTTTCTTCTGCTTCTCTGCCTACTCTTCTTTTTTCCTCTTCCTCCTCTTCCTTTTCATCCTCTTATTTATTTTAAAAGATGAATAACAGAGAGGGGTGACAGAGAAAGAGAGATCTTCCATCTGCTGGTTCACTTTCCAAGCGGCTGCAGCAGCCAGTTTTGGGTCAGGCCAAAGCCAGAAGCACAGAATTGCGTCTGGGCCTCTGAAGCACTTGGGTCATCTGCTGCTGCTTTCGCTGCTTTCTCAGATGCAATCGTAGGGAGCCGGATCTAAAGTGGAGCAGCTGGGACTCCAACTGGCACTCCAGAATGGGCTACTGTTGTCATGGGTGGTAGCTTCACGTGCTGTACCCCAACACAAGCTGTCACGTCTTCTAAGAAGAAATTTTGCATGGGTGCTGCTGATTGCTGGAACTGGGCCACATGCCCATACCCTCCCTGAGTGTGAGGTAGGCTGGGGAGGCAAATCCTGGAGGCAATTCTAGGAGAATTGTAGATTTGTAAGATGGGAAACTTCTCAGATGTGGAAGGAGGGTTCAGAAAATGCTGTTTGGTCACCATACCCACCCAAGAAAGGAGTCTAGTCTTAACCCTGAATCCTTTGTAGTTCCCAAATAGTGACTATTATATGTGTGTGTGCACGCACACACACACACACATGCATACACAGGCAATTCAGAAAGTCTGTGAGCAGTGCATCTGAGAGAGGCTGCTCGTTTGCTTTTTAGGGGATCATGGCAGGATACCTAGAGTTGTTTGTTGCTTCCCAGGGTACTCACATAAGACTGCTCTGCTGTGGCCTGGATTTGTGAGCAGGGATATTTGCTTGTATCCCTGAGCTTCCGTGGGCTGAGCCATTTAATACTGGAGCCTGGTTGCTTCTATGGGTGGAAGGCAACATGGGCACAGAGACCTTGATGCTCCCTGGGACAGGGGCAGGTCTGCAGCAAGAGTTTCTTAGGGTGAGCTGCCCAGGCTTTTCAAGGAGTTGTGGGGGTGGGGAGCAGTGGATAGATCCTCATAACTGTTTTACAACTGGGTTGGTAGCAGGGCTGGGACAGCTCCTAACCACTTCACAGGGCCCTGCTACTCTCCCAGGAACATTACTGTGAGGAGTAACTCCAAAATCAGTCCTGAATATGGATAAGACCCCCACCATTTTGGGCTCGGCTCCATTTTCCTTAAAACCCTGTTCTCTACCAATTTGCTGTAACCCCATGACACTGTAGCTGACAGCCCTATCTACTAATTCCTCATGACCCCATGATGAATTCCCTCAGCCATAAAGGCCTCTTCTTGCTCTCCCTTTTCTTCCTTCATCCCTTGTAGCATCCTCCTGTCCCTATAGCAGGAGACCTCTCTCTTCCTTGTGCTCTCTCTGCCTTGCCTCCCTTCCTGTGGCCATCTTCCTCTACCCTGCTTTCTCTCCCTTTCCCTGTGGCTACCTCTCCCACTGGAATAAAAGCCTCCTATCTGACTCTCTGTGTCTTGGATTAATGGTGAAAATTCCAAACACCTAGCAGGGAGCTGGACTGGAAGCGGAGCAGTGAAGATTTGAACTAGTGTTTAAATGGGATTCTGGGGTTGCAGGCAGCAGCTTAACCCACTGTGCAATAATGCAACCCCTGGTTTGCTTTAAAATTCAGGCCTTCACAGCCCCATTTGCAAGAGTGAGAGGGGTTAATGCTGCTCCATTGTCCTTCAGTATGGAGAAATGGTTCTTATATCTTTGTCTTTCCACCCTTTCTTTATTGGTCCACTCCTTATCGTTGACTAACAAGGGAATCTGTCATGTTGGTCAACTAATAAGCAGCTCATTTTAACTGTACAAGAATTCTAAAGGTGCTTGTTTTAGATACACAAAAACAAAACAAAGCATGCATATAGAAGAGGCCATTTCCATTTGCTGAAATCCTCCCACGGTAAGCTAGTGACCATGACCTATTCCTGTGTCTCCCTTTGCAAATGCACAGGCTGGTGATGCTGCCAGCAATTGGCTTTCTCCCCAGGGTCAAACTCAGTCTTTGAATACAAAGCCAATGCTGTGACTTCACTGCCTGGGGCAGCAGAGGTCTGCTGGCCTGCTTTATCTTACCTGTAGTGTTTGCCAACTTAAAACTGGGGGAAGGATACTTACTAAAATTGTCGATGTCAAGTTTGTCTTGAAAAACTGTAACTGCATGTGACACCAGGTGACCCTGCTCCACAGCAGCAGGTGTGAGCAGAGCGGTGCCTCTTCTGAGTAAAGATGTGTACCCATGGGTTCTGTGACATCCTGCTCTTCTGCCTGTCACAGACTGAGCACCTTCGCATTCCACAGGCCTGTCTGCCCTGGAGGCATTATCATCATCATCATCATCATCATCATCATCATCATCATCATTATTTTCTGGTAATAAAGTGTATGTAACTTCAAATTTACTATTTTAAAAATCAAAAGCTTCTTTATTTGAAAGGCAAAGAGACAGACATAGAGAGACAGAGATCTCCACTTTGCTGATTCACTCATTCAATGCCTGCACAACTGGGCTGCACAAGACCAAAGTCGGGAACTGGAAGAACTCAGTCTGTGTTTCCTATGTGGCTGACCAGGTCCAAAGTACTTAAATCATTACTTGCTGCCTTCCTGGTGTATATTAGCAGGAAACTTGAATTGGAAGTGGAGCTGGGACTTAAAACCAGGCACTGCGGAATGGGATGTGAGCACCCAAGTAGCAGTTTTCTTTCTTTTTTTAAAAATATTTATTTATTTTCATGGGAAAGGCAGACCTACAGATAGAAGGAGAGACAGAGGGAAAGATATTCTGTCTGCTGGTTCAATCCCCAAGTGGCCACAACTGCCAGAACTGAGCTGATCTGGAGCTCAGGAGCTTCTTCCAGGTCTCCCACACAGGTGCAGGTTCCCACGGCTTTGGGCCATCCTGCACTGCTTTCCCAGGACACAAGCAGGGAGCTGGGTGGAAAGTGGAACATCTGAGAAATGACCTGGCACCCATAAGGGTGCAAGTTGGGGATTTAGCCATTGAACCATCATGCTGGGCCCTCTCCAAACAGCATTTTAACTGCCATGCCAAATACCTACCGTAAGCCATTAAAACAATGGTTTCATTTGAAAGATGCACCACACAAGGATGTAGATAAATAGGCACAGAGAAATCTTTCATTCGCTGGGTCACTCCCCAAATGTCTGCAATAGTTGCAACTAATTTGGGCTGACACAGGAAACCATGGTCTCAGGTTGAGTCTCTCATGTGGATGGTGGAAATCTACTTATTTGAGCCATCACTAGCTGCCTCGTATTAGAAGGAAACTGGAGTTGGAAGCGGGACTCAAGCCAGGCACTGAATAGGGTACATGGGTGTGGCAAGCAGTGCTGTTGTGCTGCATGCCCTTTCTGCAAACCGTGGTGAAGTGCGTGTTCCATGTCCTGAAGTACATTCAGAATATTGCACAGCCACCACTACCACAAAGCTCCAGGACTTTTGCTTTTTTCCTAGTTGAGATTCCATACCCATTAATTGACTCCCAGTCTGGCATCCATCCCAGGCCTTGAGCAGTGCTGTTCTCCCTTGCATCTCTATGAACTTGACTGCTCTGAATAACTCAGATGAATGGAAATACATACCACTTATCTTTTGGGGTTTACTTCTTCCGCTTCCCATAGTGTCTCACAGGCTTCTTCACTTATGGCTTATGACAGAACTTCCTGCCTTTTGAGGCTGAGTGACAGTTTTTCAAATGGACCACCCACCTTTTGATCATCCACACATCTGTGGATGAAAGCTTGGGCTCCCTCTATCTTTCGGCGTTCTGGAACAGTGCTGCGAGAAGCATGTCTCGAGTGTACAATCTATGTTGGAGTCTCCCCAAGCATTTGCCCTTTGTGAGAATTTTCTCAACGGTTTCCCAGCTTTTGTTGTTTTCCTAGGCGCCCAGGATGAGTTCTGCTCAGTGAAGGAACTTTTTGGGAAAGCTTAAAGAACATTCCTCGAGACAACTCGAGACAACTTGTGAATGTGACTTAGAATCTTTAAAACTATATATATATGTAACTGATTACTTTGGGATTTTAGAGATTTCGTATCACATTAACAGGAGTATTTGAAAATAATATTTTGTGCTTTATTCAGGCTTCATTTTAGTTAGGAAAAGCTACTATTGGAAAGAGAGATTTGCAGAGTGAGTTTCTTGAGGAACCCTGTTCATCTGGCCTGGGGAGATGTATATGTTAATGAGACCTTTTTCTTACAGGTGTTGATGAATGAGAAGTACGAAAATAATTTTTGATTTTATTTCTGAATTTCCAGATAGAATTATGCTAGAACATGTATGATATTTTTTTCATAGAGTGTTAAATGGAAAGGTCAAAATAGAACTTTTACTCTTTCATTTTGAGAGGTTATCATTCCTGGCTTGTTTTACTTAATGATGACATCAACCTGAATATCATTATCTGACATAAGCTGATGGTGACTGAGTTTTATGTGGACAAAACCTTGATATTAAATATCAATTCAAAATTTGTAAATGTAGTTAGGCATCAAGCTAGAATTTAGATGGCTAGTATTTCTCTCTTTAACATTTTAGACTAATGCAATGGAAACTTGTTGAAATTAAGAATGCCACTAACATTCTTTGGAGTATTTAAATTCCATAAAAAGACAATTCATAAGTAGGAATTGAAGAATTTGATATGCAGACCTGTCTGTTCTCATTACTACTGGATTTCTCATAATTCCTTTCCTATTATGTATGATTTGCTTTTAGCCTAGCTTCAGTTTTAGTGTTTTCTTGAAAGCTTTGTCATTGCATTTATTTAATTTCATGATGTAGGTTTTTAAAGTCATGCAACAAACCTTCATCCAAATTACTGAATTTCTGCTATAATTACTTTTTTGACTGTTTTCTGAATGTTTGTGTTTGTTTATTCATGTCTTTGAAAGGCCTAGTAACAGATTTTCTACTCACTGGTACACTCAAATGCCTGCCATAGCCAGGGCTGGTCTAGGATGAAGCCTGGTGCCAGGAACACCATCTGGGTCCCCAGCATGGTAGGCAGGAATCCATGCCACCTCCTAAGCTCTTGGGCAGGAAAGTGAAACAGAAGAGGAGGCAGAATTCAATTCTTGGCACTCTGGTAACGGATGCAGATGTTCCAAGCGGTGGCTTAACATGCTGTGCTACAGTGTCTGGTCCAATGTGTTTGCAGTTTTAAGAGTCTTACTGTGTGAGTGTGTCCCGACCTGCAGGACACGACGCTCAAACCCTGAGGGTAGACTGGGAATGCCGGGCTGCTAGCCCAAGAAACACACAGACACTCCTACTTGGTGGGAAAGAGTGCCTCTCTCTTTATTTTTACTCCTCATATATATACCTTCTTCTCTAGGGGAGGGGGAAAAGGGAGGGGTTTCCTGGGAGTAATTATCTTCACTGAAGCAGGGAAGGAACTAATCAGCTATATTGAAACAGGGGAGGAACTAATTATCTGAACAGGAACAAGGGTGGAGGTTGTATTCTGCTTGCTCTACAGAGGATGTTTTGGGCCTAATATCCTGCTTGCTGTAGCCCTGCTTGCAGGCTTTTGTAATGCAACAGGCTGTCAGGTAGGCCAAGTCTAAGGCCCATAAGTCTGTGGCTCCTAACATGAGTGAATTTTTTTTTCATTTCAAACTGGCTTAATTTTTAAAAAGATTTATTTATTTTTATTGCAAAGTCAGATATACAGAGAGGAGGAGAAGCATAGAGGAAGATCTTCCATGCGATGATTCACTCCCCAAGGGCTGCAACGGCTGGAGCTAAGCCAATCTGATGCCAGGAGCCAGGAGCTCTTCCAGGTCTCCCACGTGGGTGCAGGGTCCTAAGGCTTTGGGCCATCCTTGACTGCTTTCCCAGGCCACAAGCAGGGAGCTGGATGGGAAGCAGGGCCGCTGGAATTGAACCGGCGCCCATATGGGATTCCAGCACATGCAAGGCGAGGACTTTAACCAGTACACTATCGCGCCATGCCTGGCTTACCTATTGAATCACATTTTAAGGACTCATTCTGTCTTAAAATGGACATATTGCTTGATAAGGACTTGGGTTCTTTTTATTTACTTATTTTGAAACTAGTCATTTTGAATTGTAAGACACGCAGAGGGAAACTCCACTGTCTTACCTGATTGTGTTGTGGTTTGGAATAGACTTTCCTACCTGTCCCTACTTTCCTTCCCCAGAGATATGTGACTATATGAAGAAATTCATTTTCTGATTATATGTCTTAGGTGCTTGGGTTGCTATTTATAGCAGGTTTTAACAAAGGAAGTAATTTTCACTCTTGTAGTCTGTCTTGTTGACAAGGGATAGATGTCTAACTTAAATTGTGGGAGCAAAATAGCTCAAATAACTGCAAAAAATGCTGGATGGAATTCAGATCCATTGTGATCAAAATATTCAAAATCATTAAAATTGTATCCTTCTCACATTTCCTACTTTTCATCTCTGCTTTTACCTGTGTGGACCAAGCTCTCAAGCTGTTCTTACCCATGTGGAAGTAAAAAACGCTGTCATCAGTTCCACGAGATGATATCTTTATACTTAGAAAAACAGTCTTCTTCGGCATGGTGAGAGATGAAGTCAGTGTTGGATCACATGATCAACCCTGAGCCAGTTATGTTAGAGGGAGGGTAATGAATACGATTTTGGTCGGCCTGGGTCTTGTGGCTGTGCTATATAAGGGGCTGGGGAGTGGTTGACCAAATGCCAAGTTTTTAGAAGAGTTTATCTCAGGAAGGGCAGGGCCTGATGCCAGAGGAAGAAAGAAAGATGCCCAGAGTACCACTCAAGTGACTTGAAAATTCTCCTGGAGGAAGAACCAGCTTTTTAAAAAAAGACATTTTATTTATTCAAAAGGCAGAGATGCAGAGAGAGAGGGAGAGAGGGAGAGATACAAGGAGAGATCTTCCAGATGGTTCATTCCCTAAATGACCACAATAGCCAGGGCTGGGTCGGGCTAAAGCCAGGAACCAGGAGTTTCATCCAGATCTCATGTGAGTGGCAGGAGCCCAACCACTTGAGCCATTTTTTGCTGCTGTCTCAGTCCATTAGCAGGGAGCTGGGTTGGAAGTGGAGCAGCCTAAGCAAGATCCAGTACCCATATGGGATGTCAGTGTTGCAGGCAACAGCTTCGCTTGGTACACAACACCAGTCCCCAGGACCAGTTTAACTTACCATTGCTTCATTTGGGGAAGCTGACACAGGTCTTAGCAAAATTGCTCACTCGATGATGGCTGAGTAACTGAATGCATGAAGTGAGGCTTTGAGACAGCTTAATTAAGGAATCATTTCTAAGATACTAATGAGATTAAGAAACAGCACTGAGTGATGGTGTAGCATGTGGAACCAGCAACTACAGGAAGCTGTTGGAAGCTGTTAGAATCCTCAGGTCTCCGCATGTCCAGGGAAAGAATTTCTGGAGCTAGAGAGAGCAGTGGGTGTTGTAGAGAGAGAGGCCTAATGGGGGCCCAGGAGGAGTGCAGTACTTTTGTTCTGGGGTCTGGGTGGGGAGCAACAGCACCCAGATCTCTCTCTTCCTCTTGCTGTTGTCAGCCTTCTGCCATGCTTCCTTCCTCCTGGAACCATATAGAAGCCAGAGAGCAAGAAAACTCTGCTAAGTTAGTACATGAAGATCAGTCCTCAGGGAGCTGGAAGCAGAAATGAGGGTCAGCCGAGGCTGCTTCCTCAGGCACATTCTCCTCACCTGGTGCTAACACAGACCCTCTTGGATGTGTTGGCACTTCATCCCCCAAACATGAGCTATGCTTGTTTTAATGGCTTATGCTGTGGGTGCTTATTCAGGGTTCAGCAACAGGTGGCTGGTGAAAGGCACTGTGTGGATGCCCTCTCCCACTTGCATGGCCTACCTTTTTCATGGCCTCACCTTGACACTGTGTTCTCCATTGTGTCATCTGTAGAAGAGTCCAAAGGGAGATGGGATTGGCTGCTTGATATTCACAGTTGTGTTGATGGTTAGGAATTCTGTCTGGCTGTTGGGAAAAGAGCTGATTTCAATGGCTGAAATGCATCAAGATTTACAGTTTTTTCCCCCTAACTAACCCCAAAATATCTGGAGGTAGACTGGGGAAGATATGGCTATGAGAAGATATGGTTCATCAGAAACCTGGGGCTTCGTTGCATCTTCATCACACATTTCTGTTCCCAAGAAAGCCTTAGAGTCCAAGGTAGCTACTGGAGTTCCAGCCATGACATACATGTTCCAGACAGAAAGATGGACAGAAAAAGGAAGGGGGGGCATAAGGCTGTGCCTCTCAGCTGAGTGAGCCTTCTTCAGGGTCTTTCTCTGAAGCTATGTCTTCTGGTTTTGTTTTCTAATCTCTTTAAGCACATGTATTGGTAAGGAAAGCCGAAGAAATGCAAGTATTTTTGGCTGGACCTTTTTGCCTCTCAGTAATGCAGAGGGCAGAGGGTGGGTATTTTGGCTGCTGGCAATCTGTGAACGTGGCCTCAGCTTACTCGGTGACCCCTACCATGATGTAAAATATTTCCTATTGCCCACCTAAAATGATCAGTCCATCACTATTTGTTTATTTAATTGGAGAGGCAGAAAGATGGCAGATAGAGCATTTCCATCTGCTGTTTCACTCCCAAAATGCCCACTGGGCCAGGTAGAGGATTAGCCAATTGAGTCATTGTGCCAGCCCCAGGAGCACAGGTTCTTTTAGATTGAAAATGGAAGTGTGTGATCAGCTTGTGTCCATGTTGCTGGTTGGCCAGTGAAATGCATGATCTTCCCTTGATTTGCTCTGTGATGTTGTGTACTTTAGGGAGTTAATGATGGCCAGGTGGCTCTAGCTGGTCTCGGAGTTATGTGAACAGCAGCAGTTACATTCTGACCAGACCTGACATTCCGTTACTCAGATCATTCAGGGACAATACCAGCCCTTGAGGTTCTTGTGGATCGGAAGAAGTAAAAATGATTCCTTGAATCCAGTGATTGGAAGCTTTTAAGGTCAGCTTATCATTGTCTGAAGTTGGTGAATTCCTTTTGGTTAAAGGACTGGCAAGGACACCTTATGCTCAGCAAGACAGACAGGAGGCTG